>NC_056745.1:1364621879-1364951879 GCF_019279795.1 Protopterus annectens
TGTTATTACATTGTGTAGGTGATGTTATTACAGTCTGTATTGCTATTGTTTCATGTGTGAGAGATGTAGGTGGGTGTACATAGCATATACAGGTTTTTGGGGACTGCATTTTTACATATTCCATATATGTGTGTGGGCTCCTTCCCTAATTGAAGACTTATCAGTTAGTAGACTGAAACTATGGTTGTTACGGGCTTATACATTGGGCCATTGTTATTTGGTTTCTATATAGTATGCAGGTGAGGTTGATACTTCCGTACCTCCAGAAATACAGTGATATGTAAAGGAATGTTACTAAATGACAGCTGTCCCATGTATTTCTGTCACAGATATTTGCACTCATTGCAGTTGTGTTGGTGACTGAACCTCTTTGGCATGGGTTGCCACCTTTTCAAATGCCATAGTGGGACATTTGTAGGACACACATTGGTGTTTACAGGCCAACACATACCCATGGTCAGTACACAGGATAGCACATACTTTTATCCTGAATACATACTTATTTTCTTGTAGCACTTTAGCTACTTATCATGTTTCATGTAACATTTACGTTTTTTAGATACAGGCATAACTATTTAATGCAACTATTACATAATATATGGGACATAATTATGTCCTACAATCTTGGACATTTGCCCTTTTAATATTTTTTGTCAGGACACAACTGCCCAGGGAGGGGCTGTCCCACTTAAAGTGGGACAGGTGGCAACCGTATGCCTACAGCCAGCTATAATCACACCTACCATAATGATCTACCTAGCACTAACAGACACATGATGAAAACATACACACACACACACATTACAGTTCCACAGAAATGCACATGGCACCCTCAACACACACATACACAGACTATGGCAATCACAAACACAGTTGAACACAGTACCTACATGGACCGCAACGCCGGCAGCGATAACTAAATGTCCCTTAATATCGTGATAATATTACACGCGGATCTAGTGTTCCGGTACTGTGTTCTTTCGGTCTTTCAGCCTCATGATTACATGTGCCGGTATGTGACACATTCCATAGTTGGCAGTATCCTATTTATTTGTACCTCCATGATTGTGCACATGTCATTGACCTATCTACATATTTGCAGATATAGGTGAATCCATATATATCAACATATATCTCTCTATCACCCTTTCTATCTCTATTATGTATATATATATATATATATATATATATATATATATATATATATATATATATTTATATATATATATATATATAGAGTGACAGGCAGAATACACCTTTCATTGTGTACATGTCGGTGTATAATTTTACCTGGACTCCGCATGTTTGTGTTTGAACCTGTCACATTACACACCTGCCGTTGGTACATCTTGGGTAGCTTAGTGTTAGGTGATTGTGTACATGATTGCATGTTCTACTCCTGGCAGTGGTCATTTTACCCTTCAGAGCAGGCACTATTGGTACATGGGTGAATAATGCTGGTTTCACCTGTTCTGGACATCATTGACCATGATCTGCATGATATTCAGAGAAGCTTAGCCCTGTTTCACGCATATCCTTATAGTCATATTTAAACGATGCTTACCAGCACTGGGCAATGCATATTCCCACTAACATGTGCTAAACATGATCTGATGACCTGCATCCAACATGCATTATTCGTGCCTTCGGGATTATGTTACATCCCTTGCAGAACGTGGGACCGGGAACATGCATGACAGTCACTGCATTTACCACTTGGGCATCTGGGATTTGCACACGTGTTATGGCATTTTGTATGTGGACTGTACTACGGCTATTACTCCATACTGCGATCAAATGGGTAACTCAGTTAGTTTACATATGGATGAGACCTATTAATGGTATGTCCAAGTGATATTTAATGGATGTGCTCCAGCATTGGGTATGTATGTCACCATGAGCCACACACTATAATGTGCTACACCTTCACACAACCGTAGGTGGAGCATGCTGGGGTGACAGATACCTGTCATGGGTACACCCCATGCTTTGCCACTACATCCATGATTACATTATATGGAGCCCCTCATTAACACACCAGGGAATCCATGCAGAGTGTGTGGGGAACAGCGATTACACACATGGATCCTGCAATTGGCTCTGCTCCACTGAGCGACAGTTGGTTACTCAATGTGGTGGTGACAGCAGATACTGTTTGCCTCGATTGATGAATGGCCTCTGACAATCGGGCATGTACCTACCGATGTACCTAGGAACCTATACACACAGTACCAACATATGCTGATAGGTGCGTGTACTGTTCAGGTGTTGACATTCCTTGTTCCAATAGCTGTTGTGTGTACAATGGTTGAGCACTGCCTATGTAGGATTCACACAGTAGGCCACCTATACATTACAATTTACAGGTGGTCGTGTGTGTGTGCCATCCATTTTACTGTGTGTGCAGGTGGAGAGGTGTGTCAGTCCGTAGGGGCCTACACTGTCCGAGTATGTGCTATACGTTCCCTCTTTGCCAAGACATAGGCATATGGGTACACCTCCATCTGCCTACTGGGGCTGGCACAGGGTGTTCGTGGTCTGAATCCCTCTGTGCCTGTGATGGCCTTGGCAATTGCAGTGGGCTGTGAGGGCCTTCACCATTTTGTCCCTGCTGCAGCTGTTTCCGCAGGATCATATTATGTAGCATGGCACATACTATGATGATGTGGGCACACGTGCCTGGAGAGTACTGCAAGGCTCCACCAGATATGGCCAAGCAACGGAACCATGATTTCAGCATCCTGAACACACGCACTATGATGATTATGGTTTGTGCGTGTGCCTCATTATGGCATTCTTGCGTGGGTGTGTGTGCATTTCTGATGGGAGTCATCATCCACAGCTCCAGTGCATAGCCAGCATCCCCCACAAGGTGGCCATGTGGGATGTCCCCCCCCCTGACAAATACCTGATACAGCTGTGAGGCATGCCAGATGTGGGAGTCATGGTAGCTTCCAGGGCTGCCAGCACACACATCCATGATAATGCCCTGGGCATTGCACATGACCTGGCAGTTGATGGAGTGGTATCCCTTGTGGTTTATGTAGCACCTACCATGCTCACCAGGTGGTGACTTGATATGTATGTGCGTGCAGTCTATCGCACCCAGTACCTCCGGGTAGTGTGCCACATGGTGGAAGAGACGCATATTGCTGGCCAACTCCTCCTGAGTTCAGGGGAAGTATATATGCTCATTGGCATGTGGTAACATGGCATCCAGGAACTGGTGTAGTACCCTGGATGCTGATGCCTGTGAGATCCCCATTATATCTCCAGTTGGCCTTTGAAAGGTACCTGTGGCTAGTATTCGCAAACTTGCACATACCTTCATGTCCACTGGGATGGGTTCCCCTCTGTTGTTTCTGGATCTCAGGCGTGGCTAGCACAGCTCAACTATTTGCTGTAAGATGTCCCTGTCCACCCTGTAACACTATACTATCTCCAGATCATGTAGCCCATGGTAGGTTACCCTTGGTCTGAACACTCTTCTCCTCCGGGGCCTGTGGTGGTTGTCAGCATCATCCTCCACAACACCGTCAGTCTCTAACACATGGTGATGAATCACAGCTATGGCAGCTCCCAACATGTACATTGTAAAAGTTCCCGATATGTTTACACCTATGGTGCAGTGTTTGGGAATACACAGGTGTGTGTGGGGTGCTTTCAAGCTTTATACTATTGTGCTGTGAACACCGATGATGTCATAGGGTGTGTATGTATGATCGTACCTACGGGGTATCTTATGTGTTTTATGACAGGAACTACTATTGTGGTTCCTTTGGTGTTGAATTACATTTGGCTGCCATGGATTACCTCTTGCCCTTCCCTTTACATTTCTTCACATTTCACCTCACATTTTCTGGCATGCATCCAGCAGCCTGCTTTCATTTGTACTTTCCTAAACCTGGCTTATCTTGCGTAATGTGTTCTATGGCCGGTCTACTGCAGGTTTCCTTTGCTCTGCTATGACAGTTCTCTTTTCTTAGCAATCCGACACCTCCCCTATCCTGTTTTGCAGGTTTCTGCAAGCAGACTTGTCAGCTGCCGTTGATTGCCCGCTTTGAGTTAATAGGTGTTAATTGCTCAGTTGTACTCCAATTACCCTACTGCAGCATTTCCTTATTTTCTTCCCCTGACCTTCCTGTTTGAGCTATGGTGCGCGGCGCATGCATCCACTTACCGGGTTTCGGGCACGTTTTCCTTCCCGTACATATGCGCTTTCGGGCACCATATGTGCTCTCAGCTAAACAATGCTATACCTACCTCCCCACCCCTGTCCTGTGGCTTTGCTTAGCAATGGCCAGACTGGATTTGCATTGTTCCAATGTGCTTACAGCTATGGTGGCACACCCCACTGCTGATGTCATGTATACCTCTAAGCCACTCCTCGGTGTTGTAGCGCTGTGCCGTATGGTACATCCTTAGTCTGGCGGGATGTTTGCAATTCACTATTACCTGCCTCATTTGCATGGCATTGACTACTAATTCCTAGTTACCGCGCCGAACACTGTCACGGACCCTTAGCAACCCTTGCAGCTTGGTTGTGGTGTACCATGCATACCATTGAGCATTATGGTGAAATCATGATTTGTATTACATTGAGATTTTATGACATTTGTATATATTTTCTTTGTGTTCCCGTTTGTGCACACATGCCCTGCGGTTGTACTTTGCATTACTGTGGACATGACATTAAATGTTGTTTTTTAGGTGTTGTGCATCTTTTCTTATGCCATTGGCTGTATATTTAGCCATTGGCATATGTTAACTTTGTAATACATGAGTCTGGCCCGCTTTCATAGCTCCGATGTTCTGTTTGGAAAAATGTAAACCGTGTTTTTGGTTTGCATTTCTGTGGGCTTACGCTATGCCTGCACCACTTCATGAATCGCTATGTACCTTCATTTGCATGGTGCGGCACTGCACATGGGGTGATTAGCATACCTAAGCTGAGGGCTGCGCAGATCTGGCATATGCCAGTAGTGCACGTGGAATTGGATCGTACCTGAATCGCTCTGCGGCCATGTTTGGCATTATACCACCTACGCTATGCCTGCGCCTGGCGCAAGCTTCATGAATCCCGGGGTCTGTTTATCCCACTTGACTCTTGCTGTCTCCCCCTCCCAGATAAAGTCTTTTTATTAATTGATATCCAAAGCTTTTCCTCTAGTTGATAAAAATATGCCTGAACTGTATATAAGACTAAGGGGACTAATAACATTTTAACTGCTTGTATCTTACTATCCGTATCCATATAACAAAGCTTCCATCTTCTCAGTTTTTCTATTATCTTTTGTTTATTCTCTTCCCACATATCCTAGCTGCCACACCAAAATCTTTTTAATCTATATTCCTAAATACTTCATTTTATCACGTCCCCATAAATATGGATATTGCTGAACCAATTCATATGTGGGTACATAATTTGCCTATGTTTTAGCTTCATTAAATTCGTATCACAAAAAGATTTGAAACTGTCTCAAAATGTTCCACAACACCATAATGTATCTGGTTTTGTCAGCTATAAAATAATATCATCTACAAATAAAACCAGCTTTTCTTGACTTCCATACCAATTATATCCTTGAATTTCTGAGTCCCTTATTTTCTTTGCCAGTGGTTGTAAATGTAATGCAAATAATAAAGGGGAAACTGGACATCCCAACCTGGTTCCTCTGCTCAAGCAGAAATTATCAGAGAGGAACCCACCCACTTTAATTTTCGACTCCAATTCCTCATATATCCTCCTAATCAACCTTATAATTTTTTTCAGGAAATGCAAATGCTCCCATTGCCCTGCTCATAAAGTCTCAGCTTTCTCTGTCAAATGCTTTCTCTGCATCAAGAACCACCAACAACAATGACATTTTCTTACATTCTGCTTCCCTCTGGATTATCAATATTCTGTTAAAGTTGTCAAATGTTTGACCCTCCCCCCAAAAAAAAGCACATTGATCCATATCTATCAATTTTGGCATTACTTTTGCCATTCTTTTAGTCATTATAGAGTGAATACTTTATAATCATGGTTTAGTATTGGAATGGGTCTGTATGAAGCTGGATCTGATGGATCCTTACCCTCTTTAGGTATTACAGCTAACACTGCTTTCTTCCAGGATGGTGGTACTTCTCCTCCTTTTAAGAAACTGTTAAAACCTTCCAGATCGTTATCAATTTTTTCTCCTCCTAGCTTACAAACTTCCACAGGAATACCATCTATTCCTGGGAACTTTACTGCAGATCACATCACAAATTTTATCTCATCTCCTATCCTGTTAGTAATTGAGCCTCATCTACCTCTAACCTTAGCATATTTAATTCTTCCATAAACATTTCCATTTGTATATTTTCTTGATTTCCATATTTCTCTGCTTTATGCAGACTCCCATAGAAGTTCTGAAATATTTCTAGTATTTCTTGTTACCTTCCTAGTTGTAGGCTCCCTAAGCTTAGTGACAGCCCTTTCTACTTTCTGTTGCCTGAGTCGATGTGCTAAAAGTTTTTGTGCTCTTGTGTTATTATCAAAAAACTGTTTCTTAACAGCAATCTTTCTAAACTCGTGTATGTTATTGAGGTAATCCCTTATTTTCTGCTTAGCATTCTGCAATGTATCCCCTTCTTCTTCTGTGAGATTCCCTCCTATTTTGCAATAGTTTTAACATTTGTCAAGCTCTCTAAATAATTCATGTTACTTCTTAACCATAGCTCCCTTTATTTTATTTTCACCCTGTTTTTAAACTCCACATTAATTTTATCCCACTCTATAGCTATATTTTCAGACGTAATCTCTATCCTCTCATATAGCTCCTGAATAATCTCACCACCCATTCCTAAATTCCTTTCTTTTCAACAGATAGGTGAGAAAGCACCAGTGGCTCATTTTTATTTCATTACCTTGTGTTTTTATTTTAGTTATTATTGGTGCATGAGCTGAAATAGTTATTGGGTATGTATCAAGACCTTCAATTAAATGCACGTTCCTGTGAAATGTAAATTCTGTCTGGCCTAGCTTGGTTTTTATATCTTGTGGAATAATTTGCAAAGTCATTCAGAACTCCTATTACTGAATTCACATCTTCCGAGCCAAATATCTGTTTAAATTTCTTCAAAAATCTACACTCCTTTGTTATACTTACCCTTTTGGGGCCCCTAGACACATCTTCACTGCTGCAAATCAAATTCCATTTCCCACCTATAAGTGATATTCCTTGCTGAAAACTGATTATTTCTCCCAGAATTTTCTTAAGCACATGCCAGTGTAATCCTTTTACCTTGCCAGCAGCCACTTACCACTACAAATCTGCCATTATTTCTTTTATCCTTTTCTGTCATGATTGGATCTCCTCTTGCAATTAGTATAAGTACTCCACTTTTCCTTTGTCCTAGATATTTCCACTGAATAACCATCCTGAAAACCTTTCTTTATCAAATTCACGTGTTCAGTTCTTTCTAACTGTGTCTCCTGTAACATAACTATTTGCATTCTACATTTTTAATATAGTTCACTATTCTTTCTTTTTTATATTCATCTGTGAGACCATTAACATTTAAAGACATTACAGAAAGCATCATTGTATTAAAAAGTTATTATTTCCACCTTTTATGTATAACACTCTTTTGTTAAATATCTATTTCCAGCTTTTGTGTTACATGTGTACACTATTTGGCAGGTTGAACTTTTATATAGTTGTTTCTTTTAATATCCATTTGAGCCTGTGTCACATCTTACAAAACCTTTTGTTTTATTGAAAGCCCTCAAAAAATAAAACATAAATAAACAAACCCCCTAATACCCCCTAAAACCTATCAATTTAGTGCTAACATACAAAACTATGTACATCTTCAAATACTGAAGGTTTACCCTCCTAATGGGAACAAATGTCCCAAACTGACAGCCATGCTCACAAACTTGAGTCAACCTAAAAGAAAGGTTATCCATGCTAAGATGCATGGTGCTGCTTGTGCTTCTACTAGGTGCTAATTGATGTTGTCTTATCTATATAGCTCTCCAAGTTGGAAAAACTAACTTTTCACCAGACTGTAACCAATTTCTCTTTATCAGATTGTCTCCATGGTTGCATGAGAACTAGACAGTCAATTTCTCTTTATCAGATTTTTTCCATGGAGATAGAAGGTGAGATACACCTTTGCTACTAAACATACATTCATTTGCTAGAAAAAAGCCTCATAGTATTTGTGACACCCGTACCCTGGCCCAACAATCAAGGAGCCTCAGTCCTCACCACTAGCACCAAAGAGGGTGTCTCATATGAGAGGAAAAAATAACAAATACACACAGTAAAGTGCAATTTCCTTTAAGAGCACACAGAGATTACAGTCAGTCTGGGGCTGGTCACTCCCTTGCTCTCCAGATCCCCAATAAGACTCCCCAATGGCACAGCTATAGGATCCAGATCTCAGCCTAGTGGGCAAGCTAAAACCTCTAGCACCCTCTCTGTCCAACCAGTGCTTTGTGTCCCTGCCCAAGTAGCTGACACACATACACACACACACACACACACACACACACACACACACACACACACACACACACACATGCACTTTGAGATAAGAGTTTATACAACCACACAGACACTCCTGGGGAAGGCTGGCACAGGTTTCCAGCTGTCCCTCTTTCTCCCAGACTATATGGCAGTTCCACTGGCCACCATCTACTAATACTTATCAGCTACTCAAATGCCCTTAAAAGGGTGTCCAATTATTACTGTGCAATATTATTATCCAATTGGTAGTATAACTAAACAGCTAAAGCTTATTAGAGTGGCTTTTTACAGTTTTGCCAAAGGCATACAAGTACTCTAAAGAGCTTAAATTATCTCTACACAATCCAGCCACAGTTAAAAGGTTTAATAATAAATAATTAAAACCACAAGACAATACTTTCTACTACAAAGACAGTGCTAGTCAAGAGTTCAGAGATCACACAGAAATACTTTAAATCAGTAGTACAGTTCTGACATCACAGAAAAACACTTACTCTAATCTTTCTCATTTTCTAGTTATTTCTACAAGAAAACACACTTCTAAAATAATGTACATACATAGAGGGAGCATAAGGCAGTGCTGAGTTGGATGTTCAAGACAAAAATGTTTAATGCCTTCTGGTTCTCTCTGTTTAAATTGAAACTGCATTTCTGATAAAACATTACATCATTTCACACTTTCCTGGTGTTCCCAGGCTGACAGAAACTGCACTTACATTCTTTTACACTTAGAGCAATAAAGGACATTCCACATGTAAATTCTGGTCATTAACTTAAGCCTTAAAACAATAGACAGGAAGCCTTCATCTAGCCCGACTGGAGCCGACTTTAGATCAAAAGGTCACAACATGCCTTTACTGGGTCAGTAGAGAACACTGTTGTCACATTTTTGTAACAGCTTTTTTTTCATTTAAGACAACAAGCCTGTGATTCACATTTATATTTACAACTGATCGAATTATCTGCACAATTCTATCTGGCTAGGCTGGCAGCCTACAGCCATCTCTACCAGTCTTCACAGTATTCAATATTATTTTTCATTTACTTGCTTTCCTCTTAAAACTTGTTACTAAATCAGTCTAAGGTCCTTCATTCAGTCATTCCCCCATGCAAGAATGAGAAAAGGCACATTATTTTGTCCTTTGTCATGCTCTTCTAACCAGGCCTTTTTACATTGCAGTGCCTACATTTCTTAAAATTGAACTAGAAGAAAGAGATAAGGGAAAAAAAGGAAAAAAAAGAAAAGCAGCACTTATTTACAATCACCATTATACTTAAAAATAACTGAGGAAATGTTATAGCACGCAAAGCAAAATATACACCACAAAAATAGTACTATTAAGAAAACAAGCTTTCTTTACTTACATTTTTTCTCCCCTCACTTTCCCTCCCCAAAGCATTTTTCCAAACATTAATGACATGAAGTAGGGCATATACTTTAGAGACCACCACAAGTCCATCAAAGTCTGAAAAAGTCCAATAATTTTTCTTGTTCTGTCATATTTCACAAATGTAATTATTGCATTGTAATCCCATATTAAGTTACTGGTTTTATTATTGTTCATTTCCACCTTCCATATCCTGTCTCTGCTTCATTTCCAACATATTCTCGATTCTCCTAATCAACTCTCATACACCCTTCCTTCTTTCCAACATTTTCCATGGAATCAATGGAAAATGTTTCACAGGTACAGTCTCTCTGTGGTCTTTATTACCAGAAGAACAAGAAGTAGAATCTCATGTTTAATAGCTCACTTTTTGTTGGAAAAACCTTTGTCTTTCCTCCTTAGCATGTACTTTATCAAAGAATGATTTTGCCCCTCTAGGGAAGAATACCTTAAAGACCGCTGGGCATAACAGTTTGAATCTCATACCTGCATCTCAACATTCCCTGAATAGTGGAATGATTTTGCTCCTCTTTTGTGCGTATAGTGAGTAATCATTCCCCACACTCTGCTGTCTCCCACTTTTAGTATTTTGTCCTTCTGGCACACTTTTGTCAGAATCAACTCATTCTGCTGGTAGGATTGCATCTTTACTATTAAAGGTCTAGGTTGTTTTCTTATAGCCATGTTTGAGTATACGCACGATGTGCCCTTTCAACTCCTGCTGTGGAATACCAGTCCAGTTGCTTATTTGTGCTTTCATAAAATGAATGCAGTCTGTTCCTTCCAGCTTCTCTGGTATAGCTGATGTGCTCTGTCCTCTAATTCTATTATTTTTTGAAACATCTCTTCCTGAGTAATCTCATATTCAGCCAGCATTTTCTTAATTTCAACCTCTGATTTTTGCAGCTTTATCACCTCATTGGAATGTCTGTTTAAAGCGTCTTCCATTTTTCCAGCCTTTTGTTGTTTGTGTTAATATACTCCATCAGTGTTTCATTTATTTTAACCAGGTCTGAATGCAGTTGTCTTATATCTTCATGTAGGTACTGGAAGTCATTTCTGGAGGTTGCATTGCTTTTTGCTGAACAGTTGCAGAACTTTCCCCAGTCCGTGTTTCTTCCTCACTTTTTGTAACTGATTTTGTTCCAGGTGCTCTATATTTCTTTTTTTCTGGCATAAACACAAAAGTCTACTGGCCTTCTCTGTTGAGTTTCTGTTTTCACACTGGGAGAGCTACAGTTAAGTTGTTGCTCAATGTGCAGCCATCTTGTAAGTCTCATAAGTAACTTTAGATTAGTTATTTTTGCATAGTGTTAACAGGCAGCAGCATGGGCAGCCACGGTGGTGCAGCGGTTAGCGTTGCCGCCTCACAGCAAGAGG
Source organism: Protopterus annectens (assembly GCF_019279795.1). NCBI lineage: Eukaryota > Metazoa > Chordata > Ceratodontiformes > Protopteridae > Protopterus > Protopterus annectens. The sequence continues at coordinate 1,364,633,152 of NC_056745.1, forward strand.
TTCTCCGGTTTGATTCTCGGCTGGGGTGCCTTCTGTGTGGAGTCTGCATGTCCTCCCTGTGGTCGTGTGGGTTTCCACCGGGTGCTCCAGTTTCCTCCCACATCCCAAAGACATGTAGTAGGTGGATTGAACACTCTAAACTGGCCCTAGATGTGAGTGTGTGCATGTGTGTGCCTTCTGTGGAAGGTTGTGCTCCAGGCTGGCAACTCGACACTGTAAAACTCCACTGTCAATCATGAGTGGACAGGTGATCCGCTGTAGCGACCCTTAACTGGGGAAAGCCAAAAGAAGAAGAAGAAGTTAACAGGCAGCAGCATCCAGGGGCACCAGATGCATGAAGTTTATTTGACATGTACTGTGGAATTACATCATTACAAGACCATTTCAAATTTTATGCCGAAGAATAAGTTGAAAGGGTGATTTATACTTTTTGCAAGTCTCCATAAAAAGTTTAATTTCCAGAAATAGTTTATTATAATTGTTAGAATATGTGTGAATTACACTGGCTATAAACACTTGATTATATACAATATGGTGACCTTTCAGCTGGACAGAGAGTCTGAGCAGGGTAGCACTTTTCCACAGAAAGTATTTGGCCCTCATGTATCACGCTGTTGGCACAGAAGATCCAATGACTCTTGACAAACATGATGTAGATAAAGAGTACAATACAAATTAGTTTTCTACCATTTATGTCATCATTGTCATGACAGATCCAGATACAATTCTGCAGCCTACTGAAGAAACTAAATGATTCTGATCATTTGCAGGGCTGAACATTAATATTAGCAAAATTAAACTGAAATGGAAGTTTAGCAGTAAACTATTCCCTCTCACTAACATTCATTTTCATATGCCAACATGTTAATACTGAAGCTATTGGCATATTTATATGACATATCTGAGTATCACATAGCCAGTGATATGTACAATGAAGATTTTGCATTGAGATCTCCATAGATGGACCCTGCTCCTAGTGACATCATACTGGAGAGAACAGGCTAGTATAAATGGCCCCCCTGTGAATAATGAGGTTATGGCATTGAGAATAAAGCTTTAGTAGACACAAATACACACACACACACACACACACACACACACACACACACACACACACACACACATGCACACTGCATGCTGTGTGTGTGTGTGATTTATGTGTCACATTTTGTGCTGGACTGTGATACTTGAAATCTAGAGCTCTGTTCAAAACAATATATATTTATTTCATGCCTTCTCCTCAAATGTTAAAATAATCTACATAGTTATTCACTCAAATGCTAACATACTTAGACTTGCAAATGCTTGACTTCATTTTTTTCTTCTAGTTTTAGAAGTCTGATTATATCTGTAGGGAAATGTAATTCAGTAGCAAAATAATTTTGATCACTTATCTTTTTTTTTGTTTGTGAGCTATTTCACCTTGCTATGGTTGAACAGTTTGCCTTTATGCATCTGATTTTTACTGAATTTTAAGTGCCACCATAGCATCTTAACATGTATAATTTGCTAAAACATTTCGAAAAGCATGCATATAAAAATATGCGCTTGTGCTTTCATTATTACTTTCGACATGTGCTCTGCTTTGGTCCAAGCAGAAACTGAATGGCCAACAGCAAACATTGCTGGTGTGTAATGTGCGTGCGCACGCACACATACACACGCACAGACGCACGCACACACACACACAAGCACACACACACACACACACACACGCACACACACACAGACACACAGACACACAGACACACACACACACACACACACACACACACACACACACACACACACACACACACACACACACATATCCTCACCCAAAACTTAAAGGTATCCAAACAGCATGTCGATGAGCTTTTTCATCTGTTGCGATGCAATCTTATTTCCAGCAGGTGTCAGACAAAAAGAAAGTTTCTTCACTGAGCAGTAAGATAAATGTTTTCTCACTGAGCAGCCCTAACCCATTCCTGGGACTGGATCAACAGTGTCTACTCAAATGAAGCATGATTTAAGCAATAGTCTATGACTGAAACAAAACACTTTTTTACTGTGCTAACACATGTAGAAGCAGATATCTTAGGAACTAAACCTCACTTTGACCACAAATTATGTTGTCTCCAGTGAAAACATGGGGCTAGAAGTTAGTAAGATGAGTTACTGCTGCTCTGCTGAAGAATGTGGGAGTCTGAGGGCTGGAATTGTAAGCTCACAGTTCTAGGCCCACCAATGCAATATATTTACTCCTGAGTTGAGGTGACTTAGAGATAAGAATGATTATGTGGCGGTACAGGGAGGAAACTCCTCACAACAGAAAATGGTAATGCAGGCCTCCCCCCAAGAAGAATTGTCATTGTAATTTATTTTTCATTTATTCTATTTATACTGTTCAGAGAGGAATTATAGCATTCAGAATTATGGCTTTCAAATCCCACTGCCTCATCCATTAAGAGTGTGTTTTGCAATGTTCTAATGCTGTACCTGATACTGCTAAAGGTAGCAGTTGCTGTCACTATGCTTAAGAGGACCAAGCCAACTCCTGGGTTTTCCTTTGCACTTAACAGCTGTCTTGGTTCTGTAACGTCACTATATTGATATAGTACCATCAGAGTGCTAGAAGGAGGGGGTAGGTACAAAACCCAAATGAAACTTCAGCAATGTATGGGCTAACATTACAAGTATAATAAGTAACTGGTACTACTCATAAAGCGTTACTAGAAATGGGACATTCATTTAAGAGAGGTTGTCAGGGGTGGCTGGTGCTATTGGGATGCAATGTCACAAAATGTGCCCAGAAAATATGTTATTTAATTTATTTGTAAGTCATGCTCCCTGAAAAGTTTTTTTTTAATTTAATTTAATTTATTTGTAAGTCATGACAATTTATTCATTAATTTAAAAATGATTTATTATTATGATAGAATAACTAGTGTCCTGAGTAGGCATGCACAGGATAATAAAGGGCATAGTTTCAAGTTCCTGGTAGTACAACAGCTGAAAAAGGATATACAGGGTGCCTGGATATACATTTGGACATTAGTGAGTTGAAATGGCACTTGTGTCTGAATGCTATAGAGTATCCAGGAATTAATTAAATGACTAGCATAGCTAGTATTTTAAAATTAAAAAATATTTTAGGATAGGTATTTTAATTTTTTAAGTTACACATTTAGTGATTTGATTTTGCTTAGGATGTGGACATTATTTTCTATTTAATGTTTTAAAGATTTTTAAATTTTCAAAAGACACAAATCGAAGTTAAAACCACGAGTAATCCAAAAAAGTGGAAGCGGACAAGTACAGCGAAAGCACGGACTGTTTATTTATAGTAAGCGCTTTCGGCTAAGGATATTCCTCAGCCTTCTTCAGACTAAGACAATAAAGTACACACAGCAACACTTTATATATAAAATGCATATACGAATAAAGACAATTAGAATAAATTAATTGTCTAAATTAATTAACTACTATTAACTATTTTTAAATTTTCATAAATCAATTTAAATGTGTAATTAGGGTGGGGTATGCATATATAAAAAGATGGGTGGTTACAGTCATTGTTCTGATGAAGTCTCTTGCTGTTGGGGAAGAAAGCGTTAAACTTGTGTTATTTTTGGTCATACATTTGGAATCAGTTCTGTGGATATTTTGGATTTATTAAAGTGGTGTATTTCTATATTGTGCCTGTCTATTCCATTTGCTGGTTTGGTTCTTCTATTGTAGGAATGTCAAGAGGCTAACTGTGGATACTCGAGGAGAATCATGGCGTTGCAAGTAGATCTACTGTGGGAATTTCAGGAGCTTAACTGTGGATACCCATGGAGTATCAGGACCCTGCATGTGAATCTGTTGTAGGAACATCAGGAGCTTAACTGTGGGTACTCAAAGAGTATCAGGGATGTGCATATGGATCTATTATATGAATGCCAAGAGCTCAACTGCGGATATTCAAGGCATATAAGACACATGCATGTGGAGAAATTGTAGAAATGTCAAGAGATTGTATTAATGTCAGGAGCTTAACTGGATATCAAGGCGTATTAGTATCCTGCATATGGACCTATTGGAGGAATGCCAGGAACCTAGCAGTGGATCTGCAAGGACTATCAGGGTTCTGCATTGGATGTACTGAGAGGTGCAGCACATCCTGACCAAAGCTGGAGTACTAAGACTGTGGACTGGTTCATGGCTCTGGGAGTCTGGGAGAGTTTAAGCTAATACAAAGTAAGCAGCAAATGTACTGAGCAAAAATATGTTGAATCTGTTTAAGTAGGAAGTGGACTTCATATTGTATTTCTTCACTGTAACTAAATTATAATTGATGTTAAGTGCCATCTGTGTGTGGTATTAACTACTGGGGTGAGAGCATGGGTGTATGTATGTGTGTGTGTGTGTGTGTGTGTGTGTGTGTGTGTGTGTGTGTGTGTGTGTGTGTGTGTGTGTGTGTAAACACACACACACACCAGCACCTCAGCAAGACATGGGGTCATTTTTCTATGAACTTATAGTGAAGGCTGAAACCTGAAACCTGAACTGCAAAAAGATATGCCCAAAATGGTTTGGAAAATAGGACTTGTTTCTTAATGTAATACTTCGTTTCCTTTATTTAACAAAGAAAGACAGAACATAAGCAGATGAAAACAGTAAATTGAGAAGATTCATTTTTTTAAAACTGCTCTAATGCTTCATCTAGCCCCTTTACAACTGCATTTATCCCTGTCTATTCCTTGCTTCCATTTTTCCAGGTATCTCTAATCCTGTCCACCCCCCTGCAATGCCTTTGGCATTCTGTTCAGAGGCCCAATGTCTACTGTAAGAATTAGTATTTCCTTAATTCATCCTTGATTCATTGTTCTTCCAATAGCCCATATGTATCCCCCATCTTTATGCTACAACTGCACCCTGTTTATCATTTTGTGGTAATACGTTGTCCAAATCCAGGTCCCCCAGTCTCTTTCATTGTACTGTTGCCTGCCTATTCCTTCATCATCCTAACAAGTCTAAACTGCGTTCTTTCTAGTTAGCCAAGTTTCCCTTTTTCTGTATTGCTGTGAGAAGGGATACAATGTTCTAGATATTGCCTTACCAAAACTTGCTACATCGATGGGATGTCCTCTCCATCTCCAGTCTTTTCACCCAGCTATTTGCGTCAGCATTATTTTTTCTTTTTGCAACTATCACAGACCACATTGCATGACTTAACCTAGGGACAGTTATGACCTGTAGATCATTTCATTCTTTGTTTTATCTGTGAAATCAACTCTCCATTTGCAACGGGAAGTAATGCTGACTTTGTTTCAAAAATACTGTGAATGTTTCCTTTAAAGAGCCAAATTGGCAACCGTTATTTTGCATAATTAGTACAGTGTGAATAGATGCATTTCACTTGGTAGACACTTATTTGTGCAGTGTAAGTAAACTGCTATATGTGTTCCATGAAGAGCCATGTGTCCAAAAGCTGAATTCGGTGACTTCCGGTTAGCTGACAAAGGGAAGCGGTGGGCTGGGAGTTTGTGTGCAAGATTGTGTGTGGGTGTGTGAGTGTATGCGTTTTAGGGTTAGTGTAAGGGTTAGCTCAGGGGATAGATTTAGTGTGTGTTTGATTGTCAGTGCTTTAGGGTTATGGTAAGGATTAGACAAGGGAATTGATTTAGTGTGTTGAATTGTTCTTTTGTACGTCGTGAGTGTCTGAGCTGCCTTGTATAATGATAGTGTCATGGGAAGGGCCTTTGTACAGTAAGCTTCATGTTAGTGTTACGGGTAGGGTTAGGGTTAGCAGGCATTACTAAGATGGAATGGGGGGGCAAATTTGCGCTGAATGTATGGTAGGGTTTTGGATAGTACATTGAAAAGGAAATTTGTTTCCTTTTACCATGTACTGTGTCTCAATGTTTGGTGCTGTTGACATAATAAATTGTCAATGTGTTTTTGTTGCTGTTTTATTTACATTTCAGCCAATCATTATATAATCATATATATATATATATATATATATATATATATATATATATATATATATATAATAAAATATATTTGGAATACATTCATTTGAGCTGCCAACCTTTCCTCGATTGGGTATATCACTGAGTTGAAATGTCGGAATTCTCAGTGATGAAGGGTCAGAATGTCGTACAAAACACCGAATGTGACATTTCCGACCGTTCTACCACCTAAACAAGTGCTACCATGGGTCAAAAAGTGGGGGATATTTTGCAATTATGAGAATTTGCTGCACTGCTTTCGAACATTTTCCGATCGTACCAATATATTTATGTGTGTGCATATAACATTACATTTGTTTTGCCACATAAGATTTTTCAGTGTATATACAGAATTTCTCAAAAAAAAATATTTTTCTCAGTTGCAGTATTATCTGGATAAAATTATGAAAGTACTGTAACAGAAGCACAGATAACTTTAACAGTAGCATCTATAAGAATGCCAAAGTTGGGGTTGTGAATGAACTTGAGAAAAAAGTGTTATAAAGTAGGAGACATGTCTCAAAACATCTAGTCCAATTATTGTTTCAAGACACTGCCACTCTCCAAATGACCATATAAGTGACATGTAGTCTAACTTGAAGTTGCTGTTAAATAGTCCTTTACCAAGCATTCTGGACTACAAGTACTATTCATTTTTTTCTGATCATACATGAAATATTCATCTTCTGCAAAACTTTCTGTACACATATAGCTTTACTGTAAATGCATTCTGATTGAAAACATTCAGTGCTTTCAGACAGGAAGCCACTTCCTGAACAGATGGTGTAATAAGCAGATGTAGCTGGAGCAACCCTTTCTTTAGTGTCAGAATATATCTGTTGTATAGTAACCATTATACCACTGTAAGGAGAAAAGAATGTAGTCTTTTCAGGTAATGTTTTGCTAATCATCCAAGAAAGGACTCCAGGCAGACCATACAAATAAGTCTGCATATAAAATAAGTAACTGCTTCATATGATGCAGTACTAAACTTATCATGTATGCAGTGTTTCTTCATTTTACTTATCAATGAAGTGAAATATATTGGCTTTTATCTTTGCACTATAATATCCTAAACAGAGCCTTTCTCCTTCCCTTGATACTAATGAATCCATGCTTTGGGTAAGAGACAAACCATGAATGTGACTGCATTTTGTTAAAAGCAGGGGGTAGATTGCACGTAAGTGTTTGTTTTCATGAGCTCTTAGACTACAAATGCAGAGTGTGCAACCATAATACCAGTTAAGTGGTTTGGGTTAATGGTCCAAGGTCAGTTCTGATTATACAACAGCATTGATGTTTCACTAACTTCAAATGATGCATTCTACTCAACATCACACAATATTTCATTTCACATTAAATATACATATGCTACAAATATTTCTAGTTCAGTGGCATTTCAGTTCTCTTTTCTCCATGTGTCCTCTAATATGTTTGAGATAAGCCCCACTATTTGTCATAATTTGAACTACACATGCTTCAGAAAATGTGGTTATGTATTACAACAGCTGCTTCAAAGAAATAATTTTCAGCAATGTATCTTAAAGATGTATTCAAGGAAAGTCAAAGAGAAGGGTACAGCAGTCAGATGTCTATGGCTTCTATGTTAAACCCTTTAACTTTCCCTCCTCTATATAAATTAAGTTTTTCTGTAATTTTGTTTATTCTGAAAGGCCATCAAGAAACATTTACTCCTTGAAGTTATCAGCATATTTTGTGTTGCCAAGCCCAAGTATCCAGTCTTGTCTTAAATACGGTCAGATTTCCTGAATGTCTAAGCATGTCAGGAGGACATCTACATAACCACATGATTGTCTGTTTAAAATATCTGTCCTTCTTTTGGCGTTATTCATTGAGATAGCAAAGTTTATACTAACTGCCTTGACAGATCAAGACAGAGACAGAGACTGAGTTTCCTGGCCTGTATTGACCTATAGTCTAGGGTTCCTGTAAAGAATAAATTACAGGATTTGGTCCACTAGTGTATGAGCAGAGTAATTTCTACAAAACAAGTATCCTCCTTGTAAATTTCCTTTGAACCTTCTCAAAAAACACGATGTCTGCTTGGTTATAAATATAGAAGGTATATTCCAGAATAGGACAAACTAAAGATTTATATGGTCTATGGAAAGCATCCTGACTTCTGGAAGAAAATGTTCTATATATTTCACACACTAACCATATAGCACAAACTCTCATAACGGGTACATTTTCATGGAATGTCAAGTTATTACCAATGGTAATGCCAAGATGTTTCACAGATGTAACCACAGACATGGGTTGGCCCTCAGAATAGATTGGGTTAGCAATCCTAGGTTTGCTAAAATGTATAATCCTACAATTGTCGACAATGAATTTAAGACCTGACTGTCTGGCCCAGTTGACAACTCTGCAAAGATAGCTATTATTTTTTTTATACACCATCTTTGCCCCATGCCTGCTGACTATCGAGCCATCCTCTGATTAGACCTTGTCCATTAATTTCCTGTATACTGGGTCTTCCTCCAAGTGCCAGAAAAAGAGATGTTTAGTAGAGGCTATCATTCAAGCAGCTATGAGGGTGTTTTGTGCCCTCATTAGCATCACAGCAACTTATGGCATTTTTAAAGGCATAACACCATTCCTTGGCAGTGGAATGTGTGGTCTGCATTACCACAGCTGTCCATAATGTCTTCCATTATAACTGCATGCTGTCACACTCTCACTTTGAAGCCCACCAATCATCAGTGGCTTTTTGAGCCTAACTCATACCCCTAGACTGTATATTTGTATCTCAGCCCTTCTTCCAAGGGACGCATGTAGTACATAGTTTGCTCTGACCGCCCCCCCCCCAAAGGAGGGTGACACTCATTCTATCTTGCCAGCTCAATCAGCAGCCCATGCAGCTAATTGTTTCTAGGTACCTTGGTCGTACTTAAATCTTTATCCTTCTATGCCACTGGAGCTGGCTAAATAGATGTTAATGTTGGCATAATACCTCCCAGTAGTCACAGGATCTCCAATTTTGCAATTATCTGCATATTTGAAAAGCCAGCAGTTATCCACCATTGGAAAAGATGAAAAAAATGAAACACTACTTGTCCAAGTACAGAGTACAGAAGTACTCCAGACTGTAAAGATGCAGTCCAATAACTACATAGGACTTGCACATGGTGTTTCCAACCCATTAACAATGATTATAGTCATTTACAGTGTATAAATTAAATGCACAAGCGATAAGGCTGGGCAGTGTGATATCATGTGGAAGCATATTAAATGCTTTGGCCAAGTTCAAATATACAACAGATATAGAGAGTCTGTTATAGAATGCCAGGCTTACCTAGTCATACAGAAGTGCAAAGTTTGTTAATGTAGACTTACCAGCAAAAAAAAGTAATGTGAATCACAGTCTAATGTAACTGAGTAGGAATTACTGTGAGAAATAACTTCAAGCTGTAAGTATTCAAGACATTTACCTAGTAAAGACATCAGACTGATAGGATGAAAAGTTTTGGATCAGCATATGCAAACAAACAGGGACTGTGTAAGACACCTTCCACTCTTTGGAGATTGTACCAGTCTATATTAGCAAGAGAGCCAAATGATTGTCCTTCCACTTACAAACATATATTAGCCTGGCAAGCTGTATGGACTCTGAACCAATAACAGCAGTGGACTTCAGTCTGTTTAATGATTTAGAGATCATAGCTCTTTCACTGTGCAGGTACTGGTCATCTATCATACAGCAGAAATGATACTGAATCAACACAGTTTTCTCAGAAAATCTGCACAATTCCACCATGGATGGTAACTGTAATTATGTCAAATTTGTAATCACTGAGTTTAAATCCATAAAAACATTGACAAAACGACAAACCACAAAAATTAAAAACAACCATGGCACAGCTATTACTTCATCCCTTCCTGTACATTTGAACTTTTTACTGTTTCTTTTACTTCTATCAATTCAGCATATTTGTTGTGTTCCACAGTGTCTTCATAGATATTTCTCCAAAATGTGTTAATTTCTTCTTTTTTTGGAGCTGTTTCTATGCCTCTTGCTTTGTTTCCCAATTCTTTATAAATTTTTTGGGTGATAAATGAATTGCTTATGTTTTACTTTTCCTTTATATGTATCTGCATATCTTCTACGTTTTTCTGCCTGTGCTGATATCTTGAGTTTATTCTTGTAAGAGTGTATGATAGATCCTGGTTTGATCTAAATCTGAGCATTGCTTTTATCATGTCTGTCTTTCTAAGTATTTTTATTGCTCTGTTCCCATTTCTATACTCTTCTATACTTGACACTTCTTGTCTTAATTGAGTTATAGCAATGGACATTTTGTAATAAGTATAATGTTAGCTGTTATCTCCCTCTGTTTATAAACAGATAAATGTTTTTTTCTCTCATTGTTATGCACATAGTGAGGAAAAAGAATGACATGCCTAGTCCTTTCTTGCATGGGATATTGCATGTTAGATGCTACATTTACCTTTCTTATGGAGCATATCATCATTCCCATTTCTCCCTATGCAGCTTTTTGTGGGGATGATTGCTTGGTAACAGCAGGGGGGGGGCAATGGAGGATTTAACTGGCTCTGTCATGAGTTGGGGCAGATGGTTCATAAAGGCTACAACAAGCATGCATATAAACAATTGTTTAAGATGGAGGGGGAAGATTTTAAGACTCAGGGGCGGCTCGTGGCATCGGGCTGCCGGACTGCAGCCCCCTCAGCTAGACAGCTGAGTACTTAGTTTGTTTTTTTTTTTATGTAAAAAAAAAAAAAAAAATGAAATCTGTTTTTTTATACTTTAAATTTCGAGTCCGCGACTCGAAATTATGCGCATGCGCATTGCGCGCTTCTATCGCAACAGCGTTTTTTTTTTTTTTTTTTTAATTCTTGCTGCAATGTTTTCATTGCAGCCCGGAGGAGCAAAGAAGGCATCATTGTGATGCCCAGAACTCTCCAGAAGTCTATGCGGTTGAGACACAAACCGCATAGACATGGAAGGGGCTCGGACTGCGACGTCCGCAGGCACGTCATGACGTGCTTGCTGGGCAAATGCTGCTGATTGGTTGTCGCTCTCTTCCTGGGCTTTATGTGCTGGGAAAAGAGCGAGAATCAGTCAGTCAGTTTTCGGCTAGCTACTAGGTCTGGACCTGATTATCATTGTGACCTTTTTTTCCTTTTTGGCTGTTAGTTTGATTGAAAACATTTTTTTTTTGTTTTTTGGCACATTGGACTACTATTTAAAAATTACACAGAGAGCGAGGATAACACTCAGGAGGAGGCATCCGAGGCTAGTGGAGTTCTGTGACAGTCACAGACAGTGAACACTGAATCTACCCTGCCAACTGCAGCAGAGCAGAGGCAAAGGATTCATTTAATTTCATTCAGAAGTAAGTAAAGAAAACTGGATGTATGTATCCGATTTCTGTAGACAGTAGAGCAGTGAATTGAGTTTTTTTTTTAATGCTACTTTTAAAGTTTAACATTCCTGATGAGCTATGTCTGCCACTATAGAATTTGAACAATTTTGTGTAAACGCTGCAATCTGGTTTCACCTCTTCTGAAGAGAAGTCATTGGATGAATTGTCTCAATTGTTGACACAGGAGGTGAGGATGGGGTGCTTTTTGCTACTCTACCAGGTTCATTTGAACATTTTGATGGGTGTTTGCCTGCCTGGTTCCCATGCTGTTTCTATGAGCACAAACAAGGGAGGCTCATTTTGTAAACTTTAAAAATGTTTAGAAGTACTGGATGATCTGTTTCGTCTTTATGTGGACCAAGGTACTAAATTGGGCAATACCGTTGGCTGTTTGGACTTTGATGCCTAGATAAAGGGTCTGTGGAAAAAGCTCTTTAAATAAAAGTCCGTAATATGGTTTAGATCTGTAGTTTAATTTGAAAGAAAGAGTTTTGAACTAAAGGAGCTGCTAATGAAACAAAGCAAAATGCTTTATAACTTGAATAAAGATATTCAATCTCTAATTGATAAAATACAGAAAAATAATTAAGGCATCTGTTCATCAGTATAACACTAACATTGATGTGCTCAGTAAGAAGGGACAGACTATTAATGGAAAGGATGTGAAGAAACTCGATGGAGATAACGAGGGGTATTGTAGTGAAAAAAGAGTGTTCTTATTTATCAAAAATCTTTAAATCAAAACCATGGTTCAAGCAAATCTGATGTGACTGCAACATCTCTAGAGGTCAAGCTAGAGAAACTCCCTCTAAAGATGGTCATTTAGATACTTTTTTTAGAGAAAGACTGACAGCAAGTTCCACCTATTGCTCTCCACAAATCAGAAGCACTCAAACAGAAATGTTCAGTGCATTTTCCATCAGATCCATGAATAAAAAAGAGACAATGGCAAGAGTTTCAACAGCAATCCACCAATGGGATTGCAACAGTTGTTTTTTTGTAGTCAATATAGACCTACAGGTGTGTGCATGTGTAGTAGGGAATACATCAGGCTTGAACCCTGTACTTTGTATGCAGGTGTTAAAGACCTGAATTCCCTACCCACCACCATTTGTAAAAAACTGCAGATTTTTGCCTCATATTTGATCTGATCTGTTCCTCATAATATCTGTGGTTTGTAAATGTTGCAATGCTTGATATTTGATGGTGCAGTGGTAGCATTGTTGCCTCACAGTTGTGGGTTCTTGGGTTCGATTCTTGGCTGGGGTACATTCTTTGTGGGGTCTGTATTTTCTCCCTGTGTTTGTGTGGGTTTGCTTTTGTGTCCTCCCATGTTACAAAGACATGTCTGCATTATTTCTTCCTGGGCCTCTGCTGAAAATTTTTTTTTGTTCCAAGTCAGACTGTCCTGATTAAGAAATGTTAAATAAAATTGACAGGCATTTGAATTTCAGACTTCAGGTTTCGGCATGTTTAACCCTCGCATATTTGATGGTGCAGTGGTAGTGTTGTTGCCTCACCGCTATAGGTTTTCTGGTTTGATTCTTGGCTGGGGTGTCTTCTGTGTGGAGTCTGCATCTTCTCCCTGTGTTTGTGTGGATTTGCTCTGGAGCCCTGTCATTTTACAAAGACGTGTCTGCAGTATTAATCCCTGGGTCTCTGCTGAAAATTGTTTTTGTTCTGTCAGCAGTAAAATTGACAGGCATTTGAATTTCAGACTTCATGTTCTTCAGAAAATACATAGTAACACAACCTTTTATTCTAGCAATTTTCTAAGTTTATAAGATGAATATTTGAAATTTGTCCCTATGTTTGGGACCGTATTCCCCCATTATTGGCTTTGTCCAGGTTTTTTGTGCTAAGGTTGACAGCTATGGCAAGAACTGAATTCACTGAATATGTTTGAGGGCTGTATTCCCTCATTACTAGGTTTGTCCAGGTGTTTTGTACTAAGAGGTTGACAGCTATGGTGAGAACTGAATTCACTAAATGATAGCCATTTAAGTTTCAGTCTTCCTCTCTTTTACAAAGCAGCTGATTTGGTATAGTGGTATGTTGTTCTGACTGTTTTGCTCAGGGACCTTGGCAGTAAAATGTATGGTGGTAACACAGCATTTTATTCTAGCAACTTTCCATGATTACACAAGCAATGTTTAATGTGTCCCTGGTTTTTGGGCTTTTGACCCCCCCCCCCCACAATACATTTTGGCTTTTTCCAGTTTTCTTGTGCTGTGAATTTCAGATGCAGTTGAGTATTGACTAGATTTTACAAGGAGCTGAGAGCTGCAGGGGAACAGAAGTTTAGTGCTGCTTAAGGAAAGCTAGTTTACCTTGTTAATAGCACAACAGGTTGTGTACTTGCTTTTGATGCAGAAGGCTGTGGGTTCTACTCCCACAAGGGGTGGATGCTGCCGTACTGAGAATGTTCTCCTTGGTGAAGATACTAACTATGAGTCTGTTATCAGTTTGCCATCCATTTCCTCCTGCAATATTACTAGCTTATCATTTTTTAATTATAATAGCAGCAACCTCTTCATTAGTTACAGATTTCTTTAATGTGGAATTATTTAGATGACTTTTACTGCGGAGATTGTGCATATTTGCTGATAATGGACTGTAGAATTGTGCATATTTACTAATAATGGTGGACTGTAGAATTGTGCATATTTACTAATAATGGTGGACTGTGGAAGTCTGAGTAGACTTTTATAATAAATGTTCTGAACTGGACAGTTTTGCCATTATGGGTGCATGAGTTTTGTTTCATTGCTTACTGGAAAAATGTTCAAAACAAATTTAAAATGCCCTGTAACAACTGTACTGTATTGTACAAGGAGTATAATTTAGTACAATGAGGAAGGTGTATCAAAGAGCACATGTATGTTTCATATGCAAGGGGCCTATGATTTGAAAACAGCCCAAAATTAATCTTTATCTGCCACTGGCAAAATGTATTTTCTTTGAATGTGGGTTTCAATGCTGTTTCAATGAATGTGAGTTTCAAGGGCAGAAAAGTTTTAATGCTAAGTTTTCATTTTGAGACTGCATTGCTTTGTTTAGCAGATGAGTTAGTGTTTGTGCTGTAAAATACAAAATAAAACTTTCAAATGAAGTCCAACTTATCATAGAAGTAAAGCAGTATGCACATTAGTGTTTATGGTAAATTGAGTGATATAGCCAAGTAATGGTTCATTGGAATGGCTGCAGAAGCTCCATTCAACCATGATTTTGTCAGGGGGGAAGGGCAACAAACTCAGACAGGCCCAACTGTCCAGACTTTTAAAGAATGAATAGATTTTTGCTTCTTATTTTTGGTTTGTTCTTCATAAAATTTGTAGTTTTCTGGCAAATCATTTAGGAATTAAGTCACTAAATAATGATACACTGAGTTTCAGACTTCATAACCTTCAGAAAAATGCATGTTAAAGTAAGAGTTGTTCTATCAACTGTCTCAATTTATACAAGAGCAATTTTTTGTACTGTTTATATGTTCCCCCAATATATTTGGCCTTGTTCAGATTTACTGCATTAACAGGTTGAGAGGTACATGCAAATAAATTATTTTATATAATTAGGCATAGCCACCCTCTTAACTGTCCCCGATTTTGACTCAAAATGTTGCTCTTCCCCCTAATAATCCCTCCGCAAAATAGCAGGTTTGGAAGAAAACATGGAGGGTTTACAATTAAGAAATAACTGTAATAATTAAAGTTATAGATTACTTGAAATGCATGTAGATTCTTTTATTTTGTCAGCTGATCAAGTTAGCAGTACTAATATTAAAGTGTCCCTTCTTTGATAGGTTCCCAGCTGTATTGTGTGGCTATTTTATATTTGTGCATCACATTTTTGGTCAATATTTCATAAAATTGTGTTTTTTGGCAAATTAGTGACAAATCACTAAAGACTGAAGTTAGAAAATGACAGACATTTGAGTTTTAGATTTTATACCCTTCAGAAAATTCATACTAATGCAAGACCTATTCTATTATCTTTCTAAGTTTATTAGAGCAATATTTAAAAATTGTCCTTATTTTTGGGCCTTTGTCCCACTTCTGTGTATGGCTTTGTCCAGATTTCTTGCTCTGAGGTTGAGAGGTATGACAAATGTGTCAGGGCCATCACAGTCAGCCAGAGACATTTCAAATTGTGACATACTTGTTGCACACCACTCCCCCATGTAGTGACTCTGGATGTGTCCAAGCAAAGCAAGGAGTAGTTATGCAGTGTAAATGTGCACTGTGCCCCCATCCAATGTAGACACAAGTACTACAGTGGCTTTTCATCTGTCCTTGATTTTGCAGAACGGTCTGGTTTCTGTCATATTACTCAGATTTATGCTTATTACTCAAAGTGCCTGTTGCTTTGTGTTTAAGTAGCAATGCTTTAATGACCATAAGGTAAGCTTGTCTGAGATCGTAAGATGCAAGTAAGCTTTGATAAGCATACTGTTAAAGAATTGCCAGCATTGAAAGCCTTTCTGTTGTTGCCATGCAGAAAATACTTGACTAGATAATGTATAAGTCTTGGGTATTAAAGGACAGGATTCCATTATGTTAAAAAGCTCATTACACTTGTTGGAGACTTCCAGTCATCTCTACAGACTTTACCCGTAAATTAAACAGAATGCCAATCATGTGTGGTCCATAACCTGTACAGTAATCCTTTAAGCAATGTATCTTGAGCTTGTTTCTTGTTTGCTTTTCATTTTTTACTTTGATCATGTTTTCCCCATGAAACAAGTAGATAGTTGTCAGGCAGCAGGTCTTTTTTGGATAAGAAACATTTTTACAAGTGGGGGCATCACAGAGATTTCTACTTTCAACATGTTACTTGGTACTTTAATAAAGCTGAAAATAAATTATAATTAGAACTGCAGTGCAAGGAGAAGTGGTTTGAGTTGAGTGCTTCTGGTTTTTCTTATACTTGATTTTGACTGCCATTCCAGTAATGTGTTTAAAAAGTAATTTATTTTTTCATGCCTCACAACCTTTTGTTTCCATCTAGATAATAGGTAAGCTGTCATGCAGCCAATGCATTGAAGTATTTTTATTCTTCTACACTTATTTTTGTCTTGATTGGCCTCCCATAATGATGGCTTGCCACCCAGGGCAGCGTATTTAATTAAAATTAGTTTTTGTGGTTTTGAGCATAGCCCCTCCCCTTTCTAGTTGGCCACACCCTCCCCTTGACCCCACCCATTCAGCTGTCTCCTGCAGCCCCCCTTTGATTTGAAGTCACCAGCCGCCACTGTTAAGACTTAAAGGATAAGGAATCAGTGAGATGCCATGAAAAATGGAATTTTATTTTAAGGAGGAAGGTTAAGGTGATTCAAAAGCTGTGGTTGGCCTACATCTTATTTAAAATGCTGTTATAATAATGACAGAAAGGGGCACTGACTTAGAGGTGCAATCTCACACTCATGCATTTACTCTGCAGTTGGAAGTACATTCTGTTGTTTTATGTTTTTAACTACCTGTTTAGTTGGTTTGAGGAGGGAGTGTTTCAGTCAGGATATGGTTAATATTGATAGGTAGGGTAGACTGTAATTTGACCTTTACTCATGTGGTTCATTATTTAAGGAAGTCTACATGCACCTTATGGATATCTTTTTTGACTGCTTCTTGGAATATGAAAGGCGTGGGAAGCAAAGTCAAAAGAGACAGAATCTTGTGGCATATTAGGAAGAAACAGGCACAAACTATAAAGTTACAAGAGGCACATTTATCTGATGACCATAAGAGACCTAGAGAAGGAAGCTATTGTTTGGCTGCAAGTTCTTCTTGGCCTAATACCAGGTGTAGAGTAGAAATTATCTTGAAAAAATCTTGGTCATTCTTAATTGAGGGGAGATTGGAGAGCAATAAAGGGAAGTGACAAGGATTAAGGGGCTAAATTAATGGAGCAAAGTGTTCTACTATTTCCTTTTACAATCCCTCCTGGGTCAAAGAGCAAAATGGTAAGAGGCGTATTAGCTGAGGCACTGGCTTTCCAAGATGGTCTGATAGTCTGTGTAGGAGACTGTGAAATAGTATCTGTTAAAGATTAAGTCAACAGTGGCTCTGAAAGAAGGACATTATGAACGGAAGGGAAATTCTTAGAGTACTTTCAATCTTTAGGAAGTAGATGTATGCAGATGGGGGGGGGGCAAAGGAAATGAGTTCAACTTTTTTCACACAGACATTCAAGTTGGGTACAACTGCGCATAGGGTACATGAAAATGGAACATAGAAAAGACTTGAAACATTTTGTTCACTACCCTATAACTTTGTCTTAATAGTGTTAAAGATAGCAGTCAGGCAAGAAGAAACTCTAGCTAGACACTGGAGAACTCCCATCTATTTGTTAGAGGATGAAAGTTTCACAAAATGGTTGTCCAGAATCTTGAAGAAAATGTTGAGAGAGGGAGAGAAGGAGTGAATCACCAGGTTTAGGATGACATTAAGTGTCAGCTGAGAAGGGAAATTCAATAGAGTAGTATGGATGGAAAAAGTAGAATTAAACAAAATGGAAAAAATAGGATTAAACAAAACAGGAAGGCTGTGCTTCTGAAGCTCTATGAGGTACAAAAGGCTAAAATCAGGGGGGACAGAAGTCGACTTCCTAGAGAAATGAAACTTTTTCAGGATTTTCAAAAATGGGAGAATGAAAGGATTTTTGCAATGAGAATTGTAGTGGAGGACATATATTTTAGTGCTAACCCATGTGCAATGACAGCAGTAGCAGCCAGGCTGAGGCAACAGGGATTTGAAAGTGGGATCTTTCAAATAATTAGCTATTCAGAAGTGAGAGAGCACTGACATCTTGAAGAATCCCAGAGACTTTTAGGGAATGCTACCAAGATTTGTACAGGTACAAGTAAGTAAGGAATAGACAGGCTGGGGTGATTGAATACATTGGTTACCTCATAGGGATAAGACACTGATGGGTGTGGATGTGAGTATTCTTATGAACCGTATTACTAAACAGGAAGCAGAGGCAGCTTGGCAAAGAATTGCAAGGCAGTGATGGTATCCCTATGGACGTCTGGACGGTCCAAATTGGACCATTCAAAAAAAAACTTGGTAAAAGATTGTTGGGTGGTTTTATTTAATAATGTTTGAAAGTGGAAACACCTCCCAGCTCCTGGAAGGAAGCTATTATTTCAGTGATTTATAAGGAAGGGAAGAATCCAGCACTGCCATTGACATATAGACCAATTTCAATTTTAAATCATGAATATAAATGTCTTATGCAAATCCAGAAAAGCAGACTGACCCTAATATTGAAAAAGAAAATACAAGCAGACTAGGCAGGGTATATAGGAAGCAGGAGGATGGTAGGCAACTTACTGAAAGCTTTATTAACAGATGATAGAGAGAAAGTAACAAACCTACATGTGGAAGAGACATTTGACAGAGTCAGCTGGGGCTTCTTGTTTCAAGTGGACAGAAGCTGGGGATTCCCCGAGGAATGGATATATTAGGTGCAAGGGTTATATCAAGGTACTCAACCAAAGGTATAAGTGAGAACTAGGTCATTCAAACCATTTACTATTGAATGGGTAATGAGGCGGTGATGTCTGATGTCCCCTCATGCGGTCTGTATTGGATGACTGGCTGCTTTGATACAAACATTGGAGATAACGGGATATAAGTGGAGAGAGAGAGAGAGAAAAGAAGATTTTGTTATACACTGATGATGCTTTGGTGTCACTGATATATTTCAAAGCAGATATAGGGAAATTATGGTATATTCTAGAGGCTTTTGGGGTGGTAATGGGATATAAAGAGAACAAAGGGAAAACTAAAGATCATAGGATTTTACATGAGGGAGATGTCTTGCCACTGGGGAGAGGCAATGGCACGTAGGAAAGTCAGAATAGATATTCAGGGTTATGGTTCAATGATACTGTCTGGACGTCAGTCAAAGCCACATATGAAAAGGTGCATGGCAAGGTTAAATAGCGAATTACAGAAGTGGAAAGAAATTAAGTTGGATTTAGACCAAAGAGCATTAGTGTTAAGAATGTGTATCATGTTTCAGTTTACTTGTGTCAGCCAATCAATCTGGTTGCTGCCAGAAGTTCTGCTATAGGTAAAGGTAAAGTAGTTTTTCTGGGAATTCTTGTGAGACAGAGAAAAGCCCCAGGTGGTGTGGGAATGAGTATGTGTGGAGAGCGAGAAGGGAAGGTTGGAGGTCTCAACTTAAGGTTGAATTTACAGGCCTGTTTGCTGGCTGTTGTCTTAAGAATAATAGATACAGCTATTACCAAAAATTGCAGATGCTGATTGGTGCAGGCAGAGAACTGAGGCCACGAATAACTTTAAAACCAAACTTTAATTCTCAACACATTACAGCACATGATAAGTACACCACATAAAAAGCTTAACTTTTCGCCCTGTGTTGTTAGCCTTCATCAGATGTTTTCCCATTCCACTTCCCTTCATTTAAATACGATTCCATCACTAATTAATTAATTAAAATGAACCCTCTTATTAATGTCACCTGAAGTAACTAACCCTAGTTACTATCCTAAGTATCACTACATTAATAAAACATCTACATGTGATACATCATGGAAATTCTTTAAAAATGATATCACATTCATGTTGTGGTTCTTAATATTAATAAAAACCAAAGCCAGCAACTATCATAAAAGTTCCAGTTTATTCAAGAAAGTGCTTAGTTGAATACACTGGAACTTTTATGATATTTGCTGGCTTTGGTTCTTATTGGTTTGTTTCTTAATATTAAACAGTGTGGAAGCAAAAGAATTACAATAAATATTACATTTATATTCTACAAAAACAGAATACATACAAAGGCTTAAAAATGAAGCCTTCCTTATACTTTCCCTACCTTGATTACACCCCATATCCTAAACATATTAAAATATTCCTTGAGACTTAAATTATTAGTGTGAAATAAATTATTTTAATTATTTAAAAACAATTTTCCCTCATTATTTTAATTATTTAAAAACAATTTTCCCTCTAAAAAAAACTTTGTTGTGTAAATTGTATTGAAACATACACTTTAAAAACCTTTTAAATGATGTTCCATTCAGACCCTATAATCTAGCTGCCCTTAATTTAAGAACAGGGGCCAGTGAAATATTACCATTGAGCGGAAAATGCGGTGATAAAAGTTAAGCATTTTATGTGATGTACTTATCGTGTGCTGTACTGTGTTGAGAATTAAAGTTTGGTTTTAAAGTTATTTGTGGCCTCGGTTCTCTGCTTGTAACAATCAGCATCTGCAATTTTTGGTAATAGATGCAGGATTTGAAGCTGACTGGAACTGGATGATTATAGGAAGGAGGAAACTTGGGCTAGAAGGGATAATATAATCTTTATGCTGTTGGAAGCTAGTGAAGAAGAAATGCAGGTGCAATGGACAATAGAAATGCAAAAATACTTTGTAGTAAAAAGAACAATCCAGAATGGAGGAAGTGGAGGACAAGATTGGTAGGTAGTTATTGGGAGAACTCAACAAAATGAGAGTGATAGGAACTGTATGTGGATATGTTGAAATAAATAAAATGAAGTATTGTGGACTTTGTTGTGGGAATGTGGGAGATTTAAAACATGGGAGGAAGTGGAAAAGGAATTTCATTTCTTCATCTGGACATTCGAGTGGGAATTTCAGGTAATAAAAAAAAAGCAGTGGCAGCAGTAATGGTATTAAAACTCCATTAATGAAGTCAATAGTTGAGCACCAATTACAGAAACAGTCTTGCACTTTCATCCCATTCAAAGTCCTCGGGACTTCATCAGAATGTAATGTAACAACTGATTCTCTGACTTAGATATAGCACGGTCACAAGATTCACTGCATACAAAAATTATATAATTTCCAGAGCTTATCTGAAACAATCCTGTGTGGGTTTTTTATTAACTGTGCAATTGCCTGGTTCCAGTTTTGTTTACAGTAACGTCCAAGTGACACCTAACAGAAGAGAAATAAAAGTACCAGTTTGTTATGAAGACTGTGGTGGAGTAATCTGGTCAGATGGACATTGGATGATTTTCCTTAGATTTTGCTGCTTCTTTTTTTCATGAATCTGATGCTTTGTGGTGTTTGAGGAAACACTGCCTTCAACTTTTGATTTTAAATCTGCTTGCATTTCCAAATTCCTGCTTGTCTTCAGCAATTTCAGGGACTAGAAGGTGTTTGGAGCAAGCTGGAAAGGGACAGGAGCTCCCCAGACTTCTCCAAAAGATAGAAATGAGGAGACTAGAACCTAGACCCTTGAAAGGATTAATAAAGCTAGTATAAACTGGACTAATAGAAGAAACTGGAAAGGATTAGAGAAATTGTGGACACTGTGGGAAAGGAATATAGAGGAACCTATAGCTAGGGAAACTTGTAGAAATTCTAAAATTACCAAGATATGTATTGAAGGCACATAAATTCCAGATTTCCACATGGAAGTGTCTGTATGAGTACTTTTATACCCTGGCTAGATTGACAAAAATGTTGATGGGCAATATAGATATTGCTGAAGATTTAAAAGGGCAAAGAATACATGGAAACATTTTTTGGGACTCTGATGGACTAGAGGGATTTAAAAGACAGTTAGAAGAGCCAATAATGGAAAAAAGAGAAAGGACTCCCATGCTATTTTGTCTAGGTCGAGACAATATAAAACCAGCAAAGCATAGGGACTTAAAAGAGTTAAGTGTTCACAGAGGGCAAAAAAAGCAATTACCAGAAAATGGAAGAAGATCCCCCAACAAAACAGGAAGTAGAAAGCATGCTACTTAAATAGCCCAGGAAGATATGAGGGACACAGGACCCTAAGGGAGACATAATGTGCATAAACCTGGAGAGTATGGATTTCAGAACAAAACAAAGTATGAAAAGCAAAACTATGAGCAATAGGAAGAGGAAACTGATAGGTTAAGAAATGATAGAGAGAATACAGAGTTTACTCTGACTGACTGTTGTGGGGGGTGGCGGGTCTGATGATCATGTAAGTAGTTTACAAGTTAATAAAGTGTTTGTGTTTTTGTAGGAAAATGAGAAGAGGTTGTATAAGTAGTGGATACTGTTTAGTTCGGAAAGAGGAGTATACAGATAAGTAGGCCAGGATATGTAGGCAGTTTGAATGTGAGGTAGGTGAATAAGTATTAAGAAGAGATAGTTTTCAAAGAAGGGAACTGCCACGAAATGTTTAAAGTAAATGTACTGTCAGGGTGTGGGAAAGGAGAGTAGTATTAGAAGGAAAGTTATTTATTTATTGCATTTGATTACCAGGGTAGTCCACTGGGCCAGAAGAACCCATTTTCAGTGGAGGCCCAGGGAGAAAAGCTCCACATTTAACACATACAGACAAGAAATATGTTACAATGATACAGGATATATAATACAACAGCAGCAAATACAACAACATTATGATTGCATACACTAAATTATTAACAGAGGTAAAATTGGAGACGAACATTATGATTATTTACAATAGATTGGTAATTCAAGGTGGATTGGAGACAAACAGTGAGGAAATAGCATATAGTCATGGATTGTAACTATGAAATAAAGGTAAATTAAATATCAAGTAAGATAAGTAGCACAGAAGAAGGAAAAACAGTGTGGTAATGTAGGTGTACTGGAGGCTCAGATTGACAGGAAAAATGAGTTGGGGTGGTTGAGAGAAATGAAGATTAGAGTGGTTACAGAGAGAAGAGGGGAAAGATAGTGAGAGGGTCAAGTTATGTGGTTCTTAGTAGAGGTGCAAGTGCATAACCACTGTGAGGAGAGCTGAAGTTTAAGGGATTTTTTTAAAGGTAGAGGCATTAGACATGGCTCTGAGTGGAGGGGGGACTTCATTCCATAGTTTAGAAACAGTAACAGAGTAGAGCATTTGACCGGCAGAGAGTTTAGGTTTGTCAATATTTAACAGCATTTTGTTCTCTGACCTGAGGTGAAGACTAGGATGGTAGATGATCAGTATACTAGTGAGAGATGGGCAGGCTGCTGGGAGGTAAATAAGTTTATGGGCAATAGTAAGTTGTTGGTATATTAGGTGATGAGGAAGTTCAAGCCAGTCTAGTTCCTGCAGTGTGGTGCAGTGATGGGTGGAGAATTTGGCATTTATAGGAAATTTGGCAATTTTATTGTAATATGAGTTGAGTTTGGTTTTTAGAGAGGACTGGATGTTGTTGAGGATGGGGGCACCATATAAGAGAGTTGGAAGCAGAAATGATGAGACAAGGGTCTTTCTAGCAGTGGAATTAAGAAAGTAGTTTTGGCTATAGAGGGCTCCTAGTTTTTGATGAGTTTTTCTGATATTATTGTGGATATGAAGGTCAAAGGTTAGGTTGTCATCAATGATGACACCTATCAGTTTTGTATGGGAAACGACTTCAATGATAGTGTTATTTTGGGAATGGACAGAGAGTTCAGATCTATTGACTGGGCTGCATTTACTTGGGGAAATATTAAGAGTTTGGTTTTATTAGGGTTAAGGGCGAGATTGTTCTGTGACATCCAGGATCCGGTTGAGGTGAAAACTTCTTGGGTATGTTTTTGCAGTAGAGATGCAGATTTAGAAGAGCAGATAATAGTAGAATCATCTGCGTATTGAATTACAGAGCAGTGGGAGAGAGAGGTGTGGAAGTCATTGATGAATATACTAAAAAGAAGGGGACCCAGTATAGACCCCTCCATAGTACTTAAGAAATATTCAGTGAATGACCACATTTTCACCCCAAAAGTAAAATTTAGAAATAAGACAGACTGATAAAGGTTTAAGTAAGGAAATTTGGGAGTAGACATTGGTTAAGGGAATGCACTTAGGAGTATTGATACAAAATTTGGTAAGATAACACAGCGACTAGGTTGCCAGTTTTGTGTTGCCTAAAAATGAGAGAATGGGTATGAAGACAGAGACACTTGGTATTCTGAACAGGCTAAGGCAGTCTACCCTATAACATATAATAAGACATAATATCTAGGCAGTGGCACTGGATGAGTGGGTCTGTCAGCCCTGGATAAGTAGCTTTTATAAAGTGGTAGTTTTGGAAATCTGTATCTATGTTTTGAGTGACAATGTGTTAATTCATTTTGTTAACAGAAGTAAGGGTATCCATGATACTAGTACTGGTTAAGGAGAAGAGACAACTCCTAAGAAAGGTGGTATAAGAGAGTCACAGGTCATAACTCTTCAAGTTGCAGCTAGGGCCTTTGAACTCATTGTTTAATTTACTGCTTATCTGATGAAATGTTATGCTACGGACTGTGATGCTTCAACTTATAATTGTTGTCAGTGTTAACTGATGATTTTAAAAGTCAAATAATTCTGTTTTTTAATAAAAAGAGGAAGCACTATCAACTTGCAAGACAATAAGAGAAAGATGAAGGAAGTCTCCAGGCACCATTCATAATGGATACCATCAACAACCTGCTCATCAGTCTAAATGCCATCAAAGGCAGATGGAAGAAGTATTTCAAAAAGCTTCTGAATGAAATAAAAACCACTAATGCTGTACTACACCATGTACAGTCTCTAATGAAAGAAGAAGAAGAAGAAGAAGAAGAACTCACCCTTGAAGAAGTAAGAACAGCACTAAGGAAAATTAAGCAGGAAAGAAACAGGTTCTGATCAGATACGGTCAAGATGTTTAATGAGGTAATAGTGAAATGTCTCCTGAGTGTACTCATTGTGGTATGGAGAGAAAATCACATCCCACATGACCAGAGAATAAGTACTGTTGTGCCAACATACAAGAATAAAGGAGACATTCACAACTGTAGGCAGTATAGAGGTATCAAACCCCTGTCACACTGCATGAAAGTGCTGCAGAGGGTGATGGAGAAATGAATACACACAATAATAGAAAGAAAGAGGGGAAATGAGCAGTTTAGATTAAGATCAAGATGCAGCACAACTGACACAATGTTTGCAGTGAGACAAATAATGGGAAAGAAGTTAGAGATGAAAAAAGAGTCCATCTGAGCATGAGAAGATCCAAAGGGGGTTGATTTGCCCAGACTTGTGATGGCTCAAAGTCCAAGACACATTGATAGAATTAATGCAGACTATGTATAAGGACCTAATGACACACATAAGAACAGTGTCTGGACTCACAAAAGGGTTATCAGTGACAGTGGGTGTACATCAGGTTTCACCTTTGAGAGCCCATTGCTGTTCATAGTGGTAATGGACTACATTAGTAGACAGCTCATGGGGAGAGATCAACAACACTGCTGCATGCAGATGATGTGGCATTACAAGCAGAATCTGAACAGAAACTTCAGCAAATGATAGGAGATTTAAATACAAAACTAAGGGCACATGGAATGAATCTGAGTACAGACAAGACAGTTGCCATGGCAGTAAATGGAGGAACTCGGAAAAAGCTGGAAACTGAAATAGAAGAGAAATAGTAGAAAAGGTTAACACTTACAAGTATCTAGGGGGGCTGCTTGCGAAGAAAGGAAGTCTGAATAAGGAAGTCAAACAGAAAATCAGAGGTGCTTCAGCCAAATGGCACAGGGTTTCATGGGTAGTCTGTAACAGACCAATACAAAAGAAGTTCAAAGGTAAAGTGTACAAAACAATGATGCAAGCAGTGCTTTTGAGGGACATAAAAACCTGGGCAGTGAAGTAGAGCAGTTGAAGCTGTTTGAGTTGCTGGAGATGAAGAAATAAGGACTTCAGAGCAGAAAGCAAAGTAGCTCCAGCTGCAGAGAAGGCCAAACAGAATAGATTATGGTGGTTGAATTACATGTGCAGGAAAGCAGAGGATTAATTTTGTGAAGAAAATTTGGGAAAGACAGGAAAAAAGCAAGAAGAAGTGAGGTTGTCCAGCCAAGAGATGGCTGGATTGTGAGACAGAAGACCTGCAACAATCAGGCACGATGGTCAAAGAAGGTAAGAAAATGTCAATAAATTGACAGAGGTGGTGACAGTTGTCATGATACCCTGACTCCGATGTAGAAAAATGGGAAAATGGAGATGATGAAGATGATAATATGTGTATGTACACACACACACACACACACACACACACACATGCACACACACACACACATATATATATATGTATATATAATTATAGCATGATGTGATTAGAATATGAATGACATGTTCAATGACTGACACACAATATCAGCAATTATCCATTTATCCACAAGAATTATCCCTTGTGTATAGGCAATAGGGAAGATGAGAAACAACCAATTCTCAAAGATTCTAAACCTAAATACATAGTTTTTAAAGGCCTTTAGAATTAAAGTTACATAAGTAGATTTAAACATTTGAGTGGAATAATTGGAAAAGTAATCTCTTAAATTCCATATAAATGAATTATTTACTAACTTTGATAGATGGTTATTACCTTTATTTTTGGTATTTTGGGATAAATTTAACATTTCTTTCCACTTCGCTAAATACTCTCCATCTAAAAGGTTAACAAATGTTAAAATTACTGATGAAATTGAATACATTTCTAGATTTGGTAAAGATATACCTCCATTTTCCCAACTATACATATGATAGGACAATGCAATTCTAGGCTTTATTGGATGCCACAGTGTGGGAGATTGGCCTAATGGTTAAGTTGTTTACCTTTTAGACACAAGGTGCAAGGTTTGATTCTCACATGGGGTAACTGGCTAGGCTTAAAATGGCCTGAAAGGGCAGGTAGCCTAGTACTAACCTATGAACAAAATTTTTTAATCAGTGTGTTAACTTTTTTAATAAAAGAGTTTGTAGGGGGAATAGAAATAGATTGTATTATGTATAAGATTTTTGGAAGCAAGATCATCTTTATAATGGAAAGTTTTCATTCATTGTGAATAGAATTTTGTTCCATTTACTTATTAGAGTCTCTATAGTTGTTATACTTTTACTATAATTTAGGTATAACATGTCTTTAATATTAGTTGTTATAGTTATACGCAAATATGTTATTTGTTGAGATCGAGGTATATATTTTTTATATTCATCTTGTATATTATAGCTTTTTGAGCCAATTAGAAGAATTTGAGTTTTATTGTTATTAAAATTAAGACCAGAATTTTTTGAAATATATCCATGTTTTTGAACAATTCTTCTAAGGTGAGATTAGTACCACCAAGAGTGATTAATACATCATCAGCAAACATTTGGATTTTTGATGTTTCATTAAGGTTTAATTTATAACCTCGTATACTATTGTTATCCCTTATTAAGTTTGCCCAAGGTTCCATAATTAATGTGAATAAAAGAGGAAATAAAGAGCAACCTTGCCTGGTTCCTTTTACAATAGGTATGCTCTGGGATACATTTGTACCAATTTTTATGTAGGCTTGACTTCCATTGTATAGTTGAATAATAGGATTAATAAAGCTATTAGAGAAGTTTAACTCCTTCAATAAAATAAAAAGATATTCCCAATTAACTGAGTGGAAAGCACAGTTAATATCTAAACTAACAAGAGTTAAATTATTCTTTAAGATTTTCACTGATTCAATTAAAGTTATTATTATTTTGATGTTATCAAAGGAAGTTCTATTAATTATAAAGCCTGTTTGATCCATGTCTACCAGGGATGGTAAAAACATGTTGAGTCTATCAGCATAAATAGACATGAACATTTTATAGTTTGTATTTAACAATGAAATGGGCCTATATGAAGCACATTTTGTAGGAGTTTTATCGGGCTTTAGTATGGGTGAAATAAATGTATACTTCCAAGAAGGGGGTATAATGTTATTATTTTGAGCTATATTGAATACTGTGTGTAACAAAGTTAAAGCTTTGGCAGGTAAAACTTTGTAGATTTCGGAAATTATACCATTGTTACCAAAAGCTTTATTTTGCTTAAGTTTAGTAATTTGATCTTTTATGTCTTTAAAAGATATTTGTTTATCTATTAATTTTATTTGTGTTTCTGATAGTCTGTTCTTTATATTATTATTAATAAAAGATTGACATTTTTGTACCATTAATCATGTCATTGGGTCGATTTAATTTTAAGAAAAATTCTCTAAACTCACTTAATATATTTGGTAAGTCAGATACCATTTTTCTTTTTGTTGGAGAATAGACTTCATTAATTTAATTAAACTTATTTAATCTTTTAGTTTTGTTAGCTAACATATTCATAGATCTAGAATTTATAGAATAATTTAGAAGTTTGTATTTCTCCAGATTAATCATGACTTTATGATTTTAAATTTCCATATATTTATTGTTTAAAGTATTTATTCTAGCTTTCTTGTCAGGATTTCTTGAAACATCAAGTCTTAAAGTATCTAACTTTGTTTGTATATCTTGGAGTTCTTTATCCCATGAAATTCTTTTTTTTATATACCAATCAATAATTTTACCATATAGGTAAGCTTTTAGAGCATCCCAGATGTATACTTCAGAGGTACCCTGTGTGTTATTAAGTTCAGTAAAATGTTGTACTTCTGTAGTAAAAAAATCAGTGAAGTCTTTTAGTTAGTTATTTATGCTGGTATCCTTTTAATTTGAACATTAAATGTGGAATTTAATATAAAATCAAATGTTATGGAATTATGGTCTGAAAGGGGACATGAAATCACTTTTGAATTTAATAAGGAATCAGCTAAAAGTTATTAGAGATTAATACCCTATCTATTCTTGAATATGAATTATGTCTATGTGAGTAGAATGTATAGAACAGTGACTTAACATCTGTAAAATTATTAATATCCTTCAGTATGTATGAATCTGAGAATTCATTCAATAATTTGGCTATTGCTGGAATTTTCCTTTTGCCATTAGTACTAGAGTATTTTATAGCTGAGATACAGTTAAAATCTCCAGCAAGAATAATATTACCCTTAGAAAACTGTACTATATGTTCTATATGATGTTTTACTGTTGTAAGTCCGATGCTAGGAATCCACTATATATTTATTAAAGTCAATTTTTTTTTATTAAATTCTATAACAACTGAAGATAACATCCCTTTATTATCTTTGTATGTGTTAATTATTTTAGGCATAGGTAATGTATTTTTCCATAGTATGGCCACTCCTCTTTTTTTTGTGTGTGTATGTTCAGTGCTAATCAAAAGTTTGTAAGATTTGGATTCCAATTTTGTAACACCTTCAGTTAGTAGATGAGTGTCTTAGAGAAATATTAATTGAGAATTATGCAGTTTAAGATATTTATTCAAAGATCTTCTCTTGTTAGGATTATTTAATCCATTAATGTTTAATGATATACACTTTAAAGATGCCATAAAATGTTAATGTTTCTGAATATCAGTTGTTAATTAATTTTTTACCTTTTCTCCATATTTTATAACTCAGTAGAAATTGACTATAAGGAATACAGTTATAAGTTACATATGAAGCACATAAAATTGTATCCAATATGATATGTTTATATCAAATTCAATTTTGTAAGACTTAGTGAACATCATATTAACTATTAACAGAAATTTGCATTTACTAATAACATAGACACTCTCTAAACCCCCCCCTGGAGTTAAAAACTTCTAATTTGAGTGACATCTGCCACCCAAACTGACCATCTAACTAGTAACAACACTCATCTCACCCCCCAAAATATATCTGTTGTTGCATATTTTAACATTATTTATCAGTATATGTGACTAAAAAAAAAAGAAAGATTATGAAATAAAATACTTCCATTATAATTGTATGTACTCATTCAACAAACATATTAAAATATATCAAATGTAACTGTTTCATTTTGAATTCCTGATGTTATGTTTTAAATATCACTTCAAGTCATCGTAAATTATATATTTAATAAAGACGTGTTGTGAAATTTCCTCTTTATGTAAATCAGATTGAGTTTAAAATATCATAAAGACCAACCACATATTTTACATATAAAATAAAGGTCATAACTAATTCATTTGCAATGAATTGCTGTAATGGTCCATAAGCAAGCTATACCCAGAAGAACTTTTGATCCTTACTATAAACAATAGTCTAAGTATGTAGTCAATGATGAGGATGTATTTAATCACCTAGAAATTCTACAGGCCTATAGTCTACCTTCCCCCATCACTTTATTCATTGTGCCAATAACTAGTAACGCTACCTCCCCATCTCGATGTAGCTGAAAACAAGACCAAAATAAATACCGACTTATAGTTTCCCACCATAAGATGAAATTCCACTAAAATCCTCTGTATTTTCTAAGAAGGAGTGTAGCATATGTTTATGACTAGTAGGGGATGGTCTATGACTAGGAAGTGTTCATAGGTGGAGAGACAACTTTTCTAAGAAATTAACTTTATATATATATATATATATATATATATATATATATATATATATATATATATATATTTATTTTTTTTATTTTTTAACCTTTCCTAACCAGAATCAACCTCCATCTCCCTCAGAATATAGCAAAACATTAATTAATATACAAGATATGCAATCACCTAAAGAAAACTATGTTGCTGCAACCTGTAATAGCAAATATTTGCATCTCAGATTACATTGCATGCAATGAATTAATTTCATTCAGATTATGTTTTGTTTCATTCATTGTTTGTTGACCTTTAATCTGCACCAGAATTATTCCCATATCTGTTTTCTAAACTTTGTAGAAGAATGTAAAATTTTGTATAGGTCTCATGTAATGATTTTATAATACTTTAATGATGTTGCCATGTATGTTATATGTTTGTTATACAAATCAGAGAAAGCTTTACTTAAATAAACAAAAACTATGAATATAAGTGTTAAAAATATAAGAGTTTAAATGTATCAAAACTAGCTGTGTATAAACACTTGCAAATGCTTTATCATAACAGTCATAACACTGCATTTCTTTCATTTGACCTGTAGATGGCATTAGAGACAGTCCATTCAAACTTGTATCTAGCATTATGAAGTTCCTCAGCACAGAGTTCACTCTATAAATGTCTCCATGGAAACAACACTCTTTTCTGCTTTCAGTTGTAGCAGCCGCAGTACACTCGCATAACAGGGCTGTTTACCCAGTCAGATGCATGAGATTCAGGAGGGAAAACATTTGCAGCTTTTCTCTAGCAAAGCTGTTGATTACCTTGCGGCAAGTCCGAAACAAACAAAAACGAACAGAAAAAAAAGCAAAAGAGAGGGAGAGAGAGCAGATATTCAACACAGCAAACTCAATAAACTCCATCTCCTGAACCCAACAAACCACTAGACCACTACGGATGTATCAATCAACACCAAACCCTCCATTTCTCCACAACCAATAGCAAAAAAACAAAAAAAAACAAAAAAAAAAACAAAATAAAGCCACTTCACAATACAGCAATCAGGGAATCCCACTACAGCTGCTAAGCAGAAGTCATCCGTACAACATTACACCCACACAGTCCCAGTTTTAAATAAATATCCAATGACAAAATCAAGACATATCAGCTCACCAAAAAACATTTCTCATGTCTATCACCACAAGCACCAGCATATCCCACCACCAGAACAACAGATGGGAAAAACCATCAGCAAAGCAACATCATGGCAACAATATCAATGAAGAACCTCTCTTCACAGAGAGACAGGGCAACAAACAACAGACAAAAAAAATAAAGAAAACAATTTCTACAGTATCAAAGACCCTTGTTTTATCATCATTAAGTCTCTGTATTTACTATAGTCCCCAAGATACCATAGAATTCACTCCCCAAATATACGGGGCATTTATAATAACAATCAGCTAATAGAATTAAAAAATAATAAATAAATTAAATAGCTTTTACTTGCTATAGTAATTAAGCAACATTTAATAAAGTAAACTAGATTTACTAATAACAAACTATAAAAATGCCATCGAAATAACTATGTACCATAAAAAAAGAGATTTAAACAATAAAGACTCACCTGTTGAACCATTTCCATCTCCTCAACTTCTGGGTTAAGTAATAAGTCTTAGGTAAAGGAAAGCCATTGTAAAATATTTTAATTAACCACTTATTCTTGAGCTTCTTTTTATGTCCAGAGTTCTTCCAGGGAATGTTATCGACATTTCTTTTAAGACTGGCATTTGCCCAGTCCATATACTTTATTTTGTCAAGCAGTTTTCTTGTTTTGACAAAAGTGATGGCAGCTTTTATGTCATCAAATGTTTTTGGACCATCTTGAAGAAATATTTTTAATCTGGCTGGAAATAATAGGTGGGGTTTTATTTGGGCTTTTTTTAAGTTCTTTTAACATTGGCAGGAAAAGCTTTCTTTTGGCTGTTACAGAAGATGAGTAATCATTATCAAAGTGTATGACATTTTCTTTATATTTAATAGGAGATTTAGCCCATGCAGTCTTTAACACTATCTCCTTGTCATGCGATGATAGAAACTTCACTATAACAGATTTAGTAGAATTGGTTTTACCTTTTTTTGAAGAAGCCAAGGACCCGTGGGCACTCTCTATCCCATATGAGAGAGTTTCAAGAAGTTGCAGTACCTCAGGAAGCCAAGAAATTAAGAATGTTTCCATATTACCTTTTTCATCATTATCAGGTAAACCAAAAACTCTAATATTATTTCTTCTTGATCTATTCTCTAGATCATCTTTTGTTTGTAAAAGAGTATTTTGTTTTAAGAGAAAGTCTATGTTATGCTCATATTCTTGAATTCTAGTGTCCATAGCATTCAGTGAAATCTCTATTCCTGTAATCTGTCTCTTTTGTTGCTTGAGGTCTTCATGTAACAATTCCATTTGTTGGGAACATTTTCTTTGAAATTGTCCAGCTTTATATCCATTCTACCAATTTCTGTCGTCAGTTCTTGAATATTAGATAATAGTGACTGAAGTTCCTTCTTAATAGTTGTTTCTTGAAGAGTAGATTTGGAAAAACTCAATCTGTAGCCTGGAATCAAAATATTTTCTACAGTACTTTTTGACAGGAAAAAATAAAAAATATATAGAAATTTTTATACACTGTCCTAAAGGATGATTAGTAGGTTCCAAATATGTAAAAAAAAAATTAGGATAGATAAATTCAAAAAAATCCTGTCATAAATATTCTGAAAAGGCAATGCAGAGAGAAAGTGCTGTTACTCAGTGCTCATCTTGGCCATGCCCCCGATTAGATACCTCTTGAAGAAAACACATACCTGAACCCTCTTCCCAAGATGTTATTTACTATTTCAGCAACCAAGCTGCTGTAACACTTATCCTTTTGGGACTATAAAGTGAATTTATAAGGCTTTGAACTAAACATTATTTTACAAATAGCAACATAATGGAAATAGTTATCCATATAACAGTATATAATGCTGTTTCATACACTTCTGCTGCATTAGCAAATCTATGACGTGTTTCAAAGTAAAATGTTAAACTACTTCATCAAAGTAATATGCAGTGTTTGGGTGTGGGTTATGCTGAGATTTATTCCCTAATGGTGTGTTTTTTTTTTTCAAGAGGGTGAAGCCCAAGTTGTCAAAGTTCAAATCCAGGTGTGAGTAATGTTAATGTAATCGACAGCCAGATATGGTATATTGCTGTAACACCATGGCTTATGCTTTGCAGAGTTGTGATTTACATTTTATTTTTAATTGTTTATCTGTATGTGTTAGAAATTACTTCCTTGTCATCATTTCTAAATAAATAAATATTTTAAGTTAAAAAATAAGCCAAGAGAAATTAATTCCGTGTCATTATTTCTAAAATAAACAATAACATTTAAGTTATAAAAGAAATAAACTCAGAAAGCAATATAACACAACTGAATGCAATTTCAGGCAAATCTTAAAGTAAAATAATCTTAAAGCAAAACTTTGTAAACTGCTCCTTGAACTAAATGTTATTTTTGCATCTGTAGATATGTATGTGTTTTATAGCATATCCTTGTATCTGTAAATATGTTTTTTCATTTCTTATGTGATCCTGTTCCCAGGGCTGTGGTTGCAAATGGTGCATTGAGATCAACATACTACCCCATTTAACAAACAAACAAATAATTATTCTGCTTGTGTTTGAGCACTATCCCATTCTACTGTAAGGAACTTTATGAGTACATTCTGAAATCTGTATAAAGATAGTCTTACTAAGCTCCTTTCAAAAGTCTGTAGCACAAGACCCAAATTTAACAGCACTTAAGGGTGCTTAAAACTAGAGACTAATAACAGACAGTGCTGGCTGATAAAAGAGCAGAGGAGCTTTAAAAATCTGTTAGATACTTCCCTCTGCTACACTTATAAAAAAAGTGTGGCAGAATGATGTGTCTAACAGCTTTTAAAGCTTTTTGTTCTTCAGAGGGACACTTCATCTCTGCCTGCTGATTGTTTTACAGTGACTTTATTATTTGTTCTCAGCACGTATGCTAAGATTTACCTCTTGACCTGAATTTGTTTGGCATCCCTGTCTTGAACATCTTGTTATAATCCTCTATACTGTACATAAAGTACTCAGAAAGTATTTTAGTAAAATTATTGTCATTGTGGTAAACTGCATGGAGAGTATTCGAAGAAAATATCATAGTAGTACTGATTTCCAGGTGAGCTTTATTAGTGCTACAATAAGAATAAGTGATTCAAAGACATGAAAGAAAAAGTCTCACACAGACACACACGCACACACACACACACACACACACACACACACACACACACACACACACACACACACACACACACACACACACAAAGCCTTGCAGTACTGACCTTTTTCCTTTATTTATTTATTTTTTGCTTCTTATCCCAGCTGACCATCAGTTTGGTCCCCCATAGCTCCTGTTGCCTCTTGTGAATTGCTTGACAGGAGGGAAGTGAAAAGGGAAATCTTGGTTTATCCAGTATAACCAACTAAAGATGAAGTCATCTTTAACAGCGAGAGAAAAAGAGTGAAGTAGAGATGTCAGCAGGCAGCCTCATCTGCACTGGTGAGAAGGAACAAGGCCTTTTAGTAAGCTCTGTCCCTTTCCCCTGTGAACTGATGTCATCCTTGTAGGTAGGGCAAATCATGAAGTGTAGTCTGTGAGTACAAATCCATCTCAGTCTATAGGGTAGTCACTCCTCCTCAGGCCCCCCTACTCTTTCTCAATATGGAGATCTTCCCTAGTCTTGGCCTCCATCAGGGCTTGAGAGATTTCCCCCAGCTTGCACCCTCTCCTCAGGATGGGTATGCCTATCCTTTCTGCCAACCCGTCAGCTCCCTGGATTACTTATCAAACTCAGGGTGCTTGGGTCATACTCAGGCCTTCATCCCTCCATGCCACTGGGCTTAGCCTCACAATACTTGCGTGCTGCAGTACTAACAGCCCTGGCCTTGGTATAAACAGCTACGGATGTAGCGGTGCTGCAGTACTAACAGCCCTGGCCTTGGTATAAACAGCTACGGATGTAGCGGTGCTGCAGTACTAACAGCCCTGGCCTTGGTATAAACAGCTACGGATGTAGCCTGTAAAAAGATGGAATACATTCTCATTGCTGTGCTCCACAATAGCATGGCACAGAATGCCTTTCCATATCCCCTGACTTCTGCGGTTGAATGCAGTGATATTCAGCAAGACCACTGTAGCACCACTTGCCATGACCTTCATACCACTGCAGTCCTTCAGAGATCTTTGAGTCACATCCTCATAAAACTCTGAACAATTCTGCTTTGCACAGAATGCTATGTGTTTCTGAAAACCCCCATGTGTGAGGATGAAAGATGGACAATGCATGTCCCAAGATTTAAATATGCAAATTTTAGGGATAGTCATTTTATGCCTTACCAACAGTTGCTATTGTCACCAATAGTAG
Organism: Protopterus annectens; assembly: GCF_019279795.1. Taxonomy (NCBI): domain Eukaryota; kingdom Metazoa; phylum Chordata; order Ceratodontiformes; family Protopteridae; genus Protopterus; species Protopterus annectens. The sequence goes on from NC_056745.1 coordinate 1,364,669,200, forward strand.
TTTTACAGTTGCACAATGCAATAGCTTGTACTGTCACACAGAAGTGAGATCATAGTTCTTGAAATGTAATGCATAATAGTTAGTCCATTTTCACAGCTTACCAGTGAAGCAGTGACACAGGATTTTAATGCCTGTCAGTATTGCCTCTTTCTTTGAGATGCAGTGACCTTTGAGTGATAATAATAAAGTAAGGAGATGGGGGTGAAGGGAGCTAGCCCCTAAAAAAACTCTTTTTAAATTATTTTTTACTCTAATTAAATTTGCAGATAACTTCAAATGTTCGAGTTCATGCATTATACATATTTGTATACTCAAGCTATCATTTACAAGGTATTGTTGCCAAGTAGCTGTGTTATGAGCAGAGGTGTTTCAAGACCCCATGACATAATTATTAAGAACTAATATTTTAATAAAAGAGTAATTTATTCAAACCACTGTGCCACGTAACAAACCTTTACATTTTTCTCAATTTCACACATTTCTGTGAATTATGCTGCAAGGTAAAAAAAGGGTCTCTTTAAAAAGAAAGGAATTTGATTTGTCTCCATTTGGGAGAAAAACTATGCTTTTCTCTTCTGTTAGGCTACAAATACCTATACTGCTATAAAACTTCTGACTGGTGCAGTGTTTTCTTATAATAACATATCTCAGATTATTTTTCGTATCAACTATAGCTTCCTTAAATAGTGTTGCTTAGCTTAGGACACCACCTACTACCACAGTAACTAAATATTCTCAGTCTATCAAGTATTTACACTTTCAGTCTTTCTCTGGATCCACAGGGAAATGTTTACACCATTCCAGGAATATTGTGATCATATTATACAACTTCATGAGCATCCAGCATGCTTGACTGGTTCATAACTTTTGGCTTCACCTTGAGAAAATGCTTGACTGCTTCATAACTTCTGGCTTTATCATGAGTAGCATCAGTCATTTTATAAAGATCTTTTTACATTTTTTTGCTAAGCACTATTCATTTCAACTAAGTGCGGCTGTTGCTTTTCTTACCAATCATGATTAAGTAAGTCCATTAAGCCTACAAACATGTTTTATTTATTTTTATTTGTAGTTATTTGTTTACAGAGTAAGTGGGCTGGGCCCAATAGTCCTTTTTATCTACAACTTGGGCTCAGAGAGCAACACAACAGCAGCAACAGGATAAAAGATACAGACATACATAGTACCAATACAACAGCTAATGTTATCATACAATTTAATAGTTAACAGGATAAAAGATACAGACATACATTGTACCAATACAAAAGCTAATGTCATACAATTTAATAGTTAACAGGATAAAAGATACAGACATACATTGTACCAATACAACAGCTAATGTCATACAATTTAATAGTTAACAGGATAAAAGATACAGACAAACATAATACCAATACAACAGCTAAAGTCATACAATTTAATAGTTAACAGGATAAAAGATACAGACATACATTGTACCAATACAGCAGCTAATGTTGTCATACAATTTAATAGTTAACAGGATAAAAGATACAGACATACATTGTACCAATACAACAGCTAATGTCATACAATTTAATAGTCAACAGGATAAAAGATACAGACATATATTGTACCAATACAACAGCTAATGTTGTCATACAATTTAATAGTTAACAGAATAAAAGATACAGACATACTTAGTACCAATTCAACAGCTAATGTTGTCATACAACTTAATAGTTAACAGGATAAAAGATACAGACATACGTAGTACCAATACAACAGCTAATGTCATACAATTTAATAGTTAACAGGATAAAAGATTCAGACATACGTAGTACCAATACAACAGCTAATGTCATACAATTTAATAGTTAACAGGATAAAAGATACAGATATATACGTAGTACCAATACAACAGCTAATGTCATACAACTTAATAGTTAACAGGATAAAAGATACAGACATACATAGTACTAATACAACAGCTAATGTCATACAATTCAGTAGTTAACAGGATAAAAGATACAGACATATGTAGTTCCAATACAACAGCTAATGTTGTCATACAATTTAATACTTAACAGGATAAAAGATACAGACATAAGTAGCACCAATACAACAGCTAATGTTGTCATACAATTTAATAGTTAACAGGATAAAAGATACAGACATACGTAGTACCAATATAACAGCTAATGTTGTCATACAACTTAATAGTTAACAGGATAAAAGATACAGACATATGTAGTACCAATACAACAGCTAATATTGTCATAGAATTTAATAGTTAACAGGATAAAAGATACAGACATACATAGTACCAATACAACAGCTAATGTCGTACAATTTAATAGTTAACAGGATAAAAGATACAGACATACATAGTACCAATACAACAGCTAACAGGATAAAAGATACAGACATACATAGTACCAATACAACAGCTAATGTTGTCATACAATTTAATAGTTTACAGGATAAAAGATACAGATATACATAGTACCAATACAACAGCTAATGTTGTTATACAATTTAATACTTAACAGGATAAAAGATACAGACATACATAGTACCAATACAACAGCTAATGTTGTCATACAATTTAATAGTTAACAGGATAAAAGATACAGACATACATAGTACCAATACAACAGCTAATGTCATACAATTCAGTAGTTAACAGGATAAAAGATACAGACATACATAGTACCAATACAACAGCTAATGTCATAAACCTTAATAGTTAACAGGATAAAAGATACAGACATACGTAGTACCAATACAACAGCTAATGTTGTCATACAATTTAATAGTTAACAGGATAAAAGATACAGACATATGTAGTACCAATACAACAGCTAATGTTGTCATACAATTTAATAGTTAACAGGATAAAAGATACAGACATATGTAGTACCAATACAACAGCTAATGTTGTCATACAATTTAATAGTTAACAGGATAAAAGATACAGACATATGTAGTACCAATACAACAGCTAATGTTGTCATACAATTTAATAGTTAACAGTATAAAAGATACAGACATACGTAGTACCAATATAACAGCTAATGTTGTCATACAACTTAATAGTTAACAGGATAAAAGATACAGACATATGTAGTACCAATACAACAGCTAATATTGTCATACAATTTAATAGTTAACAGGATAAAAGATACAGACATACGTAGTACCAATATAACAGCTAATGTTGTCATACAACTTAATAGTTAACAGGATAAAAGATACAGACATATGTAGTACCAATACAACAGCTAATATTGTCATACAATTTAATAGTTAACAGGATAAAAGATACAGACATACATAGTACCAATACAACAGCTAATGCCATACAATTTAATAGTTAACAGGATAAAAGATACAGACATACATAGTACCAATACAACAGCTAACAGGATAAAAGATACAGACATACATAGTACCAATACAACAGCTAATGTTGTCATACCATTTAATAGTTAACAGGATAAAAGATACAGATATACATAGTACCAATACAACAGCTAATGTCATACAATTTAATACTTAACAGGATAAAAGATACAGACATAAGTAGCACCAATACAACAGCTAATGTTGTCATACAATTTAATAGTTAACAGGATAAAAGATACAGACATACGTAGTACCAATATAACAGCTAATGTTGTCATACAACTTAATAGTTAACAGGATAAAAGATACAGACATATGTAGTACCAATACAACAGCTAATATTGTCATACAATTTAATAGTTAACAGGATAAAAGATACAGACATACATAGTACCAATACAACAGCTAATGTCATACAATTTAATAGTTAACAGGATAAAAGATACAGACATACATAGTACCAATACAACAGCTAACAGGATAAAAGATACAGACATACATAGTACCAATACAACAGCTAATGTTGTCATACAATTTAATAGTTAACAGGATAAAAGATACAGATATACATAGTACCAATACAACAGCTAATGTCATACAATTTAATACTTAACAGGATAAAAGATACAGACATAAGTAGCACCAATACAACAGCTAATGTTGTCATACAATTTAATAGTTAACAGGATAAAAGATACAGACATACGTAGTACCAATATAACAGCTAATGTTGTCATACAACTTAATAGTTAACAGGATAAAAGATACAGACATATGTAGTACCAATACAACAGCTAATATTGTCATACAATTTAATAGTTAACAGGATAAAAGATACAGACATACATAGTACCAATACAACAGCTAATGTCATACAATTTAATAGTTAACAGGATAAAAGATACAGACATACATAGTACCAATACAACAGCTAACAGGATAAAAGATACAGACATACATAGTACCAATACAACAGCTAATGTTGTCATACAATTTAATAGTTAACAGGATAAAAGATACAGATATACATAGTACCAATACAACAGCTAATGTTGCCATACAATTTAATACTTAACAGGATAAAAGATACAGACATACATAGTACCAATACAACAGCTAATGTCATACAATTCAGTAGTTAACAGGATAAAAGATACAAACATACGTAGTTCCAATACAACAGCTAATGTCATAAACCTTAATAGTTAACAGGATAAAAGATACAGACATACGTAGTACCAATACAACAGCTAATGTTGTCATACAATTTAATAGTTAACAGGATAAAAGATACAGACATAAGTAGCACCAATACAACAGCTAATGTTGTCATACAATTTAATAGTTAACAGTATAAAAGATACAGACATACGTAGTACCAATACAACAGCTAATGTTGTCATACAACTTAATAGTTAACAGGATAAAAGATACAGACATATGTAGTACCAATACAACAGCTAATATTGTCATACAATTTAATAGTAAACGATACAGACATACATAGTACCAATACAACAGCTCATAGGTTCATAGGTTCATAGGTTCATACTAGGCTATCTGCCCGAGGGCATTTACAAGCCTAGCCCATAGTTTTGTGGCTTACGCCACCCCTTTAGTATGGGGAACTATACCCATTATTTTGCTGTGCCTCTGTCGAGCAGTGACACTGAGGTAATCCCTGGGGTATATCTGCGATCTCCCATCCATTGGTCAAGATTTCTCTTGAACAAGGCCAGCGAGGTGCTCTGCCTCACATATACCGGGATTTTGTTCCACAGCATAGGGAGTCTTTGGGTGATGAATCTATCCCTCCAGCACGTCCTATTAATAGCCGTGTCGAGGTTTAAGTCTCCCCCTTGTGGCTCTGATGGATCTAGATTTTTGAGGTGAAGTATATTCATCAAATCTGGGTTTCTCATGGCCTTGTATGTTAGACAAAGATCACCTCTGAGCAAGCGGTGGCGACTGAATAGAGCTGGAGTTCTTTCAGTCGGGCAGCATAGGACAGATGTTTGAGACCCTTTATCCTTTTGGTGAGGAACTTTTGTGGCCTCTCCAGCTGCTGCAAGTGTCGGGTCAGATACCTTCCGAATGGGGCATTGTACTCAATCATTGGTCTGATGAGTGATGAGTATAGGGAGACTATGACCTCCCTTGATGTAGATGAGAATCCCTTCATGATAACGTGGGCAATGTAGAAGGTCTTCCTAACTACTTTAGCTACATGGGTGTCGAATGACAGACTACTATCAACCTGGGTCCCCAGGTCCCTGATAACTTCTTCTGTGCTCAGTGGATTGCCACCTATTTGGTAGCTAGGGGTAACCTTGTTTTTCCCGAAGGGTATGACTATGCATTTTTTGGCATTTAACTTTAGGCCATGGCTCTGGCACCAGTTATCCGTTTCTGTGAGACCCTTCTGAAGGATATCTGTGTCAGATGCTTTTTCTACTATGGCGCCCAGTTTGCAGTCATCTGCAAACTTTGTCAGCCATAACCCTCCTGTGTTTGCTTGTACTTCGGAAAAGTAGATGCCAAACAAGAGTGGGCCCAGGACTGAGCCCTGTGGTACACCACTTGTGACAGGCTTTGAGTCTGACATGGCGCCAGCAACTCTGACCCTGTGGGTTCTGTCACTCAGCCAGTTTGCAACCCATCTTGTGATGTATGGGTTAACATTTAAGCTGATGAGTTTTTCAATGATACCCGAGTGGGGTATTGTATCGAAGGCCTTCGCCAGATCGAGGTAGGCTGTATGGACTGCCTTTCCCTCATCAATGGCTTTGGTGACTGTTTTGAAAAAATCAACCAAGTTTAGAAGGCATGATCTGCCTTTGACAAAGCCAAACTGGGATGGATCCAAAGTCTGCAAATTCCCTATGTCTTTATTTATGAGGTCCATTATGATCCTCTCCATGGCTTTGCAGATAAGGCTTGTCAAGCTAATGGGCGGTAATTTCCAGGGTCGGTGGAGGCACCGCCTTTGTGAAGTGGGATCACAGTTGCAGTGCGCCACTCCTGGCATGCGTATCCAGAGGTAAGACTATGATTAAACAGCTGTCCTAGCTGTGGGTTTAGTTCATCGTTGAGTTAAGTGGAGCACACAGCCGGGGACACCATCAGGTCCCATGGATGCTGTGTTTTTGCTTTGGAGAGAGCAGTTCTCACTTGGGCGTTGGAGATGTTTGGGGGCTGCAATCGCTTGGTATAGATATCTCCTTTTGGGGAGGGGAGAAGTTTGCACTTAACCTGTCAGCCAGTATGTTGGCAATGTCTGTAGGATCAGTAATCTTCACATCATTTTGAGCTAGTTCTGAGCATATCTGGGAGTTTCCTCCCAGGTTTCTAACATAGCTAAAGAAGGCCTTATGATTGTCTTTTGAGTCTTTAGCTATTTTTCTCTCAAAATTTGCTTTGGATGATTTTATGAGAGCTCTTAGTTTTTTACTTATAGTGATCAAGGGTGTCTTACCTTTTAAGGAATTTGCTCTATCTTGTAGTAGCTTCCTCCTTTTATTGTAGAGTTTGTTTATGGCTGGGGTCCACCAGACTGGACGCTTGCCTTTGGTACAAAGAGTCTTTGTTTTGCTTGGGATTGCCTTATCCATGCAGTCCTGCAGGTGCTGGTAGAAGGCATTTGTAAGTGATTCAGCGGCTTGAGTACTGTTTTCCGCCAGCTTGGGGGCGTTAAAGGAGACCACACTAGTCTTTAGAAGTGTGAAGTCGGCTTTCGAGAAGTTCTTTACTGTGGTCTTTTTTATTTCAGGTGGAGGTGGGATGAGGACCTCCAGCGAGATTAGTTTGTGATCTGATCTCACCAGTGAGGGGTATACTTCCGGTGTTGAACATTGTGCTCCCATGTTCGTGATGATGAGATCAAGTATGTTTTCTCCTCTTGTGGGGATGGTGACTAGTTGTTCCATGGCATTTGAGTTTATGAATTCCAGGAACTTTTGGGCTAGGGTGCTTGGGCTTGAGTAGTGTTCCCAGTCTATATTAGGGTAATTGAAGTCACCTAGTATGATGGTGTTTGGTGATACATTTATCCCCTCTAGTGTTTTCAGGAAGGCCATGTGAGCTTCCTGAGTTTGTGAGGGTGGCCTGTAACATGCTACAATTTGCAGAGCAGTCTTGCCTATAGTTAATTGCACCTGGATGGTCTCCGATGCATCGTGCGTTGCCACCAGTTTTGAGGTGTGGGTGTCCTTGATGAATATGGATACCCCCCTCCTTTCTTCGTATTGTCTGGATTTTGGGGCTGGAATGCATGATATGAGGTAAAACCTGATAGTGCTGGGGTGCTCTCAGGAGCCTTGAACCAGGTTTCTGTCACAGCACAGACATCGATGTTCTCCATACTGAGAAGGGCCTCGAGTGCGTGCATTTTGAGATTTAGACTTCTGGCATTGAGCAGCATTACCCTTAGTTTTTTTTCCTTTTTTGTGTTCTAGGGTGGTAGGTTTAGAATTTGAGCCTTGCCTAAAAAAGGCACTATGGGGGTGGCAAGAGCCTTTGCCAATATCCGGAATCCCAGAGGTGACAGGTGCAAGCCATCCCTTGCGAAGCAGCGTGGCTTGTCCAGCATGTCATCCCAGGCAGACAGACATTGATCCCCTTTGAATGACACCAGAGTTTAAGCCAATTGTTAAAGCTGATCATCTTATCTCTGTATTGTGGCATCATTCTTGGTGAAGGTAGGATACTGCTCAAGGTCAGGGTCATACCTGCCTGGGCTACATAATCAGAGAGCTCCTCAATGTCTCTTTTCATGTAGTCCAAGGAGGTACGCCTCAGGTCGCCTACACCAGCGAGGACAATGACTGAGTCAGATTTGTACCTGCTGTTGAGAGACCTGAGTGCTTGCGTTATGTGGCGGATTCTAGCGCCCGACAGGCAGCTTACTGTGACCTTCTCCTTACTCAGTCTGGTGAGCGGGCGCCAGTGTGTCTGACTATGGAGTCACCAATGACTAGTGTGTCTGGCATTGTGTTTGGCCTTAAGGGCTGTGACTGTTTGACACTCTGACTGTGAGGTCTATGTGTTGCAGGTGTTGTGTTCTGAGGTGGTGGATGTTTGGGTGTCTGCTTTGGTGGCCTCTGCTGTTTTGGTAGATTTTTGATCAGAGCCTCCGAGTATGTCTTTGTGTGTTTATGTGTATGATTTGAGGTTGTGATGGTACTATGTGAGACTGGGTCTATAGTGTGTGTGGTAACCTTCTCCTCAAGACTGGTCTTGCCAGCCCTATGTTGAGAGAGCTCAGCCTCCAGTTTGGCCGTATAGTTGCACCTCTCGCATGTATTTGTGTTTTGTGGGAGGAGGAGAGGGTTGTCTGTGTACATGAGGCAATTGTAACATTGCCTCAATATTCCCAGGTTCACCAGCTGAGCAGGAGAAGACACTAGCAACTGATCCCTCGACATGCTAGAAGGACTAGACAAAAAACTTTAAAAGAGATTCAGGGGGACGTGGGTGTCGTCATTCAACTTAATAGTTAATAGGATAATAGATACAGACATACATAGTATCAATACAACAGCTAATGTTGTCATACAATTTAATAGTTAACAGGATAAAAGATAGAGACATACATAGTACCAATACAACAGTTAATGTTGTCATACAATTTAATAGTTAACAGGATAAAAGATATAGACATACATAGTACCAATACAACAGCTAATGTTGTCATACAATTTAATAGTTAACAGGATAAAAGATACAGACATACATAGTAACAATAGAACAGCTAATGTCGTCATACAATTTAATAGTTAACAGGTAAAAGATACAGACATACATAGTACCAATACAACAGCTAATGTTGTCATACAATTTAACAGTTAACAGGATAAAAGATGCAGACATACCCTGTACCAGTACAACAGCTAATGTTGTCATACAATTTAAAAGTTAACAGGATAAAAGATACAGACATACATAGTACCAGTACAACAGCTAATATTGTCATACAATTTAATAGTTAACAGGATAAAAGATACAGACATACAAAGTAGCAGTACAACAGCTAATGTCATACAATTTAATAGTTAACAGGATAAAAGTTACAGAAATACATAGTCACAATACAACAGCTAATGTTGTCATACAGTTTAATAGTTAACAGGATAAAAGATACAGACATACATAGTACTAATACAACAGCTAATGTCATACAATTCAGTAGTTAACAGGATAAAAGATACAGACATATGTAGTTCCAATACAACAGCTAATGTTGGCATAAACCTTAATAGTTAGCAGGATAAAAGATACAGACAAATGTAGTACCAATACAACAGCTAATGTTGTCATACAATTTAATAGTTAACAGGATAAAAGATACAGACATAAGTAGCACCAATACAACAGCTAATGTTGTCATACAATTTAATAGTTAACAGGATAAAAGATACAGACATACGTAGTACCAATATAACAGCTAATGTTGTCATACAACTTAATAGTTAACAGGATAAAAGATACAGACATATGTAGTACCGATACAACAGCTAATATTGTCATACAATTTAATAGTTAACAGGATAAAAGATACAGACATACATAGTACCAATACAACAGCTAATGTCATACAATTTAATAGTTAACAGGATAAAAGATACAGACATACATAGTACCAATACAACAGCTAATGTTGTCATACAATTTAATACTTAACAGGATAAAAGATACAGACATACATAGTACCAATACAACAGCTAATGTTGTCATACAATTTAATAGTTAACAGGTAAAAGATACAGACATACATAGTACCAATACAACAGCTAATATCATACAATTTAACAGTTAACAGGATAAAAGATACAGACATACCCTGTACCAGTACAACAGCTAATGTTGTCATACAATTTAATAGTTAACAGGATAAAAGATACAGACATACATAGTACCAGTACAACAGCTAATATTGTCATACAATTTAATACTTAACAGGATAAAAGATACAGACATACAAAGTAGCAATACAACAGCTAATGTTGTCATACAATTTAAGAGTTAACAGGATAAAAGTTACAGAAATACACAGTACTAATACAACAGCTAATGCTGTCATACAGTTTAATAGCTAACAGGATAAAAGATACAGACATACATAGTACCAATACAACAGCTAATGTTGTCATACAATTTAATAGTTAACAGGATAAAAGATACAGATATAAATAGTACCAATACAACAGCTAATGTTGTCATACAATTTAATACTTAACAGGATAAAAGATACAGACATACATAGTACCAATACAACAGCTAATGTTGTCATACAATTTAATAGTTAACAGGATAAAAGATACATACATACATAGTACCAATACAACAGCTAATGTTGTCATACAATTTAATAGTTAACAGGATAAAAGATACAGACATACATAGTACCAATACAACAGCTAATGTTGTCATACAATTTAATAGTTAACAGGATAAAAGATGCATACATACATAGTACCAATACAACAGCTAATGTTGTCATACAATTTAATAGTTAACAGGATAAAAGATAGAGACATACATAGTACCAATACAACAGCTAATGTCATACAATTCAGTAGTTAACAGGATAAAAGATACAAACATACGTAGTTCCAATACAACAGCTAATGTCATAAACCTTAATAGTTAACAGGATAAAAGATATAGACATACGTAGTACCAATACAGCAGCTAATGTTGTCATACAATTTTATAGTTAACAGGATAAAAGATACAGACATATGTAGTACCAATACAACAGCTAATATTGTCATACAATTTAATAGTAAACGATACAGACATACATAGTACCAATACAACAGCTTATGTCATCATTCAACTTAATAGTTAACAGGATAAAAGATACAGAAATACATAGTATCAATACAACAGCTAAAGTTGTCATGCAATTTAATAGTTAACAGGATAAAAGATAGAGACATACATAGCACCAATACAACAGTGAATGTTGTCATACAATTTAATAGTTAACAGGATAAAAGATTCAGACATACATAGTACCAATACAACAGTTAATGTCATACAATTTAATAGTTTACAGGATAAAAGATACAGACATACATAGTACCAATACAACAACTAATGTCGTCATTCAACTTAATAGTTAATAGGATAATAGATACAGACATATGTAGTTCCAATACAACAGCTAATGTTGTCATAAACCTTAATAGTTAGCAGGATAAAAGATACAGACATACGTAGTACCAATACAACAGCTAATGTTGTCATACAATTTAATACTTAACAGGATAAAAGATACAGACATAAGTAGCACCAATACAACAGCTAATGTTGTCATACAATTTAATAGTTAACAGGATAAAAGATACAGACATACGTAGTACCAATATAACAGCTAATGTCATACAACTTAATATTTAACAGGATAAAAGATACAGACATATGTAGTACCAATACAACAGCTAATATTGTCATACAATTTAATAGTTAACAGGATAAACGATACAGACATACATAGTACCAATACAACAGCTAATGTCATACAATTTAATAGTTAACAGGATAAAAGATACATACATAGTACCAATACAACAGCTAACAGGATAAAAGATACAGACATACATAGTACCAATACAACAGCTAATGTTGTCATACAATTTAATAGTTAACAGGATAAAAGATACAGATATACATAGTACCAATACAACAGCTAATGTTGTCATACAATTTAATACTTAACAGGATAAAAGATACAGACATACATAGTACCAAATACAACAGCTAATGTCATACAATTCAGTAGTTAACAGGATAAAAGATACAAACATACGTAGTTCCAATACAACAGCTAATGTCATAAACCTTAATAGTTAACAGGATAAAAGATACAGACATACGTAGTACCAATACAACAGCTAATGTTGTCATACAATTTAATAGTTAACAGGATAAAAGATACAGACATAAGTAGCACCAATACAACATCTAATGTTGTCATACAATTTAATAGTTAACAGTATAAAAGATACAGACATACGTAGTACCAATACAACAGCTAATGTTGTCATACAACTTAATAGTTAACAGGATAAAAGATACAGACATATGTAGTACCAATACAACAGCTAATATTGTCATACAATTTAATAGTAAACGATACAGACATACATAGTACCAATACAACAGCTAATGTCGTCATTCAACTTAATAGTTAATAGGATAATAGATACAGACATACATAGTATCAATACAACAGCTAATGTTGTCATACAATTTAATAGTTAACAGGATAAAAGATAGAGACATACATAGTACCAATACAACAGTTAATGTCATACAATTTAATAGTTAACAGGATAAAAGATTCAGACATACATAGTATCAATACAACAGTTAATGTTGTCATACAATTTAATAGTTAACAGGATAAAAGATATAGATATACATAGTACCAATACAACAGCTAATGTCATACAATTTAATAGTTAACAGGATAAAAGATACAGACATACATAGTAACAATAGAACAGCTAATGTCGTCATACAATTTAATAGTTAACAGGTAAAAGATACAGACATACATAGTACCAATACAACAGCTAATGTTGTCATACAATTTAACAGTTAACAGGATAAAAGATGCAGACATACCCTGTACCAGTACAACAGCTAATGTTGTCATACAATTTAATAGTTAACAGGATAAAAGATACAGACATACATAGTACCAGTACAACAGCTAATATTGTCATACAATTTAATAGTTAACAGGATAAAAGATACAGACATACAAAGTAGCAATACAACAGCTAATGTCATACAATTTAATAGTTAATAGGATAAAAGATACAGACATACATAGTACCAGTACAACAGCTAATGTTGTCATACAGTTTAATAGTTAACAGGATAAAAGATACAGACATACATAGTACTAATAGAACAGCTAATGTCATACAATTCAGTAGTTAACAGGATAAAAGATACAGACATATGTAGTTCCAATACAACAGCTAATGTTGTCATAAACCTTAATAGTTAGCAAGATAAAAGATACAGACAAATGTAGTACCAATACAACAGCTAATGTTGTCATACAATTTAATAGTTAACAGGATAAAAGATACAGACATAAGTAGCACCAATACAACAGCTAATGTTGTCATACAATTTAATAGTTAACAGAATAAAAGATACAGACATACGTAGTACCAATATAACAGCTAATGTTGTCATACAACTTAATAGTTAACAGGATAAAAGATACAGACATATGTAGTACCGATACAACAGCTAATATTGTCATACAATTTAATAGTTAACAGGATAAAAGATACAGACATACATAGTACCAATACAACAGCTAATGTCATACAATTTAATAGTTAACAGGATAAAAGATACAGACATACATAGTACCAATACAACAGCTAATGTTGTCATACAATTTAATACTTAACAGGATAAAAGATACAGACATACATAGTACCAATACAACAGCTAATGTTGTCATACAATTTAATAGTTAACAGGTAAAAGATACAGACATACATAGTACCAATACAACAGCTAATGTCATACAATTTAACAGTTAACAGGATAAAAGATACAGACATACCCTGTACCAGTACAACAGCTAATGTTGTCATACAATTTAATAGTTAACAGGATAAAAGATACAGACATACATAGTACCAGTAAAACAGCTAATATTGTCATACAATTTAATACTTAACAGGATAAAAGATACAGACATACAAAGCAGCAATACAACAGCTAATATTGTCATACAATTTAATAGTTAACAGGATAAAAGTTACAGATATACATAGTACCAATACAACAGCTAATGTTGTCATACAATTTAATACTTAACAGGATAAAAGATACAGACATACATAGTACCAATACAACAGCTAATGTTGTCATACAATTTAATAGTTAACAGGATAAAAGATACAGACATACATAGTACCAATACAACAGCTAATGTTGTCATACAATTTAATAGTTAACAGGATAAAAGATACAGTCATACATTGTACCAATACAACAGCTAATGTCATACAATTCAGTAGTTAACAGGATAAAAGATACAAACATACGTAGTTCCAATACAACAGCTAATGTCATAAACCTTAATAGTTAACAGGATAAAAGATACAGACATACATAGTACCAATACAGCAGCTAATGTTGTCATACAATTTTATAGTTAACAGGATAAAAGATACAGACATATGTAGTACCAATACAACAGCTAATATTGTCATACAATTTAATAGTAAACGATACAGACATACATAGTACCAATACAACAGCTAATGTCGTCATTCAACTTAATAGTTAACAGGATAAAAGATACAGACATACATAGTATCAATACAACAGCTAAAGTTGTCATACAATTTAATAGTTAACAGGATAAAAGATAGAGACATACATAGCACCAATACAACAGTGAATGTTGTCATACAATTTAATAGTTAACAGGATAAAAGATTCAGACATACATAGTACCAATACAACAGTTAATGTTGTCATACAATTTAATAGTTAGCAGGATAAAAGATACAGACATACATAGTACCAATAGAACAGCTAATGTCGTCATACAATTTAATAGTTAACAGGATAAAAGATACAGACATACATAGTACCAATACAACAGCTAATGTTGTCATACAATTTAATAGTTAACAGGATAAAAGATACAGCCATACATAGTACCAATGCAACAGCTAATGTCATCATACAACTTAATAGTTAACAGGATAAAAGATACAGACATACATAGTACCAATAACACAGCTAATGTTGTCATACAATTTAATAGTTAACAGAGTAAAAGATACAGACATACATAGTACCAATACAACAGCTAATGTCGTCATACAATTTAATAGTTAACAGGATAAAAGATACAGACATACAAAGTAGCAATACAACAGCTAATGTCATACAATTTAATAGTTAACAGGATAAAAGATACAGACATACATAGTACCAGTACAACAGCTAATGTTGTCATACAGTTTAATAGTTAACAGGATAAAAGATACAGACATACATAGTACTAATACAACAGCTAATGTCATGCAATTCAGTAGTTAACAGGATAAAAGATACAGACATATGTAGTTCCAATACAACAGCTAATGTTGTCATAAACCTTAATAGTTAGCAGGATAAAAGATACAGCCAAATGTAGTACCAATACAACAGCTAATGTTGTCATACAATTTAATAGTTAACAGGATAAAAGATACAGACATAAGTAGCACCAATACAACAGCTAATGTTGTCATACAATTTAATAGTTAACAGAATAAAAGATACAGACATACGTAGTACCAATATAACAGCTAATGTTGTCATACAACTTAATAGTTAACAGGATAAAAGATACAGACATATGTAGTACCGATACAACAGCTAATATTTTCATACAATTTAATAGTTAACAGGATAAAAGATACAGACATACATAGTACCAATACAACAGCTAATGTCATACAATTTAATAGTTAACAGGATAAAAGATACAGACATACATAGTACCAATACAACAGCTAATGTTGTCATACAATTTAATACTTAACAGGATAAAAGATACAGACATACATAGTACCAATACAACAGCTAATGTTGTCATACAATTTAATAGTTAACAGGTAAAAGATACAGACATACATAGTACCAATACAACAGCTAATGTCATACAATTTAACAGTTAACAGGATAAAAGATACAGACATACCCTGTACCAGTACAACAGCTAATGTTGTCATACAATTTAATAGTTAACAGGATAAAAGATACAGACATACATAGTACCAGTAAAACAGCTAATATTGTCATACAATTTAATACTTAACAGGATAAAAGATACAGACATACAAAGCAGCAATACAACAGCTAATGTTGTCATACAATTTAATAGTTAACAGGATAAAAGTTACAGATATACATAGTACCAATACAACAGCTAATGTTGTCATACAATTTAATACTTAACAGGATAAAAGATACAGACATACATAGTACCAATACAACAGCTAATGTTGTCATACAATTTAATAGTTAACAGGATAAAAGATACAGACATACATAGTACCAATACAACAGCTAATGTCATACAATTCAGTAGTTAACAGGATAAAAGATACAAACATACGTAGTTCCAATACAACAGCTAATGTCATAAACCTTAATAGTTAACAGGATAAAAGATACAGACATACATAGTACCAATACAACAGCTAATGTTGTCATACAATTTAATAGTTAACAGTATAAAAGATACAGACATACATATTACCAATACAACAGCTAATGTTGTCATACAATTTAATAGTTAACAGGATAAAAGATACAGACATACATAGTACCAATACAACAGCTAATGTCTTACAATTCAGTAGTTAACAGGATAAAAGATACAAACATACGTAGTTCCAATACAACAGCTAATGTCATAAACCTTTATAGTTAACAGGACAAAAGATACAGACATACATAGTACCAATACAGCAGCTAATGTTGTCATACAATTTTATAGTTAACAGGATAAAAGATACAGACATATGTAGTACCAATACAACAGCTAATATTGTCATACAATTTAATAGTAAACGATACAGACATACATAGTACCAATACAACAGCTAATGTCGTCATTCAACTTAATAGTTAACAGGATAAAAGATACAGACATACATAGTATCAATACAACAGCTAAAGTTGTCATACAATTTAATAGTTAACAGGATAAAAGATAGAGACATACATAGCACCAATACAACAGTGAATGTTGTCATACAATTTAATAGTTAACAGGATAAAAGATTCAGACATACATAGTACCAATACAACAGTTAATGTTGTCATACAATTTAATAGTTAACAGGATAAAAGATACAGACATACATAGTACCAATACAACAGCTAATGTCGTCATACAATTTAATAGTTAACAGGATAAAAGATACAGACATACATAGTACCAATACAACAGCTAATGTTGTCATACAATTTAATAGTTAACAGGATAAAAGATACAGCCATACATAGTACCAATGCAACAGCTAATGTCATCATACAACTTAATAGTTAACAGGATAAAAGATACAGACATACATAGTACCAATAACACAGCTAATGTTGTCATACAATTTAATAGTTAACAGAGTAAAAGATACAGACATACATAGTACCAATACAACAGCTAATGTCGTCATACAATTTAATAGTTAACAGGATAAAAGATACAGACATACATAGTACCAATACAACAGCTAATGTTGTCATACAATTTAATAGTTAACAGGATAAAAGATACAGACATACATAGTACCAATACAACAGCTAATGTCATACAATTTAATAGTTAACAGGATAAAAGATACAGACATACATAGTACCAATACAACAGCTAATGTCATACAATTTAATAGTTAACAGGATAAAAGATACAGACATACATAGTACCAATACAACAGCTAATTTTGTCATTCAATTTAATAGTTAACAGGATAAAAGATACAGACATATGTAGAACCAATACAACAGCTAATGTTGTCATACAATTTAATAGTTAGCAGTATAAAAGATACAGACATACGTAGTACCAATACAACAGCTAATGTTGTCATACAATTTAATAGTTAACAGGGTAAAAGATACAGACATACGTAGTACCAATACAACAGCTATTGTTGTCATACAATTTAATAGTTAACAGGATAAAAGATACAGACATACATAGTACCAATACAACAGCTAATGTTGTCAAACAATTTAATAGTTAACAGGATAAAAGATACAGACATACATAGTACCAATACAACAGCTAATGTCGTCAAACAATTTAATAGTTAACAGGATAAAAGATACAGACATACATAGTACCAATACAACAGCTAATGTTGTCATACAATTTAATACTAATTTAATAGTTAACAGGATAAAAGATACAGACATACATAGTACCAATACAACAGCTAATGTTGTCATACAATTTAATAGTTAACAGGATAAAAGATACAGACATACATAGTACCAATACAACAGGTAATGTTGTCATACAATGTAATAGTTAATAGGATATAGGATAGAGACATACATAGTACCAATACAACAACTAATGTTGTTATACAATTTAATAGTTAACAGGATAAAAGATACAGGCATACATAGTACCAATACAACAGCTAATGTTGTCATACAACTTAATAGTTAACAGGATAAAATATACAGACATACATAGTACCAATACAACAGCTAATGTTGTCATACAATTTAATAGTTAACAGGATAAAAGATACAGACATACATAGTACCAATACAACAGCTAATGTCATACAATTTAATAGTTAACAGGATAAAAGATACAGACATACATAGTACCAATACAACAGCTAATGTTGTCATACAATTTAATAGTTAACAGGATAAAAGATACAGACATACATAGTACCAGTACAACAGCTAATGTTGTCATACAATTTAATAGTTAGTATCCTTGTTATAGAAATGCAAGTGTGACAGTAAAAGACTGCTCTTGTATGGGGGCTGCGCTCCCCACACTTCCCGCTAACTACATATACCAAGTCCAAGATCGCATTACTGTGGGGAAAGGGTAAATTTTCCAATCTTTACTGTACCGCAGTCTCAGTATAAACAGTTCGACGAACGTCATGTTCGATGTAAGTGCACCGAAAGTGCCATTTGCTGAACTGAATTTTCGATGAACTAATAGGAACCCTATATATATATATATATATATATATATATATATATATATATATATATATATACATATATATGTGTTTGTAGTGTGTGTGTGTGTGTGTGTGTGTGTGTGTGTGTGTGTGTGTGTGTGTGTGTGTGTGTGTGTGTGTGTGGGGTCAAATACATAAATGTTATAAAAAAAGGACACTTGAATATATAGAAATGTATGGTCATACAAGTATTGCAGTAAAATTTTTTTAGGTAATCCGATTCATAGGATTTCTCTAGCCACAATATAATAGTGTATTTTTCTTTTTAAATATTTTCACAACCCTTCCCCCACTGCCTGACAGACATCAGCCATCTCATGACTAATTGGGCCATTTATTCTCCAGTGAGGTGACCTGCTGGTCATGTGAGGATATTATCTTTGCAGCTGTGAGAGTTTTTTTTTTTTTTTGATGGGCTAAGTCCCTGAGTCCTGTAGTGACATATGAACAGAGCTCACAATGCTGGCCCTTGTACATGATAACTTTTTGGGCATGCCTTCCAGTCACAGCCCAGTCACTGCTGGTTTCTGCCTGTTGTAGTAGGAAATGTCCATCCTCTACTGAGTATCAATCCAGCAGTAGACCTAGCCACCTCCCTCCCCCCAGGATGGCTGCGACAGCATCAGACCCTCATGCTGTCTTTCCCACCCAGCTACAATTCATACTTCGGTCATTTGGGTCACAGTTACTGCTTTATCCCTCTGTACCATGAGGTTCTCATAATGATTTATTTAATATAAAAATGCAGTTGTACTAAAAAGACAAATGAAAACTTGTGTAATGTAAACTTAACAACTGCACTTTTCTTGTCCTGGCTGTTACTCTGTCATTCAGTCAACTAATCAGTTGCATAATCTTTTTAAGAGACATAAAGCAAAAATAAACTACTGAGAAAGGCTTCTAAAAGCTGCATAGTATACTGTCATACAGGCATCTAAGAGACATGATCGGCAGGTGTGTTTCCTCATATTCTGGCAACTCCTAATGCCCACTAATGCATTGGCAATGTGCCAGACTGTACCACTGGATACCTTGGTTTGACTAGCTGGCACAGGGCTGATGGATGAGATAAAGTGGATGGGCTTGAGTAGATGTTGGCCAGTCCTAATTACTTACAGGGATGGTGTGTAATTCCCAGTGAAAGAATGGCTGATGGTAAATAACAGGAAGTAGCTCCTGGATGCATTCCGTGAGATATGACATGAATGACATGATGATGAGGATATAATAATCAGGTACCATAAGTATGTAAAAACATGCAACCACCCATCCTGCATCTGGTGCATCTAATGGTGTCACATACCTCAGGATACAAAATAGGGCAAAACAGTAAGGAAATCCAGCTCCACTAAAATAATAACCACTAACCACCCTGCCCATTGCTGGTTCAGAAGAAAGGAATCATTATGTTACTTTACACTAAGAAGTAGAGACCATCCTACAGGTGATGTGAAATGTATAAGGCAAAGGGACAGGAAGATTAATGGGTATCAGGAGGGCCCCCATCTGAGGATTTGGGGCAAAAAAAAAGTTATTTTGTTACCTTGATATATGTTTATAGTGACTCTGTTTGCGGGTTTTTAACTTTAATTCTGGTACATGTAAGTTTTATTCTTGATGTAGTGTTCCATATCATGAGCAATAGAATCTGCATACCCAACATTACTTCAGAAAGTAAGAAATACTAACATCACATAATTTCTTTCAGGGATGCTTTTCTGTCTGTTTTACAATTAGTATGAATAGGGTTAGGTCGGAATGCAGCATTGCAATATCAGTGTAAACTATAGCACTGATTGTGTGACTGTAGGCAATATCAGTATGAAATATAGCACCGATTGTGTGACTGTAGGCAATATCAGTATAAAATCTAGCACCAACTGTGTGACTGTAGGTAATATCAGTATAAAATATAGCACCGATTGTGTGACCGTAGCAAAATAGTTTACAGCGGGGGGGTGAGCCTTGATGTCTAGAAGACTGTAGAGACTGTCTGGGAATCTTTCTTAGGGAGTGATGAAGGAGAGTCGCTCTACTATCACTGTAGTACCCCTACTCATTTGTGCAAACCTTATCCCTAACTCCATCCGAGGCCTTAATGCTAAATCTAACCATATCCTTGAACTTAACACTAAACAAGACACACAGACCTTACACTGACCCTATCTCTACCTCTGTTCCTAACACTAACACTATACAGATGTGTCACTTTGAATTTTTTTATTTTGCGATGCCTGTGTTCAGGTTAGACAAGTGTTCAATGTACAATTTGTGGCATTTAGAAACCAAGGTAAATTAGTTTGCTGCATTGTGAGGCGCTCATTTATCATGAGTGTTTGACTGAAAACTCATTTGTAGAACCATATTTGACAGAAAAACTTTATTAGTCTGAACATACCTTAAAAACTTATAATTTTCAGTAAATCATGATTAAATCAGAAGTGATTTCAGTCAAATGAGCTTTAGTTAGTTTTGTTTAGGCAACTATGGTTCAGCAAAATGGGATTCAGTCAGAAGAACCACTACAATACATGTGTGTGTGTGTGTGTGTGTGTGTGTGTGTGTGTGTGTGTGTGTGTGTGTGTGTGTGTGTATCTGTATGTGCGTGTATGTATGTATCTATATATATAATATATATATATATATATATATATATATATATATATATATATATATATAGATAGATAGTACACTGTATCGATACATTTTTATTATCTATATGCCCAGTAAATAGCATTTATTTTTCCTCTCGGTGTATTATCAGTCTTTATGTGTTATCAACTCTTTTATAAATATTCCTAAATATTCCATATGTTTGCTACTAACTAAAACTAATATAAAAGTTTACAAGCTATACACATCAAAATGTACTGTGATCCTCCCAAAGCACCGTTAGCCCACCTAAAACAATGTACTAAACCCAAATATTCCCCAACTTTAATTGAACAATTCAAAATAAAATAATAAAATAAACTGAAACATTGAGTACATTTCTTATTTACTAGAGTGAAAATATTCAGACAGATTCAAGAAAGCCTACATGGTCCATTTGCACTGACTCGCGCATGGTAGCGCACTGTTTTGGATTCAGTAAGTGGATCTATACAGTGTGTAGAACTGCACACACACTGTATAGAGTGTGTAGAGCTGCACACAGCCATGCAAACAAGGTTAACACTGTGTCATGCAAATTACAACATAAGCAGCTGAATTGTATGTTAATTAACCAATCCACAATGGAGGAGCTATTCAACAAGCTACAAAGCAACCACGTACACTCAGTGTTGGTTTTTCCTGCGAATTCCAAAGCCTATTGGAATACAGCCATGGAAAGGAGTCTACACAGAAACAATGTTAGGAGCTGCTGTTGCTTTAATTCATGTGTATGTGCACCAGGCTGAAGTCTATGCTGCTGCTTCTGCTAATAGGACATGGCCAAGAAGGAGAAGAGTTTTCAGACCCCGGGTAACTTATCACAACCTATATGATGCGGAAATTGTAGAGCGCTACAGGGTGCGTAGAGACACAGTACAGCAACTCTGCAACCTCTGTCATCTTCAATTCAGAGCCAGGGAAAACCGAGGGGAACCCATCAAAGTAGAGCAAAGGTATGTGTAGTACTTGGAATCTTAGCTAGAGGTACCTTCCAGAGACCAACAGGGGGCATGTTGGGGGTGTCACAGGCACCAGCATCTAGGATCCTCCATCAGTTCTAGAATGCTATGCTCCAACATGCCAATGACCAGATGTATTTTCCCCGTATTCCTGAGGACAAAGCTAGAAATATGCAGGAGTTCTACCCTGTATCGCAATACCCTGAAGTACTAGGTGCCATAGATTGCACACATATAGAAATTAAGGCACCACTGGGGGAACAGGGAAGGCTCTACATCAATACAAAGGGCTTTCACTCTATTAACTGCCAAGTCATGTGTAATGCCAAAGGAATCATCTTGAGCATGTGTGCAGGCAACCCTGGCAGTTACAATGACTCATATATTTGGCACACCTTCCAGCTGTATCAGATGTTCACTAGAGGGGATATCCCACAGGGTCATTTACTGGGGGATGCAGGTTATGCACTGAAACCATGGCTGAAGACACCCATTAGAAATGCAACTAAAGAATGCCATAATGAGGCACATGCTCAAACCAGAAATATCACAGAGCATGTGTTTGGGCTGCTGAAGTGGCAGTTCTGGTGCCTAGATACAGCTGGGGGAGCCCTGCAATACAATCCATGGACATGTGCTGAAATATTTACAGTATGTGCCATGCTACACAACTTCATCCTGAGAAAACAGCTTCAGCAGGATTAGCCACCACCAATGCCAAGGTCACCACATCCACATGCTGATAAGGAGTCAGAAGGGGAACCAGCAGCTGCTGTGGGTATAGGCAGATGTAGGCAGTGGTGCAGCGGTTGCATTGTCAAATCACAGCAAGAGGTTCTCTGGTTCAATTCTCGGCTGGGGTGCCTTTTGTGCGGAGTCGGCATGTCTTCCCTGCGTCTGTGTGGGTTTCCTCCAGGAGCTCCAGTTTCCCCTCATGTTACAAAGACATGCATTTGGCCTCCGCTGAAAATTGGCTTAATTCCAAATCGGACTTTTCCAGTAAACAAATGTTAAATAAATAAATAAAAATATGCCCTCGCATTGGCTAAGAGACAATGCGTTGCACACTTACCATCTAAGGGACTAAAACCTTTCTCCTATGCACATACACATAGTAACATCGATGCCAGGCAACTCACATAACCTTTACCTACCCATGTATTTGCTGTGTATTGCTTGCATCAGACAGTCAGCCCTGAACTAAAACTGTTGCAACTGCTGGATTTACAAGGTGAGTGTTGAACCTGCAGTGTATCGTATAATAATGTGAATGAGTGGCATATCCTTGCATTTTAAACAAACAGTCCCTGTGGTGTCTCTCAGAGTCTCACAGACCCAGTACATCAATATACCGGGTCCAAAAACAAATAATGAGGAAACTTCACGGTGTGGAATATCTAAGATTCCCTAGAGTGCAGGCACCTAATACAAACCATACTGTGAATATCCCACCTAATAATAGATGGTAGAAATACTTTCTTTAAAATCTTTCCAAAGTATAAATCCACTAATGAAAGTAGGGAAGCTCAAACTAGTTCAAGTCGAATCTAAAAAAGATTCATGTCCATGCCCATGGTCAGATGCCCTGCTGCTACGTGAAGATGAATGATGTCTGCTGAATGAGCTGCCCTCACAAGTATGCCCAGGACCATGATCCCATGACCTGCCTCGTCTGGGTGTGGACAGCTCACCACTGATGGAGCAGTGGAAGTATCATCACTATGAGAGCATGATTGGGCATGGCCACATTGGCTAACAGCAGATGATGTGGCTGACCTACACCCATGAGGATGCTGTCCCCCTCTCAGCAGATGTTTCATTACAGACATCACTCGTTCCAATGTATCATTCATCCAATCCATTTAATTGGCAAAATGGTGGAGGCAGTCATGCATGTTAGCCTGTGCCACATCTACAGCCCTACACATTTCTCTGGAGCACCTATGGGAACATGCCTGCACCTCCATGATGGCCCTAAACATATGTTGAGTTGCACAGGAAGAGACACCTGGATCAGGTGGAGGATGGACAGCAGGCCTCCTCCGAGCACCCCTAAAAACCCTCCTGCGTGGCACCTCACCCACACTTTGGCTATGGCCAGAGTCAACAGGCATCTAAGTCACAGTAACCACACTTCTCTGATCAATTGTCTTGCCCTCTATCTGTCAAATATCTGTGGGCTCGCTGGAATGGGTTGGCATAGGCCTACTGGCTGCATTCGATGAAATTACAGGGGATGGCTATATGTCAACCTGAATGTCAGATTCAACCTCTGCACCCCCTAACTGTCTCTCTGTTTGGCCACCTGCAAACAGGGTGTCTGTAAAAGGGCAAAGGTCAAAAACAATGCATTGTTGCAGTTTCTGTATTTCATTGCACAACTGCACTTAGTAGCAAGGTTCCCCAGCAGCTGTAGCCATAGAACCTGTAAACAGGTCTCAGACAGCCAATAAATGAAACTGGATGCATTCAATTAATTGTGTTGGACACCTCCCAAACCTGCTAAGCGGTGTTGCATGGCAGTTAACACAGAGACCTTAAGAGTGATTAGTAAATTAGGGAATGTCATCTAAATAGTGCTGTGGCAGCAGTTTTAAGTGTAGGGCTGGAGTATAGATGGTCCTGGGTTCTAGTACAGGGTGTGCATCCTTTTTTTTACTGTTGTGACAGTGCAGTTTATAGCAATGAACTGAAAAAGAGACAAGTGTTATTTCAACATTCTTGTGGCTACAGGTGTAAGTGTAGGACTGCCATACACATGGACCTGGATTCTAATACATGATGTACCATGCACTTTTACTGTTATTCCACTTCCCATTATATTAATTCTCACTTATAACACTTTAGATAGTGGAGCTGATGTGAATTATATGTATGAGGGATGAGACACCATGATTGTGTTTTCAGATGTATTACTGAGGGTATACTGTCTACTGCATTTCTGTAAGTATAATTATGCATTCTGGGCTTGCATGGCTTTCACAATTACGTAAGACACATACACAACTGGAGCTATATCCAATAACCTTGTCAGGTCACACACATACATGTGTAACAGCTCAAACTGTCACCTGCATTTATGTATGACTCCTGACTATATCAGAGCAGCACTTCTTCTGTGGCAAAGATGGAAAATCAGTGCTGTGGAAGAAAATGTTTTGCCCCTTATGCCTATGTTTGAATCCCACAGTGTAAAAATCAATTCTTTCAGTGTATAAAGGTAAGAACAAATGTGTCAGGTCATTACATGTATGTCCCCAGTGTATATCTCCAAACCTAACTCACCTAACAGTTACCTTCCAATTTCCAGTGTATATGTCCAGGCTACATCAGTAGCCACTCCTCAAACTAAGGTCAAGTGTCAGATTAACCTTCCATTTTCAATTATTTAATTCCTCCCTGCTTGGCACTGCTGCTCTCCCCTTAAAATCATGCAAAAGTGGTTGACATCATTGTGTGGGTTTGCCCAACTGCCAGTAAACGTGATAACTTGAATTGGTGGGAAAGCATCAGTTTCCATTGTTTAGTTTGGCTGATAGACATAGCTGGCAGTAGAGTGGAAGGTGCCAGGTTTAGGGCTTAGAGGTGAGGTGTCCAGGAGTCCAGGATATTTATTGGACTCCTGGTAAAGGCTTCTGCAGGGGGACTATTCTGGCTCCCAGTACGTCTGAGGCATGGAATAGTTTTCCAGGCTGTATCCAGTGCAGCTTACATCTCATGC
Source organism: Protopterus annectens (assembly GCF_019279795.1). Classification (NCBI taxonomy): domain Eukaryota; kingdom Metazoa; phylum Chordata; order Ceratodontiformes; family Protopteridae; genus Protopterus; species Protopterus annectens. The sequence continues at coordinate 1,364,695,665 of NC_056745.1, forward strand.
ACTGGAGAGCAATGTAGGCATCATTTTAATGACCTACCCAGGAGAAAAAGGGATACTGTTAACCGTTCGTTGGAGGAATTTGAGACTGTGAACATTCCACAGCTGTGTTAGTGTGAAAATAAGAGAGTACTTGTAAGACTTAGAAAGCTAAATATAGGCCAGACTGGTATGCATAGTGCTCTTCTGTTTTTTCCTGTTCTTTCCCCAGCTGCCACTGAGCATGAGTTCAATTAGCAGGCACATGTTTCTCATTTATTGAGACTGAGGGAAGCAAGTGGTATGTATGCAGCAGAAGAGAAGTGTTATTGTAGCAGTGAAACTTAAAGATAGCTTTTTTGGTCTTTTATAGAGTTGTATCAAATTGAGAATGCATATTCCAACTGTAAAAACAAGTGGTATGTATGCAGCAGAAGAGAAGTGTTATTGTAGCATTGAAACTTAAAGATAGCTTTTTTGGTCTTTTATAGAGTTGTATCAAATTGAGCATGCATATCCCAACTGTAAATACAAGTGTCCATGCATTAGTCTGTAGCTCAAACCAATTGTAAGAGTCCAATATTAGACTGTAGTCAGAAGTTATGGGTTCAAATACCACAATTCACAACTATATAATACTGTTATAATATTTACATTAACTTAAAAATTCTATACCAGTGGCACAAATGCCTGCTATAAACTGTAATCTGTAAAACTGGAACACACATACGTGCAATATTTGCACATTTCAAGGATTATTTTCAGCAATCTGTAGTATAGTGTGTATCTGTTAAGATGTATATTTAAATGTAATACTTCAGATAAAAGAGTTGTATAGTTGTATTAATGCATTGTATGTCATATATTATGGTACTAATTTTATCTCTTTTTTTTTTCTCTCACCCCAACCCTTATCTCTCTTTTTTTATTTTCTATTATGTGTCATCAAAATGTCTCCATGTCATCCATGTGTACCACATCACTAAATGCTACACAGCACAACGAGGTAGACTGGCCCTAGTGGATCAGCCTGCCCCCACTCCACTGGCTCCAGCACCGATGCCCAGCATGTCTGAGAGCCAACATGGCAGCACTGCCTCTGCTGCCCCTGCACTACCTGTGCCCTCAGGTAGTACTACCCTGGAAACTGGTGCACTGGTACCCTCCGGCATACCTCTTAACCTCTTAGAGCAAGAAATCTGGACAAAGCCAGTAATAAAAATGGGACAAAGCTCAAAAATAAGGACTTTTTTTAAATATATGATCTTACAAACTTGGAAAGTTGGTAAAATAATATGTTTTGCATTAGCATGAATTTTCTGAAGGGTATGAAGTCTGAAACCCAAATATCTGTCATTATTTTTTAACCTTAGTCTTATAGGTTCATAGGTAGGTACTAGGCTATCTGCCTGAAGGCATTTATAAGCCTAGCCAGAATGTGTTGGCTTTCGCCACCTGCCTTAGATTAGTTCCCTGTGCCTCTATCCAGCAGAGCCACTGAAGTGATCCCAGGGGTAAATTTTCTGTTATCCTTCCACTCGTCAAAGTTTCTCTTGAAGAGTGTTAGCGAGGCGCTCTGCCTAATGTAGATTGGAATCTTGTTCCAAAGCATGGGAAGTCTCTGGAACAGGAATCTAGCCCTCCAGCACATCCCATTTATTATTGTGGTGACGTTTAGCTCCCTAGAGCGTGTGGCTCGAGGGGATAAGATTTTCTTTAGGTGGAGCATGTCCATCAATTCTGGGTTGGACATGGCCTTGTATGTTAGGCAGAGATCACCTCTGAGTAGGCGGTATGCAACCGAGTACAGCTGGAGTTTCTTCAGTTGAGCTGCATATGGCATCTATTTGAGGCCAGTGATCCTCTTGGTGAGGTACTTCTGTGGTTTTTCCAGCTGTTGCAGGTGTCTTGTAAGATACATCCCAAATGGGGCATTGTACTCTATGATGGGTCTGATGAGTGATGAGCAGAGGGGCACAATGACCTCTTTTGATCTGGATGCAAACCCTTTTGTTTTCAATGATTTGACACTAATTTGACAGAAAACCACAATTTTATGAAAAATGGACCAAAAATATGAGGCAAAAATCTGGACATTTTTTGAAAATCTGTACAGTTGAGAGGTATGCAGGCCTCCGGGATCAGTGGCAGAGGTGGTGATTTCATCACCCACAGGGTGTTACCAGGTGCTTAGGGTCATGCACCGCACCATTGGTGTACACCTACGCCAGAAAGAGAGGCTGCTCTCCCTCATGGTCCATAGGAGGAGGAGGCGATGTCAAGCACTTGAGTCGCCAGTGGAATAAGGAGACAGTGATGACAGCCCAGTGGGTGAAGACTCAATTCTCACTGTCTCCGAGCTTGATGTCCATAAGCCTGCATTGTCCCCTCCCTCACCCCAATCATGGTGTCCCCCAACCTTTTGTGTTAATCACCGTCCCTGTTTCTTGTCTTGTTTGTCTTGTATGTTTGCATTTCTTCCTCACATACCCAACTTTCCTGATAGGTAGAGGTTCTATTCTCACTGCAGTCAACTGTGTGTGTGTATGTGAGTCTTTTACACCAGCATGTGAGACACTGTTATTACCATATTCTGCTCAACCGACACTGCTGATGTCATCAGTTATATCTGATTTGTGGATATGCACTATTCCCACCAGAACAAGGTCAGAGACTGGCCTGGAAGCCAGGCAGTAGTCATCTCATTCTATACAATACAGATTACAGTGACATGGCTTTCAGCCTATCCATATACAACATGGCATGGTTTGTAGGCCCTGTGTTTTCTTGTTGAGGAACCCCTGTAGTCTCTCCAGCTGCTGCATGTGTCTGGTGAGGCACATGCAAAAGAGAGCATTATACTGTATTAGTGTTCTGATCAGGTTTGAGTACAGTGCTGTCATACAATCCCAAAATCTGAATAAGATAGTATAACTTATGATCTGTACAACATAGGCTTTCAATACCAGTGTGGACACTTGGTGATCGAAGTTCAGATTGCTATCTACATGTATTCTCAGTGCTTGCATCACTGGGTTTCAGCATAGCAGGACTGTTGTTGATGTTGTAATTAGCATGGAATTCCACTTTTCAGAAGGACAAAATAAAGACACATTTTTTTTTTGCATTTATTTGTAGAACATGTGGCTTTGTCACCAATCATTTGTCTGGGTTAGCCCCTTCTCTAGTATGTTATCATCATAGGTGGACTCACTGATTGCACCCAGTATTCAAGAATCAGCAAACGCGGTAAGCCAAAAGCCATATACTTTAGCCTAAACTGTCTAGAAGTAGATTCCAAACAGTAAAGGGCCAAGCACAGATCCATGGGGTACCCTAATGGTGACAGCTCTACTGTTACAGGTTGATTCACCAGCTTTCACAGTTCTGTGATCTGTGTTCTGCCAGTGAAACTATTGGTTACAAATCTACTCATGTAAGTGTTAATCCCCAGCTGGAAGAGTTTCTCTATGATACCTCTGTATGGGATTGTGTCAAAGCCCTAGGCCATATCAAGATAGGCAGTATGCACTATCTTACCTTCATCAAGGCCTATCACGCAGAATCAATGGGTAGTGACAACATCACAGATCACCTATGGAGTGACACAGCACATACACCTTCCTGATACGGTTGAATACACACTTCAACACACCCTCCACAGAGGCTATGTTCCATAGAAGGGTGTACATCAACATGCATCCATCTGAGCTGGGGGACAGCACCTGAAGCATGCATGTATAGACACATCCTGACTCTCCTCATCTGTGAGGTAGGCCAACATGTAATATCCTGGCTGTGTGCTACAGACCTGTGTGAGTTGTTAATGCTACATCATGTCTTTTACATCTGATAGATGTCCTGAAAGAGGACATCGAGGGCATGCATGATGGCAACATTATCATCCTGTTGAACTTGACCAGGCCAAGGCATTTGACACAAATCCACACTGAGGTATTCAATCAACACTGTCAGATGTGGCCATAAACAGCTATATCACCAAGTGGGTAGACCAGTGAATCACATGCGTGGCATCTAACTATATTGACATGTGTGAAGCGATCAGGTCCGTACATTGGAGATGTCTGCTAGGCCCTTTCCTGTCCATTATTTAAGTGATGGACATCACAGATGACATATACATCCTGTGTTGAAACAGCTGCCTGAAGGACTACAGATTGTGGGCAATCACTGACTCCAACTGTAATATTGAAGAATTTGAGTAAAAAACAACTTTGCCCCCTGGATAAGCAAAGATACTGTATCCCTCATGCAGAGGAGGAACAATGCTTGGAAACCTGGAATAAACTCAAAACTCTCTCTAGCCTCCAGCAATACAGGGAACTTTGTAATACTACAAAAATACAAGTCACCCATGCCAAAAAATACTTTTATCTTAACCCACAGAGAAATCCTCACTCCAAACCCCAAAAATTCAGGAGTACCATTAATAAGCTGTTACACCCAGAAAACCCAACTTCTCCCAACCCCTATCCAAATAGCTCACTTCTAGAGAGTGTCACTCTTCTAAACTCCTTCTTCATAGACTCCTTACAAAAGCTAATCAAACCACAAAAGGAAACCTCCACCCCTCCACCCCTCCACCACTCACCAATAACTCTCCTTTCACACTCAATTCTATCCCAACATCCACTATAAGATCTCTACTCTACAAACTTAAACCCTGTTCCCCGTCAGCTGATAAATTACCCCCTCATTACCTCAAACTCGCTGCCCCCTCTGTTGCATATCCAGTCTCCATACTCATCAACTGGTCTACACAGGAAAATCTTATCCTTGACATCTGGAAAAAGTCCTATATTATACCACTACATAAGGGAGGTAACTTCACTGACCCCTCAAATTTCAGGCCTTTAGCTATCCTATCCCTTCCCTCTAAGATTCTTGAAAAGTGTATACACAAACAGCTCATGTCACATCTCATTCAGGAAAATCTTTTCACCCCTACACAACATGGCTTCCATCCTCATCATAGCACAACTACCGCTCTACTGTCCTTTACTCACTCTATCTCTACATCTCTCAGTAATGACAAATTAGTGTCCTGCCTTTTCCTTGGCCTCTCTAAGGCTTTCAGTACTGTATCTCACAATCTCCTTCTCTCCAAACTTGCTTCCTTTAATCTTTCTACCTCTACCTCTGCTGGTTCTCCTCATACCTATCTAATAGAACCCAAGGTGTCAAATGGTTCTCTGCCACTTCTCCCTTCCTTCCCGTTCTAGCTGGGGTACCCCAAGGCTCCATCTTGGGCCCACTACTATTTAATATTTTCACTAATACTCTCTTTCAGTCCTGCCTCCACTCCACACTCATACAATATGCAGATGACTCCACCATCATTACTACCTGTGACAACTTACCCCACCTGCACTACCTCACCCAAGACACCCTGCACTCAGTTGAATCATGGCTCACATCCAACCAACTCCTACTTAACCCCAACAAAACTAAGCTACTTATTTTCCTCCCCAAATCTCTCCAGCATCTCAAGTCATCCTTCTCTGTCTGTTCTCTAAATAATACAACTATCAAGGCCGATTCTCACACTAAACTTCTAGGGGTCTACATAGGTGATGAACTTAAATTTGACATCCACATAAATAATTGTGACAAAAAGACTCACCAAAAGGGAGGATTGCTCTACAGACAAAAAAATTCCTAACACAAGAATCTAAATTGTCCCTTGCTCAAGCTTTCCTTTTACTGACACTATTATATGCCACCCCCATCTTTACAAACCTCAAAACAAATTTGTCATCCAAACTCGAACTAACATATAACAAAATATCAAGATTTGCCACTAACGTCCGCTATCGGTCACATCACTGTATCTCCTTAAAAAAACTTAACTAGCTTCAATTCCAGAATCAACTCCTTCTGCCTCAGCTTTATCTGTCTCATTCCATCCTCCATCAACCCTTTTCCCATCCTTTACTTGCTAATCTCATCTCCCCTTATATCCCTAACCGAGAACTTCGCAACCCCAACCAACACCCACTTCTAACTTCCAAACCCAATAAATCCATGGGGGAAGTCTCTATAGTCACTTTGTTGCCTCCTCCTGGAACAACCTCCCTCCCATTATCAGATCTATTCAAAATTCCAGCAACAAGCTTAAACTGTTTTTTTAGCTGTTTGCTGCATTATTTTAAAATCTGCACTTAAACTTACTTTTTAGTCGAATTTGATCGAAAGTTTGTTTGTTTGTTTGTTTAATTTAACTGTTGAGGCTGCCCACTAAAGTGTGCTAGCCTGTGTAACTGATTTATCATTGTTTCTGTATTTTCTGTGTGTTTCTATCAAAAAAACAAAAAAATAATTCTTGTTTTCCCGCCTCTCCTCGACTAGTTTAGACCAGTTTACAGGCATTGCTGTATTCTGGGCTGTGGTGTAGTTCCTGTGTTGTCCATTACCTTACTTGGATAGAAGGAAGTTTCTTTGCTCACCAGTGGGAGTGGGGAGCCTTGAGCAGCCCACCTGTCCCTGTAGGAAGTGACCTCAGCACAAGAGCTGTAGTAATTGGTTGTTTTGGACCATTTCTAGCTCTTTTGTAGTTCCCTGTTTAAAATCCGCCTCTGGGCGTTTTTTTCTGGCTATACTACTCAGACAAGCTCCTCGTGGTCTTGCAGAGTGGTCCTAGCTACAGAGAACTCAGAAAAGCGACTACTTTCTGGATTTAAGTATCTTTGCTGTTTTTTTGCTTGGAATAGCTTCTCTAGCTTACCCTTAACAAGCTTAAACTGTTTTTTTAGCTGTTTGCTGCATTATTTTAAAATCTGCACTTAAAGTTACTTTTTAGTCGAATTTGATCGAAAGTTTGTTTGTTTGTTTGTTTAATTTAACTGTTGAGGCTGCCAACTAAAATGTGCAAGCCTGTGTAACTGATTTATCACTGTTTCTGCATTTTCTGTGTGTTTCTATCAAAAACCAAAAAAACAAAAAAAAATCCTTGTTTTCCCACCTCTCCTCGACTAGTTTAGACCAGTTTACAGGCATTGCTGTATTCTGGGCTGTGGTGTAGTTCCTGTGTTGTCCATTACCTTACTTGGATAGAAGGAAGTTTCTTTGCTCACCAGTGGGAGTGGGGAGCCTTGAGCAGCCTACCTGTCCCTGTAGGAAGTGACCTCAGCACAAGAGCTGTAGTAATTGGTTGTTTTGGACCATTTCTAGCTCTTTTGTAGTTCCCTGTTTAAACAAGGTTAAACTTCTTCTGGCTCCGCCAAGTCTGCTCTTCAAATTTTCCCTTAAGGAAGCTCTACTCTTAGTATAATCAGACTACTCGCTATATTATAAGCCTAGCACTTGTTCTCAAAACTTCTCTACTAAGTAAGCACTCTCGTACTAAGTAAGCACTACATCCACCTACCACCCCTGTGAATATCCACTTCCCTTAAAGGCACAGCACTCCTTTATACTGTTCTAGCATGTCGAGTGGTAGAGTACTGGCGTCCTCTCCAGTTCAGCTGGTTAATCTGGGTATCTTAAGACAATGCTACAATTGTCTCATGTACACAGACAACCCTCTCCTCCTCCCAACAAACACAAATACATGTGAGAGATGCAACTATATAGCCAAACTGGAGGCTGAACTCTCTCAACTCAGGGCTGGCATGGCCAGACAGGAGGAGATGGTAACCACACACACAGCAAACCCAGTCCCACATAGACCTATCACAACTGCAAACCAAACACATAAAAACACAAAGTCATACTCGGAGGATCTAATAAAAAACTTACCAAAACAACAGAGGCTCCCAAAGCAGACATCCAAAAATCCACCACCTCAAAACAAAACACACGCAACACATACTTCAATAAATCAGTGTGTCAACCAATTACAGCCCTAAAGGCCAAACACCATGCCTGATACACTAGTAATAGGTGACTCTATAGTCAGACACACTGATGTCCCGCTTACCAGGCTGAACAAGGAGAGAGTGACTGTGAGCTGCCTATCGGGAGCTAGGATGCGCCACATAACACACGCACTCAGGTCACTCCAAAGCAAGTACAAATATGACTCCATCATTGTCCATGCTGGTGTGAATGACCTGAGACGTACCTTCCTGGACTACATGAAAAGAGACATAGAGGAGCTCTCTGATTATGTAGCCCAGGCTGGTATGACCCTGACCCTGAGCAGCATCTTGCCCTCACCAAGAATGATGCCACAATACAAAGACAAGATGATCAGCTTTAATAATTGGCTCAAGTACTGGTGTCATTCTAAGGGGATCCAATGTCTGTCTGCCTGGGATGACATGTTGGACAAGCCACGCTGCTCATGAGGGACGGCTTGCACCTGTCACCACTGGGCTTCCGGATATTGGCCAAGGTTCTTGCCACCCCCATAGTGCCTTTTTTAGGCAAGGTTCAAAAGACAAACCCACCTTCTTAGAAAACAAAAATGAAAAAAAAGTGAGGGTAATGCTGCTCAACACCAGAAGTCTAAATCTCAAGATGCAGGCACTCGATGCACTCCTCAGTATGGAGAACATCGACGTCTGTGCAGTAACTGAAACCTGGTTCAAGGCTCCTGAGAGCACCCCAGCGCTACCAGGCTATACCTCGTATCATGCTTTTCGGCCCCAAAACCCGGCCCGAACCACAAAGGGAGGGGGAGTGTCCATATTCATCAAGGACACCCACACCTCCAGGTTAGTAGCAACACATGAAGCATCAGAGACCATACAGGTGCAACTAACCATAGGCAAAACTGCTATACAACTGGTAGCATGTTACAGACCACCCTCTCAATCTCAGGAACCCCACTCAGCCTTTCTGAAGACATTGGAGGATATGAATGTATCACAAAATACCATCATACTGGGAGACTTCAACTACCCAAACATAGATTGGGTACATTATTCTAGCCCTAACACCCTAGCCCAAAGGTTCCTGGAGTTCATAAATTCAAATGCACTGGAACAACTAGTCACCTCTCCCACTAGGGGAGATAATATACTAGACCTGATCATCACAAACATGGGGACAAAATGCTCCACACCGGAGGTATACCCCATCACTAGTGAGATCTGACCACAAACTAATCACCCTGGATATACATATCCCACCTCCACCCCCAGCACAAAAGACCACAGTGAAAAACTTCTCAAAAGCAGACTTCACTCTTCTTAAGACTGAGATGGTATCCTTTAAGCCCACTGGGCCAGTGGATACCACATCCCACAATGCCGAATCCTTCACAAATGCTTTCTATGGACATCTCCAAGAATGCATGGATCATGCAATCCCAAATAAATCCAAGTCCCTCTCCACCAATGGCAAGTGTCCTGTCTGGTGGACCTCAGCCATTAACAAATTGTATAACAAAAGAAGGAAGCTACTGCACGACAGAGCAAAATCCCATAAAGGGAAGACATCTCTGATCAACATTAGCAGAAAACTATGTTCTCTCATAAAAACATTCAAGGCCAACTTTGAGAGAAAAATCGCTAAGGACACTAAAGATAACCACAAAGCCTTCTTCGGATATGTTAGAAACCTGAAGGAAACCCTCAGATATGCTCAGAGTTAGTTCACAACAACAAAAAATACACTGAACCCACAGATATTGCCAACATTCTGGCTGACAGGTTCAGTGCAAATTTCTCCCCTCCCTCACCCCCAAAAGAAGAAATACTCATCCCAGCTGAATGTAATCTCCCTGTCATCTCAGATGTCCAAGTGAGAACTGCCCTCAACAAAGCTAAAAACACAGCATCAATGGGACCTGACGGTATCCCAGGTTGCGTGCTACGTGAACTCCAAGAGGAGCTAAACCTGCACATAAAAATGCTATTTAACCTTAGCCTTACTACAGGATATGTACCTGAACACTGGCGTACAGCAACAGTGGTCCCACTCCACAAAGGGGGTACCTCTACAGACCCTGGGAACTACCGCCCCATAAGCTTAACCAGCCTGGTCTGCAAAGCTATGGAAAGAATCATTATGGAACACATAAACAGAGACATAGGGGACCTACAGACACTTGACCCCACCCAGTTCGGCTTTGTAAAGGGCAGATCCTGCCTGTTGAACCTGGTTGACTTTTTCGAAACAGTCACTAGAGCCATTGATGAAGGCAAAGCAGTCCATACAGCCTACCTGGACTTGGCTAAGGCCTTCGACACAATACCCCACTCAGGCATCATAGATAAGCTCACCAGCTTAAACGTAAACCCTTATGTCACTAGATGGGTTGCAAACTGGCTAAAGGACAGAACCCATAAAGTTAAAATCGCTGGAGCAATGTCAGACTCAAAGCCAGTCACAAGTGGTGTCCCACAGGTATCTGTCCTGGGACCCCTCTTGTTCGGCATTTATTTCTCAGATGTTAAAGCAAACATGGGAGGGTTGTGGCTGACAAAGTTTGCAGATGACTGCAAACTAGGCACCATAGTTGATAAACCAGCGGACACATACATCCTACAAAAAGGCCTCACAGAAACGGACAACTGGTGCCGGAGTCACAGCCTTAAACTAAATGCCAAAAAATGTATAGTCATCCCCTTTGGGAAAAACAAAGTACCCACAAATTATCACATAGACAGCAACCCACTGAGTACAGAAAAAGTAATCAGAGACCTAGGGACCCAAGTCGACAGCGACCTCTCATTTGACACCCACGTTGCCAAAGTGGTTAGAAAAACATTCTACCTTGCACACCTCATCATGAAGGGATTCACATCCAGATCCAAGGATGTCATTGTACCCCTATACTCCTCCCTCATCAGACCCATGATTGAGTACAATGCCCCATTTGGTATGTACATCACCCGGCATTTGCAACAGCTGGAGAGACCACAAAAGTACCTCACCAAGAGGATCAAGGGTCTCCAACATACGTCTTATTCTGCCAGACTAAAGAAACTCCAGCTCTATTCAGTAGCATACCGCCTGCTCAGAGGTGATCTCTGCCTGACTTACAAGGCCATGTCCAATCAGGATCTGATGGACATGCTCCACCTCAAAAAATCCAAATCCATCAGGACCACGAGAGCTAAAGACTTAAACCTCAGCACAAGTATGAATAGGACATGCTGGAGGGATAGATTCATAACACAGAGGCTTCCCATGCTTTGGACCAAGATCCCAGTTCATGTTAGGCAGAGCCCCTCACTGACTCTCTTCAAGAGAAATCTTGATGAGTGGATGGGAGATCGTAAGTTTACCCCAGGGGTCACATCTGTGTCACTGCTAGACAGGGGCACAGTAAACTAATTCTATTATATAAGGGGGCCTTCATTGTGTCACTACTAGACAGAGGCACAGTATTCTAAATCTATTCTGTGCATTTTTGTGCACTTTTGTACCATTTCATGGGGTGGCAAAAGCCACATCACTATGGCTAGGCTTACAAATGCCCCAGGGCAGATAGCCTAGTACTAAACTATGAAACTATGAAACTATGAAACTTCAAACTTGCTTTAAAGGAATATCTGCTCAATACCTGGACATGCCCCTGTCAAGATCCAACTTGAATCTCTTCCTCCTCTATGCTGTCTCCTTCTCTTCCACTTTCCCTATCTTTCCTCGTTCTACACTTTCCTATCTAAAGTTACCTCAATTTCTAGGTCCATCACTCTTATTACCCTATTTTCCTGCTCCAAAACATCCTTCATGCATCTCTGTTCTGTTGCCCTGTTCTTTACTATCCAGAAAATGAAGTAGCAGGACACTGCCAAGATAAAAGCAATAAAACCACTTTATTAAACAAGAAGTTAGCGCTTTCGGGATAACCCTTCATCAGACATAGTTTGTAACAATAAAACATCCATATTTAAAATACAAACCATCCAATCAAACAATATGGATGTTTTATTGTTACAAGCTATGTCTGATGAAGGATTATCCCGAAAGCGCTAACTTCTTGTTTAATAAAGTGGTTTTATTGCTTTTATCTTGGCAGTGTCCTGCTACTTCATTTTCTGGATATACTTGGTTATAGTACGTTGGGACTTCAGCATAACGTGTTTATTCTTTTATTTGCCTGTTCTTTACTACTTATCTCTTACTAGACTTCACTATATACTTAATCATTGATTCTTACCTGTCACTGACTGTAAACTGATAGTCTATGACAAACAATATTTGTATCCTAGATGGCTTGTTCTCCAACCATGTATAAATTAAAACTTTATTTGTCTTCTATGTATATTTACCATTTTTCACTTTTGTTTTGCTTAATTTTGTATTTCATTGTAACTAATTGTTTTTGTACTGGAGCTTTTCTCCTCAGGTCTCTGCTGAAAAAGGGCCTCTGGCCCAGCCAAACTAACCCGGTTAACAAAGGGCAAATAAATAAATAAAAAATAAATAAATATTAGTATAATACAGACAGAATCAACACACACCAAAGATTGCTTCCACAGCCATGACAACACCTGCAATGACAAGAAAACATAGGGGAATTTGTTACAGCACGACAACAAACGCACTACCCAAGTGTAGTGTGGACATCACACCCTATAATCAGACCAATAGGTATGTTACATGTGCCCTTGGGTAGATGATAAGTGGAACATCCAACAGCATGTGGTCACAGTGCTGATTACTCCCTTGTATGTAACACAAGTACTGAGTATGTGAAGGACATCCACATAAGAGGCCATAATGCCTCCATAGTTCCCAGTCTTCATCACACCAATAAGTGAGTACAATGCACCCTTCTTCATGTACCTCCCTACACATCTTCCACTGATGTGTAACTGAAGTGTACCAGCTTTGTCACAGTGAGCTGTCACACAGCTTATTGGTCATACCTAGGTATTCTTTTTGTGGCACAAAAATTACTGTCTGATGTTGCAGAACCCCCATCAAGTTGTTACACCAGATGCATGTGTGCTACCTGTTTGGGTGATGCACACAGTACATACATAGGTGTTTGACAACATTAATGGCATGGGTAACATGCAAGACAGTGTGGATTGTGCCATATATATATATATATATATATATATATATATATATATATATATATATATATATATATATATAAATATATATATATATATATATATATATATATATATATATATATATATATTTATTTATTTATTTATATATATATATATATATATATATATATATGCGCACACACACACACACACACACACACACACACACACACACACACACACACACACACACACACACAGCTGTACCCACCAGGAAGACTAACTCAAAAGACAAGCCACAGAGTCAATTGGCTGTATAACAGGAGTCATGGCAAAAATTAGGAGGTGCCGCACCCAGCAAGATAAAAGCACTCTCATCAAACTAAACAAACAACTCAGCAGGCAAATGAAGTGCACGCACTCGAAACTCTCCTTAGCATGGAGAACATCGATATCTGTGCAGTAACAGAAACCTGGTTCAGGGCTCCCGAGAGCACCCCAGCACTACCAGGTTATACCTCATACCATGCTTTTCGGCCCCAAAACTTGGACCGAACCACAAAAGGAGGGGGAGTATCGATATTCATCAAAGATACCCACACCTCCAGGTTGGTGGCAAAGCACGAAGCATCAGAGACTATCCATGTGCAACTAACAGTGGGTAAAACTGCCTTCCAGTTTATAGCCTGCTACAGACCACGTCCCAAACCCAGGAACCCCACTCGGCCTTCCTGAGAACACTGGAAAATATGAAGGTCTCTCCAAACACCATTATATTGGGTGACTTCAACTACCCAAACATAGACTGGGAGCATTACTCTAGCTCCAACACCCTAGCCCAAAGATTCCTAGAATTTATAAACTCAAATGCTATGGAACAACTTGTTACCACTCCCACAAGAGGGGAAAACATACTGGACCTGATCATCACCAACATGGGGACTCTATGCTCCAGACCAGAAGTGTATCCCTCACTGGTAAGATCAGACCATAAACTAATCTCACTGGATATTCACATCCCGACCCCACGCCCTGCCCAGAAAACCACAGCGAAAAACTTCTCTAAAGCAAATTTCACACGCCTCAAAACTGAGGTGGAATCCTTCAAAGCCCCCGGGCCTGTGGAAAATACGGCCCAGACCGCAGAATCCTTTATAAATGCATTCTATGAACACCTTCAGGAATGCATGGATCATGGGATCCCAAATAAAACCAAGATCCAATCCTCCAAAGGCAGACGTCCTGTCTGGTGGAACCCAGCCATAGACAAACTATACAACAGAAGGAGGAAGCTACTAAATGATAGAGCAAAATCCCAAAAAGAGAAGGCATCACTGATCAGTATTAGCAAAAAACTACGGGCACTCATAAAATTGTCTAAGGCCAGCTTCGAGAGAAAAATTGCACAGGACACTAAGGATAATCACAAGGCTTTCTTTAGTTATGTTAGGAACCTGGGTGGTAATTCCCAGATATGCTCAGAATTAGTCCAAAATGACAAAAAATACACCAAACCCACAGACATTGCCAACATCCTAGCTGACAGGTTCAGCGCAAACTTCTCCCCCCCCATCCCCACCAAAAGGGCAAATATCTATCCCAGCAGAGTGCTGCCCCCCTGACATCTCAGATGCTCAGGTAAGAGCCGCCCTCTCCAAAGCAAAAAACACAGCATCAATGGGACCAGACGGTGTCCCGGGCTGCGTCCTACATGAACTCCAAGAAGAGCTAAATCCAAACATAAAACTACTGTTCAATCTCAGCCTTACTACAGGATATGTGCCCAAAGAGTGGTGTACAGCAACAGTGGTCCCTCTCCATAAAGATGGTGCCTCAACGGATCCTGGAAACTATCGTCCCATAAGCCTGACTAGCTTGGTCTGCAAAGCTATGGAAAGGATCATCATGGACCTCATAAATAAAGATATTGGGGACCTACAGACACTGGATCCTACCCAGTTCAGCTTTGTTAAGGGCAGATCCTGCCTCTTAAACCTGGTTGATTTCTTTGAAACAGTCACCAAGGCCATTGACAAGGGGAAGGTGGTCCACACAGTCTACCTGGACCTCGCAAAAGCCTTCGATACAATGCCCCACTCGGGCATTATAGATAAGCTCACCAGCTTAAATATAAACCCCTGTGTCACTAGATGGATTGCAAACTGGCTCAAGGACAGAACCCACATGGTTAGAATTGCTGGAGCCATGTCAGACTCCAAACCAGACTGTGGCTGACCAAGTTCGCAGATGACTGCAAACTGGGTGCCATAATCGACTCTCCAGCCGACACAAGCATCCTCCAAAAGGGCCTCATAGAAACAGACAACTGGTGCCAGAGCCATGGCCTCAAGCTAAATGCCAAAAAGTGTATAGTCATCCCCTTTGGCAAAAACAAAGTGCCCACAAATTACCACATAGGTGGTAATCCATTAAGTACAGAAGAAGTAATTAGGGACCTGGGGACCCAAGTTGATAGCAATCTCTCATTTGACAACCACGTAGCCAAAGTGGTTAGAAAAACATTTTATATAGCCCACCTAATCATGAAGGGATTCACATCTAGATCAGGGGAGGTCACCGTGCCTCTTTACTCATCCCTCATCAGGCCCATAATTGAGTACAATGCCCCTTTTGGGATGTACCTTACCAAACACCTGCAGCAACTGAAAAGACCCCAAAAGTACCTCACCAAGAAGATCAAAGGGCTCAAACAGATGCCATATGCTGCCCGGTTAAAGAAACTCCAGCTCTACTCAGTGGCATACCGCCTGTTCAGAGGCGATCTGTGCCTGACGTATAAAGCCATGTCCAACCCAGAATTAATGGACATGCTGCACCTCAGAAAATCCAAATCCCATCGAGCTACGCGCTCGAGAGACTTGAACCTCAGCACTGAAATAAATAGGACATGCTGGAGGGACAGATTCATAACCCAGAGGCTCCCTTCACTCTGGAATAAAATCCCAGTCCAGGTTAGGCAGAGTACCTCATTGACTCTCTTCAAGAGGAATCTTGATAAGTGGATGGGAGATTGTAGGTTTACCCTGGGTATCACTTCTGTGTCACTGTTAGACAGAGGCACAGTATACTAACCTCGAAAAAGGGCATAGTAAAATAAATTTAAAATGGGTGGCGAAAGCCAAACACATTCTGGCAAGGCTTATAAATGCCCTAGGGCAGATAGCCTAATATGAACCTATGAACCTACCAAAGCCATATTTGAGGCAGGTTAGGCCTCCCAGGCCAAAGACAGCCACAAAGCATTCTTTAGCTCTATCCGCAACCTCAAAGGCAATACAGAATTGTGTGCAGAGCCACCTATACTGAGCGAGAAGATATAGCAAACCTCCTGGCTGATAAATTCAGCTCCAACTCCACCCCTCTATCCCCCTCAACCTTCTTTCAGGAAATATCATCAAATATAACTCCCCCTGCTATCACTAGAAAACAGGTCCTTAATGCTCTCTCTAAAATCAAGAGCGCTGCATCAATGGGCCCAGACAATATCCCAGGATGCCTTCTAAATAGCATGTCACCACAATAAACAGAACATGCTGGAGGGATAGATTCCTGTCCCAGAGACTTCCCATACTCTGGAACAAACTACCTATCTATATCAAACAAAGCTCCTCATTAGCACTGTTCAAGAAAAATCTTGATGATTGGATGGGAGATAGGAAATTCACCCCGGGGATCACTTCTGTGGCTCTGCTCGACAGTGGCACAGGAAAATAATTTTCATGGGTGGCGAAAGCCAGGGTACCTTTGGCTAGGCTTATATAGGCCCTAGGGCCAATAGCCTAGTACCTACCTATGAACCTATGAACCTATGTAATATGACCTTATCAGGGCCTCTGGAATTACTATTTAACTGTAGCCTCCAAACGGGCTTCATGCCTCATGAATGGAGAAAGGCAACAATCATCCCTCTGCACAAAGGTGGGCCATCTACAGACCCTGGAAACTACAGACCCATAAGTCTCACTAGTCTGTTATGTAAAGCCATGGAAAGAATTATAATGCAGATTATCAACAGAGATATAGTAAACCTTCAGACACTGGGCCCAACCCAGTTTGGTTTCGTCAAGGACAGATCATGCCTACTCAACCTGGTGGACTTCTTCGAGAAGGTCACCAAATTAATGGATGAGGGCAAAGTCATTCACACTGCCTTACCTTGACCTGGCCAAGGCATTTGACACAATACCCCACTCGGCTAGTGTTGACAAACTCAAGAGGTTAGGTACAAACCCGTATGTCACCTGGTGGATAGCCAAATGGCTCACAGACAGGACCCAGGAATTTAGAATTGGGGAGTCCACCTCTACAAAGAGGCCAGTCACAAGTGAAGTCCCTCAGAGATCAGTCCTTGAACCACTCCTTTTTGGCATTTACTTCTCAGAAGTCAAGACCAACATCACTGGTCTCTGGCTGACCAAATTTGCAGATGACTGCAAATTAGGAGTTGTCATTGAATCTCACACTGACGCAAATGTTCTCCAGGAGGGCTGACACAGACAAACAACTGGTGTTGGAGCCATGGACTAAAACTAAATGCCAAGAAATGCATAATAGTATCCTTTTTGGAAGTCATCCATCTCTGGTAACTATCATATTGACAACACACCCCTTAGAGTTGACCCAGTAGTCAGGGACTTAGGGACACACATAGATGATAATCTAGCCTTTGATCATCATGTGTCTAAAGTGGTGAAGAAATCATTCTATGTTGCACAACTTATAAACAAAGGTATGGCATCTAAGTCCAAGGAAGTTATTGTTCCACTGTATTCGGCATTCATCAGACCTATCATTGAATACAATGCCCCCTTCCGTCTGTACCTAACCAGGCATATCCAACAATTGAAATGTACACAGAGGTTCCTCACTAAAAGAATCCAGGGCATAAGTAATATGTCCTATGCAGACCACTTCAAGGCCCTATCCCTGTATTCTGTCTCCTACAGGCTTTTGAGGGGTGATCTATGCCTTGTATACAGAGCATTGGCAGAACCCACTCTGAAGGAGCTCCTGCATATCCGCAAAACAAACAGCACCAGAATTTCCTGTTCTAAAGACTTAAACATTGCCTGTGATATAAATAGGACCTGCTGGAGAGACAGGTATGTATCCCAGAGACTACCCAGTCTGTGGAACAGGCTCCCCATCCACGTGAAGCAGAGTTCCTCCCTAACCCAATTCAAGTGCAACCTAATGGACAGAGGTAACCTGTAAAAGGTTCATCTCCCAAGCCCATGCTTACACTTATCAAGGGTATCAGAACTTGTCAGAAATTTGGGATGTATGGCAAGGCTTAAAAAGGCCCTTGTGGTTATTAGCCTAGTGGTACATAGGTAGGTACTAGGCTATCTGCCCAAAGGCATTTATAACCCTAGCCAGAATGTGTTGGCTTTCACCGCCCCCTTAAATTAGTTCCCTGTGCCTCTGTCCAGCAGAGCCACTGAAGTGATCCCCGGGGTAAACTTTCTGTTTCCCATCCACTCGTCAAGGTTTCTTTTGAAGAGTGTTAGCAAGGAGTTCTGCCTAATGTAGATTGGAATCTTGTTCCAAAGCATGGGAAGTCTCTGGGACAGGAATCTATCCATCCAGCATGTCCTATTTAATGTTGTGGTGAGGTTTAGATCCTTAGAGTGTGTGGCTCAAGGGGATAAGGTTTTCTTTAGGTGGAGCATGTCCATCAATTCTGGGTTGGACATGGCCTTGTATGTCAGGCAGAGATCACCTCTGAGTAGGTGGTATGCAACCAAGTACAGCTGGAGTTTCTTCAGTTGAGCTGCATAGGGCATCTGTTTGAGGCCAGTGATCCTCTTGGTGAGGTACTTCTGTGGTCTTTCCAGCTGTTGCAGGTGTTTTGTAAGGTACATCCCAAATGGGGCGTTGTACTCTATGATGGGTCTGATGAGTGATGAGTAGAGGGGCACAATGACCTCTTTTGATCTGGATGCAAACCCTTTTGTGATTAGGTGGGCCACATAGAAGGATTTTCTAACCACTTTGGCAATGTGATTATCAAAGGTGAGATTACTATCTACTTGGGTCCCCAGATCCCTTATTACATCTTCAGTATATAGGGGACTACCACCTATGTGGTAGTTTCTGGGTACTTCATTTTTTTCCAAAGGGGATGGCTATGCATTTTTTGGCATTTAGCTTGAGGCCATGGTTTTGACACCAGGTATCTGTCTCAGTGAGATCCTTTTGGAGGATGTCTGTGTCAGCCGGAGAGTCAATTATAATCCCTAGTTTTCAGTCATCTGCAAACTTGGTCAGCCATAGTCCTCCTGTGCTTGCCTGTACCGCTGAGAAGTATATGCCGAACAGGAGGGGTCCTAGGACTGAGCCCTGGGGAATGCCACTTGTAACCGGTTTAGAGTCAACCTAGCTCCCACAACTCTCACCATGTGGGTTCTGTCGGTGAGCCAGTTGGCAACCCATCTTATGACATAGGGGTTTATGTTCAGGCTGGTGAGCTTGTCTATAATACCAGAATGGGGAATGGTGTCAAAGGCCTTAGCGAGGTCTAGGTAGGCTGTGTGTACCACCTTTCCCTCATCTATAGCCTTGATAACTGTCTCAAAAAAGTCCACCAGGTTTAGGAGGCATGATCTGCCCTTAACAAAGCCGAACGGGGTAGGGTCCAGTGTTTGGAGGTTCCCAATGTCTCTGTTAATGAGTTCCATGATGATGTGCTCCATAGCCTTGCAGACCAAGCTAGTCAGGCTTATAGGGCGATAGTTCCCGGGGTCTGTTGTGGCTCCACCTTTGTGGAGTGGAATAACCATTGCTGTGTGCCACTCTATGGGTACGTAGCCTGTGAAGAGGCTGAGTTTGAACAGTGTGTTTAGGTGAGGGGTTAGTTTGTCTTTGAGCTCATGTAGGATGCAGCCTGGGACACTGTCCAGTCCCATTGATGCTGTGTTTTTGGCTTTGGAGAGGGCTTTTTTAACCTGAGTGTCTGCAATTTCAGGGATACTACATTCTTCTGGTATGGTTATGGGCTCTTTTGGGGGTGAGAGGGGGTGAAGTTTGTGCTAATCCTATCTGCCAGGATGTTGGTGATATCAGTTGGTTCAGTGTATTTTGTGCCATCCTGCACTAACTCCGAGCAGATCTGAGCATTGCCACTTAGATTCTTGACATAGCTAAAGAATGCCTTGTGGTTATCTTTGGAGTCCTTGGCAATTTTTATTTCAAAGCTCGCCTTGGATGATTTTATGAGGGATCGTAGTTTCTTGCTGATACTGATCAGGGATGTCTTCCCTTCTTGGGATTTTACTCTTTTCTGTACCAGTTTCCTCCTTCTATTGTATAGCTTGTTTATGGCAGGAGTCCACAAGACTGGTTTCCTTTTCTTGGAGGAGTGCGTCTTGTTTTTGCTTCGGATGGCATAATCCATGCTTTCTTGTAGGTGCCCGTATAATGCATTAGTTAAGGATTTTGCAGCTTGGACAGCGTTATCCTTCAGCATGGGGGCAGTGAAACTTTCCACCTCAGTCTTAAGTAACATGAGGTTTGCTTTTGAAAAGTTTTTCACGGTGGTTTCCTTGTCCAGGGGTGGGGGTGGAATATGGATATCCAAAGTGATTTGTTTATTGTCAGATCTAACCAGCGAGAGGTTGACCACTAGTGTGGAACACTGGTCATCCCTGTTGGTGATGACCAGGTCCAATATGTTGTCACCTCTGGTGGGAGTGTTGAACAGTTGAACAAGGGTGTTTGCGTTTATAAATTCTAGGAAATGTTGGGTAAGGGAGTTAGTACTTGAGTAGTTCTCCCAGTTAATGTTTGGGTAACTGAAATCACCCAATATTAGGGTGTCTGGTAGGACCTTTATGTTTCCCAGTGTTTCCAGGAATGCAGAATGGGGGTCCTGGGACATGGTGGGTGATCTGTAGCAAGCTACAATTTGAATTGCAGTTTTGCTCGTTGTTAGTTGCACGTGGATGATCTCTGAAGCATCGTCCTGTGCCACTAACCTGGATGTGTGGGTATCCTTGATGAATATGGATACGCCCCCGCCTTTTGTATTTTGGTTCAGGTTCTGTGGCCGAAATGTATGGTATGAGTTGTAGCCTGGTAGTGCTGGGGTGCTCTCTGGAGCCTTAAACCAGGTTTCTGTTACTGCACATATATCAATTTTCTCCATACTGAGGAGTGCCTCGAGTGCATGCATTTTGAGGTTTAGACTTCTGGCATTGAGTAGCATTACCCTCAGTTTTCTGTTACTTGTGCTGTTTACGGCAGTGGGTTGGTCTTTTGAGCCTTGCCTAAAAAAGGCACTATGGGGGTGGCAAGAGCCTTGGCCAGTATTCGAAAGCCTAAGGGCGACAGGTGCAAGCTGTCTCTAGTGAAGCAGGGTGGTTTGTCGTGCATGTCATCCCAGGCGGACAGACACTGGAACCCCTTTGAATGACACCAGAAACTTTAGCCAATTGTTGAAATCAAGAATATTTTCTTTATACCGTGGTATCATTCTTGGTGAGTGCCGTATGCTACTCAGGGTCATACCAGCCTGAGCTACGTGATCAGAGAGCTCTTCCATGTCTGTTTTCATGTAGTCCAGGGAGGTATGGCTCAGGTCATTCACACCAACATGGACAATGACAGAGTCATATTTGTACTTGTTCTGGAGTGACCTGAGTGCTTCTGTTATGTGGCGTATCCTGGCACCCGACAGGCAGCTAACAGTAACCTTCTCCTTATTCAGCCTAGTGAGTGGGACGTCAGTGTGCCTGACTATAGAGTCACCTATTACTAGTATGTTGGGTATGTTATTTTGCCTTAAGGGCTGTGATTGCATGGCACACTTGTTTTGTGAAGTATGTGTTTCATGGTTTGTGTTGGGGGTGGAGGTTGCTTGGATGTCTGCTTTGGAGGTCTCTGTTGGTTTTGCAGATTTTTATTTAGAGCTTCCGAGTATGTTTTCATGTATTTATGTGTGTTTTTTGCCGGTGCTGGTTTAATGGGTCTATGTGAGATTGGTGGTGTGATGCAAGTATTTCCCCTCTCCTCTTGACTGTCTGATCCAGTCTTGGGTTGAGAGAGCTTAGCCTCCAGTTTGGCTGTATAATTGCATCTCTCGCATGTATTAGTGTTTAGTGGTAGTAGGAGAGGGTTGTCTGTATACATGAGGCAGTTGTAACATTGCCTCAAAATGCCCAGATTCACCAGTTGGACTGGAGTGTACACCTGAAACTACAATTTGGACATGCCTGGATAGGTACAGTGAACTGTTTTACTGGATGGCTGGTAAGGTCAAATAGAGAGCCTTGTCCTTCCTTACAGTACAGGAGGGTCTAGTGCTAGGGTTTATAAGTGCTTGCTATAAGTTTTGAGCAAGTGCCGGGCTGAGAAATGAATGAAATGAATGGCTTGTGTGCTTAAGTTGTCTAGTTCCAAGGGAAAAATTGAAGAGGGGACTTTGTGGAGCTGGGAATAGTTTTACCCTAGCTAACTGGCGCTGCCTGGTGCGCAAAACCGGGCAAATGTATTTATAGCAGGGAAATGAAAAAGATAGAAATTAGCCCAAAATGGCCAATGAACTATTAATTTCTGGGCTGAAACCACTCCTCCAGGGACAGATAGGCTGCTCAAAGCTCCCCTCTCTCACAGGTGAACAGAGAAACTTCCTTCTATCCAAGTAAGGTATGGGCAAACACAGAGATTTGTAACACAGCCCTGAATTCAGCACTAACCTGAAAACTGGACCATACTAGCTTAGAAAGGTGGGAAACAAGTATATATTTTTTTGCTTTTTTGGGGTTTTTTTCAGAAAATAAAGCAGATACAATCAAAAAACACTTTAAATGCACAGAAAAGGATACTTATTGTTATATATCGCAGATCAGTGTTGTAGTCAATGCCCCTAGTAATAAAGTAGGAAGAAACATAAATACAGTAAAAGCAGATGAATAATAATAACAATATTTTTTTTATTATATATATATATATATATATATATATATATATATATATATATATATGTGTGTATAAAAACAATAGAAAACGAACAAACTGACTTAAACAAGTTACCCAATTAACCAGAAAAAAGCTCAAAACTGAGCCCTGTTCTAGCAGTCTTTAATCAGACAAGTTCTAACTGCACACTCCTGCTACTGGAGTACAGGGGAACCTTCTCCAAAAAAGATGGCCTGAATCAGTGCTCAAGTTATACAAACAAAGCTAGATTCAACATGCCTGAATCTGGTCTATGCTACAGCAACAAGGTGCACCAATTTCAGAAAGAAACAGTTCAAATAAGCAGGCACAATAAGCTTGTGACCAGAAATTCCCATCTCAGAAGGGCAGAATCCTGCCTCTCCTCCCACAAGAGTGCAGACCACAACCCTCTTAACGTAGAATAACTGGCCTAAAGCCCAAGTGCTTAAGCCGGAACTAATACACTTTTAGAACAGCAGACACTGGGCCTTCAATCAGCAATTCCCATATGTTTATATATGCCATGCACACTAATCAGCTAGCCTGTATTGCTTGTAATGATGCATACTGGTATAGCAGTGTCCCTCCTAACACCTCCAACAGATGTTACAGTGCCAGGACAGTGTGCCTGATTAACCTCATAGAATGTGGACGTATCATGATAGTTGTGCAAGTGTGTTTGTGCAGAATCATCTCTGAACACTCTAAATCACATATGTTATATCAGAGGCATGGAATTACTGGTGGTATTATTCTGATATTGTCCATGATTGCGGCTGCTTCTTTTAATGTTGTCCATGAACCTTTACCTGTGGCCCAAATTTAGATTTTCACAGAATGTCCATATGTGTTCTTTATCAAATCTATGGCTTTTTGTCATATCACTGGGATGATCTCAGGACTAATGTGACTCAATATTACATACATTTGAGTTTCAGATTTCACATCCTTCAGAACATATATCTTAACACAAACCCCTGGTTATTCTAGCACATTTCTATAGATAAAATATGTCAAATATGTCCCTATTTCTGGGTCACTGTTCCCCCATTATGTTGTCCTTTGTCACGGTGTCTTGCACTAAGAGACTGAGAGCTATCTGTGAAGTCCTGGTGATCATTGTGACATTCCACACAAAACCGCAGACTGTCAGTGCTCTGATTTAAACAGGAGTGGTATCCATGTTTGCTTACATGGTTTCCTGGCCAGTAACACTGTTGCTAGCCACAAAACTTCACTTACTTATGTTTAAATGAGGCACGTGACATGAATATGCAATGAGTGCTGCTGTTCACTGCCCATCACCACTTACACATGCAAATTTTGTGTATGCTTTGCATGAAGTCTACATGGAGTTTATTGAATCCCGGGGATTAACTTTACACACCACATACAACAATGCAAAAAACGTACTCCATATATACAAAATCTACTCACATAGCCCACCTAAATTAAAAAAAAACACATCGAAATCACCCTCCAGAAAATATGGTTCATTCTTCATAGAGAAGAAAGTTAAAAAAAATTTAGGAAAATGCTAACAGTGATTAGCTAATCAGAAACAGCATTACCAGCAAAACCAACGCTGATTCTAACTTTCTAAACTAACTAATGTACACTAAGTAAAAACATAATTTATACAACTAACAAAAGTCTTGAGATAAATTTAGCATAAACCTGATTATCAAATAAATGTGCTCCCACTATAAAAAGATCATTAAAATTTACTTCAATAACTACAAGAGAAACCTGTTCACCTACTCGTAAGACTCCCCATTTACACAAACCTGTACAAATTACCTTAACTATTCAGTAGAAAAGTATTCAATTAATGCAAGCAGCTGAAGTCAGTGTAAAAAACATGCTAACATGAAAAAAACATAGAAAATGGATAAATAACATGTGGGGGGTTGTTCAGTGTGATATGTGAAATATCCTGTACTATAAAATTTATAGAAATCAGCTTGTTCTGGTTAGTGACTGTTGGCTTCTCCACTCATTATGAAACTTTTTTTTCCTCTGAACCAGCAATGCAATACATTTCATGTATGACACAGTAGATCCCTTTGTATGCAACCAATTATGCCTGGCAGGGTGGAAATTATAGGAAAATATCTGAACACACAGGGATATTTTTTGGGGAAATGATACATATTTCTTACTCCTTAATGGTCTGTTATTCCTTTATAACTCCCACTCTGGAGGGCCCTTTTTTGCTTTTGGTTCTGCTATCACATTACGGTTGTGCGTTGTATTTTTGTGTGTTTCTTTTTGTAGGTTTTTGCTTGTTTTTGTAGAAAAACAGTGATTTTATGCATTATAGTAAGGTGTGCTTTGAACTAACAATGTGAATTTACATCAAGATACAATTTAGCAAACACAAGCAACTGAACTCCTTCCCACTGAACTCTAACAAGCATACATATAGAAAGTATTTTTATAGGAGGTGAGCTATCCCACCTGCACCTCCCATATGGAGGTTGCACCCCTACACTGTCACATTTCTAAATATACTAACTCTGAGATCAAACAATGGTGGGAAAAGGGACTCATTTCCTCACTAGCACTGTTACACAGTCTCAGTACCTAACAGAATGATTAAACTGTATGTATGTACATATGCATTCACTTTTCTTTGCTAAACAGTTGGGGAACACAAGGAATGTAGCTTCTACCACATTCTGATGAATCAATGTAGTGATGATAGTTTTCTAAGAAAATGAGCCACACAATTTTTTGTGCCCTTGTTACTGTAATGTAAATTGTTTGATTTGTATTATAGTCATGATTTCTGTTTTGTATTATTTCATTGCTTTATTTATCTATTCAGATTTGATGATTAATTTGAATTGGGGCTATATGTTTCTTCTTTTTTTTTCTGTTTTACTTGTTTGACGCTATTGTGTTTGCTAGCTTATCTCTGATGAATGACTTGGTGGCCATTTGTTCTGTGAATGTTTTCTTGGGATAGCTCTGTGACATTTTACTGTGATTTTTCTTTTTCAAAAGGATCTTGTTTTTAGAGGGACTTATGAAGAAATAACAGCCTTAGTTTGACCAACCAGGTTTGCAGTTTAGCCATTTTCTAATACATATTATTGGGTAGGAAATATCAAGTGCCTTACTTTTTCACCTAAACTGTAATTCTGTTAAATACCATAATGTTGTAATTCTCATCCAGAACTAGTGTTATCTTGTGGATGACAGCAACCAGGTTTGTGATGTAATGCGATGTTTTTAATAAAAAAAGTAGGTTTCTTTAAATCTAACAGTAAATATTACTATGCATTACATTTGTCCAAGTAAAATGTAATAAACTAAACTTAGTAACTGTAAATATTGCATTGCAAGTTCAAGAGCTAAACATATTATAACTTCTATGTAATGTAAAGTACTCCTTAAAACAAAAAATAAGGAATATGGGATACTACACAGGAACTAACAAGCAAGAAACTGACACTTGAATTTTATATGCATGCAAACATATGTGCAAAATAATAAAGGTTGGCAACTAAAATATTTGGTTTTACAAGGAGAATATACTGCCTGTACCCTGAGTGTTGAAGATTTTCCCCAATGCACCCTGTCGCTATGTATACAGACTCTGAGTTTGTTCTGCCTGACAGTAAGAATACTCGGTTTGGAACAAAAAAGTCTCATTGCTCTGAGAATATGCAACTTTAGCATTAGTATGCTTACAATGTGGAGGCACAGCTCCCCACCCCCCAATAAATAGCATGTTACTTTATATTTTACATTTCATATAAAGCAGCTTCACTGTAAATTACATTGTTTTGTGTTTTATACATGCTAATCAAAGTAATTGAATTGCATTTTCAGAATGTCATGCCTGTAGCAGTTTGGTCCATTAATTTAAAATTACTGGATCCATTATTCTTGCACTTGCTCTGTTTAAAGGTATTTTGTTTAGACAATTAAAAAATGACATCAGTTTGAAGTATGATGTTACTCCTTAAAAATAAAAATAGAAAATAATTGTAACAGTGACAGAAACTATAATTAGTTGCAGCATATAACTTCCAAAGAGCAATAATATTTAAAGAAGACAATGAGGGGGTACAGTACAGTAAGTGGTTTAATACGTATATAATATGACTTTGTATAATTCTACTGCAGGATGTTTCCAAGGACAACTTGCAGTTTAAAATTCATACCTACTTTTACCAAGAAAGATCACTTGAAAGTAAAAATGCAGTTTGCCTCACCCTACAAAGGAAGTCTGAAATATTTAAGCAGTAGCACTTGCCAGACTTTATGTCAGGAATAATCTAATTTCAACCATTTTCTGGAAACAAACTAATATAATCCTAAATCTGAAATTTTATCCAAACACACACACACACACACACACACACACACACACACACACACACACACACACACACACACACACACACACACACACAGTTTATGTATGTATGTGTACATTTACATAAACTAATCTAACATTCTGTTGTTGATCTTAAACTTATCTAAATATATAATGGAAAACTGCATTCATCAAGAATGCTTATTATGGGGGTGTATGGCCAAGATGCCAGTCTGATAGCAGAAATCTATAGCTCTGCTTAGATTTTAATATCCTGACAGGAAATATACTTTAATTTTTAGAAAACTCTAACTAAAACTATACTAAAAGATAGATTAACATAGGCTTTTTATTATTTTCTAAAAATGAATACATAGTCAAGAGAATTTTTTAATTATTCCTGTCAAGAAGTTTTCTACTAGAGATGTCAACATGAGCAACTCGAACAACCCACACCAGGAGAGTGCATTGACGAGAGAACTACATCTTATAATAACAAACATCCAAGAACTGTCAGTAAAAATGGACAAATTTGAAAACAAAATGGATATTATCAAACAAGAATGCAGTAAACAACTGGAACTTCTAAATGGAATAGTAAAATAAAACAATCTGAGCATATTCTTGCCTTAGAGGAAGCAGTAACTCATCTGGATACTAGAGTGACAGAAAATGAAGATCACAATGAATTTCTTCTGAAACAAAACTCCAGGCTAATTGAGAAACTGGAAGACCTTGAAAGAAGCTCAGTGAGGAATAACATAAGAAAATATGGAATTCCTTAGAAAGCAGAGGGTGCTAACATGATTTAGTTCCTCAATAAGTAGTTTTCATCAGCACTGAACATGCCTGAATCCCTCTCCTTTGGAATTGAGAGGGCTTATCTGTCCCTGGCAAATCCAACTTCATCTCTGAGTTCATCTAACCCCAGGTCTATAATAGTTAGATTTCTTTCCTCACAAGACAATGACTTCATGCTGAAATCACCTTGGACTAATTCCCCTATCAAGATGGGTGAAAAAGTTATTCATTTTGACAATGACTACACCTCTACAGTCATATCCAGAAGAAAGGAGTGTGTTCCTCTAATTAAGACCTTGAAAAAAAGCCAATATTAAAGCTCAAATTCTTTTTCCTGCAAGAATAAAAATCACCTTGCTAGAATGAGTGAAGATCTTTGATTCCCTACAAGAAGCAGTAGACTTTATCCAAAAGAAGAAAATACTGTCAGACATAGAAGAAATGGAATGATCATCCCAGAGTTTGAAGAGACAGGCAACCAAATACTGGATGGTCTGTGAAGGAAGGAGAAAACAAAACTAAGAAACTTAAGGACAAATGCATAAATTCCTTCTAATTTTATATACATTGTTTTATGAATCATAACATATTTGATTCTGGAAAATCTCCACTGTAAGGTAATGTGAATCATCTTTATTATTAACTTTCTCTTTTCCTTTCTATATATTCTTCTTCTAATTACATATAGTACTAAGTATTTAACATTCTCTGTCTTTCTCTCTCTCTCTCTCTCTCTCTGTCTTCTATCTTCCTATTCCTTTTTGTTACTAATGTTCCTTTTCTCTCTTTTCCCCACTATAAGTACTTTGCATACTTTTCCCTTTTAAATAACTACAAATGATATATGTCTTCTAATTCTTCAGTAATAGTATAATTTGACTTAATACCAAAGTGCATTTTTTTCTAGTGGGTCATTGGTGGTGTAACAATATGTTTCTGATTAGTGTTTCTAACTAGATGCTTTAGAGTCCTTGTTTAGACACATATAAACATTAATACAGTACATTAATGGTGTTTTATAGATGACTAAAATATGTTTTATATATATATATATATATATATATATATATATATATATATATATATATATTAGGTTATTTTTTTCCTCTGGTCTGGTTAATTGGTGGTAAATGAGTGAAATGTTAGAAAATGATTTCTGATTTGAGGCAGCTGTTTTTACTTCTACATAGCTGCTTTTTATATGAAATGGTTAATTTTTTTCATGATGTTGATGTTCTGTGAGAAAACTGGTGGTTTGTGTGACTGTTCTCATTGTGGAGATTCATGACATGCACTGACAAGGCAGCTTGAGTGTTTTTTTTATTTGCTTTCTGTAAACTTTAAAAGCTTCAATATTTGATATCCCACCAAAAATGCTTTTTTCCTCACTAGAGACAACCTCTGCTGTGCATGACTTATTTAGATACTTTTTAACAAGTTTATGAAGCTGCAGCTTGAGGAAACAACAGTGATGGCATCACTTGACCTTTTGAACTTGTTAAATGGCTGTATTTAGAATTCTTTTCTCTTGAAATTCTGTTATCCTTCACTTACATACTTTAAATGGGAAATAGTTCTGATAAAAGTGTTTAACTCCTTTGAAAATACCTATGTTCTTTTATAGATCCATACATTCTGCAGATTCAGTGACATTTTTATTAACTAAATGACATCAAATGAACTAGGAGCTGCATTAGAAAACTCATTATGCATATTAACATCGGACTTATGTTACATAACTAAACCTTTAGTAACTAAACAGAGGGCTGTGAGGCTTTTTTTTGTAACAAGTGTTTTTTACATTATATATATATATATATATATATATATATATATATATATATATATATATATTCAACAGAGCCTTACATGAAAAATGTTAGATAGATGACTGACAAAATGGTTAAAACATCTGATGTTTCTTGAAAAGTCTTGGAAATATTGACAATCTTCTTAACCATCAGCTTTTAATGTTTATACATACTTTAATCTGATGTGTATTTCTGACATATCTACTTATCAGAGGTGTTATTATATGTGACATATTCATTTATATTGAACACTCTCCTTTTAATGTATATTTCATGGACTCAGATTTCTTTAGTTGCTTTCATAATGTTTTTCTTTTTTGTTTTTATACTATATTCTAAGCAGATATTGATAATTTGTGTCTTTTGGTGTTGGAGAGGTGGTGGATGGATGGTTTAGTTAAGTTTTTAACTAAACCAGAAACTTTATGTTTCATGTATGTGTTTGTAAATAGTTTGGGTTTTTTGAATGTAGTGCTTAATACATGTTATACATCTATGATAAGTAAGTTTTCAGTAGATTTCAAGTCAACATGGAAGAAAGGTCTTTCAGTAAGTAACAACATACACATTATAGTCAATGGCTTATAAATGTTTATCATTAAATATTAATGGTTTGAACAATAATGTCAAAAGAGCTGGTTTGCTTAACTATATCAAAATGCATAAAGCCCAGATCATCTTTTTACAGGAAACCAATCTATTAAAAAAAGACCTACAAAAATGCTCATTTAATGGCTACATCATTCTGGCTGATTCATGTTTTAAGACTAAGTGAAGGGGCACTTTTATTTTATGGAAAAATACTATATCAAGAATTGTAGATACAATTTCAGATAAAGATGGGATGGTAAGCATGGTTATTTTGGAAATCAATAGGAAGTATTATACTTTGATTAATACATACTGGATACCAGGACTAAGTACTAAATATGTTGACAGATATCTGGATCTGATTACTTTAAATGCAAAAAGGGAAATTATAGCAACAGGTGATTTTAACTGCCTATCATGCAATTATACATCTAAAAATGGTAAAATAAAACTAACATCTCAAGCCAAGAAGTTAAATGACTTTACAAACCAGATAAACCTTAAAGATATACATGGTCTAAGATAACATTATTCCTTATTCTGTACTCACTATTCATATTGGTTTGGTACACAAACAAACATTGATAAGGTCTTTGTATTAAATAATGTATACTCAAAAATAAGTGATGTATCTATAATGACTTGTCCATTTTCAGACCATAATGGTATAAACTTCACATTAACTAAGCATGTAGATGATTTAAGATTTCTACAGAGAATTCCTGCTTACATAACTAAGTTAAAATACTTTAGGGAATGGATAATGACAGAAATAGACATGTTTATAGAAACAAATGATAATGGTGAAGTGACTGATACTATACTATGGGACACATTTAAAGTTTATATATATGGTAGAATAAAATCTTGGTACCTTAAAAAAAGGAGAGAGTGGGACAAAGAACTTTTAGACTTATAAAAAACATAGAAAATGTAAAAAAGGAAGCAAAACCAAATAACAAAGTAGCACATAATGAAATTACTAAGTTAAATCAAAAATACTTAGACGTTCTGAATCATAAGGTAGACATAAATCTGGAAAAATTGAAGTTACAATCTTATGCTGTAGATCCTAAATATCTACATAAAATAGCAGTAAGATCCAAAAAAATAAACAATCAAAATGTTATTAATGAGATTAAATATAAAAGTGATGGTTCAGTTAAGAGTACATCTAACTTATTGGCCATATTAGAAGTGTTCAAAAACTACTATAAAGATATAAATAATAACACACCACATTTGGAGACAGATAATGTAATAAATAATTTTATTCAAGAAAATATAACTACTAAGGTGTCAATGTAACAAAATAACATATTAAATAACACTAACAGACGTGAAAGAGCAAATAACAAATTTAAAAGATAATAAAGCTCCAGGACTGGATGGAATAATTCCTGAACTATATATGATTTTTCCTGAATATATAATAAAGAAAATGATGAGTGCTTTACTACGGTTAAGCAAAAATTTATAACACTCCCATCATGGAAATATTCAATTATCTCCCCCATTTTAAAACAAGGTAAGGACCCCAAATCTTGTGATTCATATAGGCCAATTTCGTTACTAAACACTGATTATAAAATTTTCATGACAATATTAGCTAATAGGATAAAGAAAATATTATCTAATCTAATACATAATCATCAGACAGGGTTCATTCTTCATAGAAAAGTGCAAGATAACATTATTAAATTACTATCATTACTAGACATAGCATGCAAAAACAAATAACTATTATCAGCCTAGACATAGAAAAGGCTTTTGATTCTATTAGTTGGTCTTATCTACAAATAATTCTGATTGGTTTTGAATTCTCCTCAGATTTTGTCAACTTATTAATGAAAATTTATAGTGGGGCACAAGCTTATGTGAAAATCGGATCATGTCTATCCTCACCACTATAAATCCTCAAGGGAACTAGACTAGGTTGTCCTTTGTCACCATTATTGTTTGCTCTTTCAATGGAACCTTTTGCTACATATATCAGAAACAAGCAAAATATAAAAGGTTTTCAAGTTAATAAGGACTATTGTCCTAAGATACCACTATTTGCTGATGATATGTTGTTAATGTTGGGTGATATTGATGGTTCTTTGCATGATGTTATAAATACCTTAAGCAAGTCTGAAAGAATTTCAGGGCATAAATTTAATCATAATGAATCCAAAACATTATTAATTGACAACAAGATCAACAAAACCTAAGTGAGAATAGCCTGTTTAATTGGGAGAATGATGTATTAGAATATTTGGGTGTCAGTATAAAGAGTACATGGAAAGAGTCTGTTAAACTAAACTACAATAATTTAATAACCACCATTAGTGAACTAATCAAAAGATGGAATAAAATGTTCTTCACAATGGAGGATAGGCTCTTTTTAATTAAAATGATAATTTTACCTAAAATTTTGTTTTATATACAGTCATTGATATTACCCCCTCCCAAAAACTTATTTAAAAAATTAGATTCCATGCTACTTAAATTTTTATGGTTCCCCTTAAAACCTAGGATTGCATATAAATGGCACATTAGAGCTTGGAACAGTAATGGGATAGCATTCCCTAGCTTAGATCTTTATTCCAAATCAGTTATAATTAATATAATATTACATTGGCTCTTACCTACCTATATATCTGGCTGGAAAATAATACATGAGATTCATATAACTGATGTCAGAACTATAGAAAATCAGTTTAAGGAACAATGCGGAATAAGTAGAGTTCATTAGCTTTTATCAACTTTTTGAAGACGTTTGATCATTTTTCTTATGGCATTAATCAAATATTTAATAACTTTAAAAATATAATTGATTGTAATTACAACATTAAACAATTCCTATTACTTCTGTTCCCTATAGCATACTCCCCTGATTGCCTAGATTCTTTCAACATCAATGCGATGCAAAAATTAAAGGAAAATAACTTGATATTCTGGTTTCAGTTTATTGAAAATAAGAGTATTAAACCACTAAACTCACTTCTATGTAGTTTTTATAATAGTCAAGACAGTTGGTTGTTTATACACTCATTACGGCAGTTTATAGAAAACAAAATGAGAGTATCAATCAACCTAGAGACTGAATCAATATTTAGTTTGATCCAGCTTTTTATTAGGTGTCTTGAAAAGACAGATGATCAAAAATGAACTATCTAATCTATCTATAAGATACTAAGAGAAGACACTCTAAAGTAGACGTGTCCAACCTGTGGCCCGCGGGCCGCATGCGGCCCTCAGAGCTCTTCCATGCGGCCCTCAACCTCTAACTGCAACATCGATGTATGCATGCCCCAAAACACTTTTTTTGTTTTGTGTTTTTTGCTCCCGTGACCTGTAACGCTAATGTCGGTGTGCGCATGTGCCAAAGCACCCTTCTAGTTTTGTTTTTGAGCCAAAAAAGGGTCAATGTGTTTACTCCATTATTTTGCACCGAACAATCAGTGTGTGTGTGTGTGTGTGTGTGTGTGTGTGTGTGTGTGTGTGTGTGTGTGTGTGTTCTCGCTGAAGAGGGACTCGTGTATGGATTTGCCGCTGTTGCCTTTGAAAGGGACAGCAATTACCTGTGTTAATAGGTAAGTATGGAGTGAGTGAGTGCATGCACGAAAGCAGAATTGTGTGCGTGAAAGTAGAAGAGTGTGTGTGTGTGTGTGTGTGTGTGTGTGTGTGTGTGTGTGTGTGTGTGTGTGTGTGTGTGTGTATGTGTGTATATGTGTGCATGACAGAGAGAGACACATGCACAAAGAGGCTAACAATGATCAGTCTACCTACTGAACACAGACAAGTTAGCTCACAAATATATCATACATTAAGAGTACACTTTCATTAAATTGAGGCTTTCCTGACACGGAGAGTGTTGTATTGAACATGAACTCATACCTCTTAACTGTATGGATTTTCAAAGAATGTCTAGATTTTTGCCTCATCTTCCAATTTGTGTCTTTTGTTTAGGAAATAAAAGTAGTCATCCAAGATAATGCAGTTCCAGGGATTAAGAATGAGACAGCAGCCTAGGGTTAATGGGTCAGTAGTGGACTGACTATGTGGGACTGTAGCATATAAAGTTGTATTGTTTTTTCAGACAAACAAAAAAGCACCTAGTACTTTTTTTTATTGGTGGGTTCTAAGCAGTGGTAGATTGGACAACAGTAAGCATAGCTTTGGCGGATCATCAATACTGGCAAATCAAGTGGGCACAATGTCATTTTTTAAATGTTGGGGATTTTAGTGTGTATGTGTGTGCTTATGTGTTGGGAGTGCTTCAACAGTAGATGATTATTAAAGACAGAGACTTACGGACTGTGGAGAATATGTTTCTTTGTTCAAAACCTAATACTTGGGTATGCATGCCAGAAGTAGATTTTTTTAAGACATAGCTTCTTGCCATTTACAGTGGATGGATATTTAAATTTAATGGACAATGTATTAGCATGGGCCTGTGGGGTTCTGAAGGATGCCAAGTCTACCACTGCCAATGTCTTGTAATGTGACCTGGAAATGGATATTGGAATGTTACTGAAAAAATATAGTAAGTGGACTTAGAAATATAGTTTAATTAAACAAAGTGTACTTTCAATTTACAGGCCATAATTTAATTTATTTCAGGTAGTCCAGATACTGGTAGATTGTATACCATTAGACTTAATTAGGGAGAGCTGTCATTCTGGGGAAACAAGCAGCCCTAGTTTCAGTAAAAGCTCTGTAGTTGCTTGCAGGTAGGAAGCTGCAGGATGTTGATGCAATGTGTTTTATTTATTATTTTTAATGCATTTGTCATTTCAAAGCATGGTTTTCTTTGATTCAAAAGAAGGCAGGACTGAATGAGCCATATAATGTATAACTGACAATAATGGGATAGAAAGATTATAAGTGATGTATAATGTTTGCAGCTACAGTTGTTTCAATGGTGTCTGTGATGCATAATTATTTTTGGGCCTGTGTCCCACTTTTATTTTTCGCTTTGTCCAGATTTCTTGCTCTAAGGTTGAGAGGTATGGTTCCATACTAAATCAGAAGTTGTATATACCTTGGAAGACTTTTTGGCATAATTATGAAAAACAGAGCCTTTTTAATATCTCTGCTTATTTCCAATATAAACTGCCATATAACCTTGCAAATAACCTTCTTATTAAGCTACTTTACTTCTTTTGGAATTGACAGGTATGATTCATCTGTTCGGACATAAGTATAGAGTGCTAATGTAACTTTGATTTCTTGCAGCAGTCTGTGGTTTACATAATAATAATAATAACTTTTCTGTGTTTTTGGGTGTGTAATCAATTTAACAGTTTTAAAGATGTTTTCCAAAAATAAATAAATATATAATAAATAAATAATCCTCTCTACACTTTGAGCTATTGACAAAGTCTGGGAATTAGTTTTTTTCAAAAGTGAAGGTCAGCATTACAGCTCAGTAAACTATCAGTCTGTGAGTAACTTCTGTACAAATTAAAATGTCTGAATGTCAAATGGCTTTAGATTGGAGGGAAGTTTATTTTTATTTATTTTATTTTATTTTACATTTGTTTACCGGGAAAGTCCGACTGGACACAGGTCCATTTTCAGCGGAGGCCCGGAGAGAAAAGCTCCAAAAATAACACAAAACAATATAATACAATACATAGAGAGAGACAGCAAATTATGGATGTAATACTCATACAATATGGCAGGGATTACATCTCGTAACGGTGAGAATCATTGAGGTACAGAATAAACTTAAAAACATTTTTTTTTTTAGAGTTATAATTACAGCAAGGCAAATATCAATGAGTAAAGTTTTTAGGAGAAAGATGTTTGTACATAGCTGAAGCTCTGAAACAATATTTTGGTATGGATTAACCTGGGGATTGACAAAAGTTATATGTTTACACCAGTATGTAGCATTATAGTTTATGGTTTTCTTATTGATTTACTTTTTGCCGAGCAGTTGTTTGTTGATTTATTGATGGTCCTTTTGGTGGTGGAAAATTACATGGATCACTCCATCTCTATTATGATTTTTTTTTTCAGATATTTTGACTTCCAGACAATTTCATTCAGTGAGTGGGTATCATGTGATTACTGAGGTTGCCTATTTTACAAGTAGGGGCTTTTGTGTGTGTGTGTGTGTGTGTGTGTGTGTGTGTGTGTGTGTGTGTGTGTGTGTGTGTGTGTGTGTGTGTGTGTGTGTAAGAGAGAGAGATTTAATATGTATACTGAATATAATTTTGCAAATGGAATTCTTAGTTAAACATGCCCCTCTTATTGGGCAACTAGACTTGAGTAACCAATATTAGATCTTAGCCATCCAGCTGGGAAAGGGTATTATGTGGATTTTCCATCTGGTTTGATGAAGGCTATGCTACTTACCCAAGGACCACATTTATGGCTATCCATCCAGCCATCGTGTTGCTGAACTACATTGTTTGATAATGAGAGGAGCTTTTCACAGAAGTTGAACGTTTTTGTGTCAAGAACCTGTCCATAAAAAGTGGCTTGTTTATGTTGCAGTGAAGGCTGTGGTCTTTGTAGTGAGCGTTTTAAGTATAACCAGTATTTCTGAGGTAGAGGAAGTCTCTTAAGGCAGGATCTTTCTTAGCCTGGAAAGCAAGCCAATGATGAACTTTATAGGGACCAGTGAGAGACAGAGGAAAGCAAGAAGCTTTTTAGTCTGTTTTGATAACTAAGTCATTTGACCTTTTTTGTCAGAAATGGTTGTAGTCTTTCTTTTGACAGGGTGTTTTGCTGAGGCACATGCCAAAAGGGGCATTGCACTCAATAATGGCTCTTGTAAAGGAAGGATGTTATGACCTCCTTGTCCCTGGATGAGGTACCCTTACTAATGAAGTGGGCTATGTAAAAAGCTTTCCTTACAATGGAGACAACGTGGTGGTCAAAAGTCAGGTTTCTATCAACCTGGGTGCCCAAGTACCATACGACTTATTGCGTGCTTACAGCATTGTTATTAATGTGATAATTTGTGGGGACATCACTCTCCTCAAAGGGGATGATGATGCATTTTTTGGCATTTAGCTTGAGGCCATATTTCTGGCACCAGTTATTTGTTTGGGTGAGACCCTCTTGTAGCTTATTCAGAATTGTTTTATTAAGTCAGTAATGTGAATTCTTTACTTTATTGCAAATTTGTTGGGTTATTTTTGTGGATTATAGTATTGTAGGACTGCTGATGTTGACATTTTACGTAGCTGGACTGCTGGAATGGTTTTCCCAGTGAGAAATGCTAGTGCTGTAGGGAATATCTGTTTATTTGTAAGAAAAAAAAAAATATATATATATATATATATATATATATATATATATATATATATATATATATATATAAAACTAAGAAGTTAGAGTTAACTGTTAGATTAGAGAATTAGAATTAGAATGAGAATTAGAATTTTAAGGCAAATATTAGGCATTTATTACATTTATTCATTGTTCAAATGTACCTACAGTACAGCCAGGAGGTCGACTGTCGTCTTCCGGAGCAACGAAAGAGTTAACTATATGATATATTTTATATGCGGCCCCAAGACCATTTCTGTTCACTCAATGCGGCCCCAGCAAGCCAAAAGGTTGGACACCCCTGAGTGTTTGACTCAATTTTTTGGAATTACTATGTAAAGATTAATGGAGAACAAATATCTGATGAATCCAAAAAAATGTTAATGAATTCTACTTATGGTACCTCTTCTTCATTATATTGCAGATTGTATACATGGGAATGTATGAATAGGAGTTTCTGTATTCCACATAAAATAAATCTTATTGTCCAAAACAGTGAAAGTAAATGTTGGAAATGTGATGAATTACTAGAAGCCAACTGGGTTCACATGTTCATTGAATGTAGAAATGTTTTTCAATACTGGAAAGACTTCAGATATTTTGTAAAGGTTTTATGGTCTGATAACTGTCATATTTCTAACTCAGTAATCCTACTCAATGTTCCTATACCTAATGTAATACTTAAATCTCAGATTCAGTTACTCTGGTCAATTCTAGCAATTGCCAGAAAAGTTATTACTTTGAACTGGAAAAGTAAACAAGATTTGATGTTTAAAGAATTTATTAATTTAGCAAAAGTTGTTTGTGAAAAAGAACTGCAAACCATTTGTTATAGAACTCATAACATTACTCATAAAAAATATCATGACAAAAACTGGAAAACCTTTTGAACAAATAGTGGTAAATTCTCATGGATAAAATTATTGTTTACCATGGATGAATGTAAACAGTTTTCTACACATTGAATGTATACTCAAGTCCCATAAACATCAAAGATAGAAAAAAATATGCCCATATAATCAAACTTCAAACCTCTAGAAATGAATTTTATCGCATTTAGAATCAAGAAGTTAAAATAATGCAAAATGCAAGAAAATCACAACAGCATGTTGCTATTAAAATGGATCAAAATCTAAAAAGTTCTATAAAACAAGATTAACTATATGGTATAAGTAAACTATAAATCTAACATATCTAAACATAGTTCTCATTGTGCTACTAAATACTACCACAATGACACCATATGAAATAATAAAGAAAAAAAGATGAAAACTCATTTCAAAACTAAAGTAGAAAATCACACTCAGGACAACCCCGCATACCCCTCAACCTCTTAGCACAATAAATCTGGACAAAGACTAACATAATGGGGGATGAATGCCCAAAAATAGGGACACATTTTAAATAGTGTTCTTATAAACTTAGAAAAGTTGCTAGAATAACAGGATTTGTGTTAGCATGCATTTTCTGAAGGATTTGAAGTATGAAACCCAAATGCATGTCATTATTTATTGACTTTAACCCTTAGATCATTCCAGTAATTTGTCAAAAAAACACATTTTTTTTATGAGGAACGGACCAAAAGTATAAAGTAAAAATCTGGGCATTCTGTGAAAACTTGTATATTTGCGAGGCATGCAACCATAAATCATTCATCACAAAACTCATTTGCTAGAACTGCAGTACAAGATATTTTATTGGTAACACAGTATATCCCCATCTATTTGTATCCATTTCTCTCTCTCTGTATATATACTTCACATAACCGAATGCTCAAATGTCTGAAATTCATATGGCCGAAACCATATGATCGAACATTTGAAAGTTCAAAAATGTGAACTAGACCTGTAAAAATAAAAAAAACACACATTAAACTGTGTATAGCAGGGGGGCTTCGCCCCCTGCACCCCCCACACCCCCCTACTTAAATATACCAACTCCGAGATCGCACTACAGCGAGAACAAGGGAAATATCCCAGTCCGCGCTGTATGCGATTTCCTGTTCAGAATGTCGGTATTTCAAAACTTTGAACATACGGTCTGCGATCATAGGGATTTCAAAGTTTTGAATTTCGGCATTCTGAAGGGTACCCATATATATATATATATATATATATATATATATATATATATATATATATATATATTTGTGTGTGTGTGTGTGTGTGTGTGTGTGTATGTGTGCGTGTGTAGAGGGAGGGAGAGAGACAGCTGTCTTTGTTGACCCTTGCCATGGGCAATGAGTGGTCTGACTGATCTGGAGGGGGCTGAAGACTGACAGTGTGGCAAAAAGAGGAAAAAATGCAGTCCTTTGCTAGGTATGCAAGGACTATCCTCTACTTACTACATACCTGATTAGTTCACTGGTGCTTTGTGTACTGGCCAACATAAATATTAGCAGTGTGCAGGTGTGCAGGATTTGTTAGGAATCTCATCCAGTTGTTAACCTAAACATGCCATTTTCATCACACTAGCAACATATAAAAGCATTACAAGTTACAGTTGTGACACTAATTGTCCTAATTGACCTAAGTTGTAGGTCTTCCGAAATCTTTACATCACATTGCTAAAGACAACATTCTATATCTATGCATGCATTTTTTTAATGTATTATTATAACACATATGTACTAGCTGCCTGTCTGTCTCCCTTTTTATCTTTCTTTCACAACATGTATCTCTCGGTCTGCCAGAGAGGCCATCATTCAGTCAGTCACTGGAGTGGTTTGAGAATTTTTCTCATATGTCTTCCAGACTCTAGCTGTTTGCACCTAGGAAGGCAGTGGGGAGAAATATGTAAAGAGCTGTCCATAGAGGACATCTTCTCACTTCTGCAAGGGGTGTTCTCTTCAAGCAGCCCTGTATATCCCAATGCAGCACAAGAAGTGGTTTCCCTCAACTCCACCAGGGAAATCACAGAACCCAGTGTTCCCCTGAGCACATGTAAAGCAGCACACAGCTTTTCACTCCTCCTCACTGGTGCCAGGGCCACTAATCAAACCCTCTGTCAGAGTCAGAGCTCCATCCCTCTGTAATAAATGACTCTGTTAGATAAGAACTTATGTCTCAACATCGTCTTGGACAAATTTGCAGTTCTGGTCAATGAACTGCACAAAACAAATAATTTTATACCCAGTGATGGGCAATGAATAGGCTAACTGACCAGGAGCGGGCTGAAGGTTGACAGTCAGTATGGATGAAAAGTTGAAAATGAAGTCATTTGTTTCTCAAAATTACTAATTAGTTATAGACTATGATGTTTATATGAGGTTTTACAGATTTATAGTTCCCTAAGACTGGATGTGAAAACAGTCCATCTAATATTATATGTCAGTTTTAAGTCCTGTTGTGTTTTAAAGAAAGACCACAACAATGATAATTTGATGTCACCTACCACAGGTTTTGATTTAATCTCTAATCTGACCATGACCATGAGTTATACTGAATACTACTTTTAAATGCACAAAGGAATGGTTTGAAAACAAAACTGGATTCAGTTGATTCAGTGCTATATGACTGCTGAAACCTTAATAATAATATTCATAACAAGAAGAAGCCAATTCATGTTCATGTTTATACAAGGATGAAAGGAATGCAAAAGCTTTACCTTCTGGGAAAAGAACATGACCAGTGTCAAACAGGTCACACACCTAGATTATGCCTTTCAAAAACAACATCTCTGACTCAAAGCTATAGTTTCTTTTTTCTCTAAAATAAAGCCAACAGCCAAATTTCAATTACTGTTTCTAATAATTCAATAACTGTTAAAACCAAGCACCTGTGAAACTGTGAAATAAAAAAAAAATACTCATCTTGTCAGGGTGTATACGTTCATGTCATAATTAGTGGACTTGACGTAAATGCACACACATTACACATGTATGTACCAGCATTGATGATAATGTTGAACCTGATTATTTTGTAGAAAAAGACCTCTTTTGACCAAAATAGCACTTCACATCTGTTGATTGAATTCCCTGGGACATAGAAAGGAGGGGTTGAATTATTTTTATATGCATTAAAATTGTGAGACACTCATATGTTTCTTAAATAAAACAATATTAGCTTTCATATTATACCACAGATGGCAAAATTTCTTTTTAAAGACAACTTCAATGTCGTGCAGATTTAATTATGAAATTAATTTCATTGCATCCTCTTGAGTGCCCTTGGTCTACTAAGAATTATACCTACCCAACTCTCAACATCAATTTTCTTCAGATATTGGCCATACATGCTACATACAACCTACAGCAGGATGGTAAATATACTGCAAAGTTTGAATTAGAGATGGTCAAAGATTAGTTTCTTTGTTTTTCTCTTCTTTCCTTATCTTCCTGGCATTGCTGTCATGATTACCAATAAAGTAAGAAGTGGTACAAGAAATTAGACCATGCAGAGTAGGATATTTACACCTACAGACAAGTGCAGATGCATTACATGTTGACATTCAATGTTGATGATATCCCAAAACAAACATTACTCTTTTTAACAACAACCTCAAAACAAATTGGATTACCATTGTTGAAATCCTAAGGGAGTTGGGTGGGTTGGCATAATGGTTAAAGTTTTTACCTCACAGATAAGAAGTACAGGGTTTGGGTGACTTCCAAGATGGCTGCGCATTGATTAACAGATTAATTCTAGCTCTCCCATTGTGAAAACAGAAACTTAGCAGAGAAAGTCAGTGGACCTAGATTTCTGGGTAAATTTCAGTAACTGGCTAGTAAGTGCACTGCCTGGATGCCAGGAAAAAA
Source organism: Protopterus annectens (assembly GCF_019279795.1). Lineage (NCBI taxonomy): Eukaryota > Metazoa > Chordata > Ceratodontiformes > Protopteridae > Protopterus > Protopterus annectens. The sequence continues at coordinate 1,364,738,085 of NC_056745.1, forward strand.
GAAATACAGAGGACCTGAAGGAAAACCAGCTACAAAAGGTAATGAAAAAACACTGTTTGGGAAAAGAACTGTAGCTGTTCAGCAAAAAGCAGTGAAAGCTCTAGATATGACTTCCAGTAACCTAAAGGAAAGTTTAAGGCAGCTGCAAACAGACCTGACTAAAATAAATGAAACACCGATGGGGTATATCAACTCAAACAAAATAGGCTGGAAAAAATGGAAGAAGCTTTAAACAGATATAAAGATAAGGTGATAAAACTGCAAAACTCAGAGGTCAAAATGAAGAAAAGGCTGGCTGAATATGCAACTGCAAATGAAGAGATGGTTTAAAAATATTAGAATTAGAGGACAGAGCATGTAGGGAACACCTGAGATTTTCTGCTGTACTCAGAAGCTGGAATGAGCCCAATGTATTAATTTTATGAAAGCACAAATAAGCAACTGGTCTGGCATTCCAGAACAGGAATTGTTAATTGAAAGGGCACATCATGTGTATGCTCCAAACCTGACTATGAAAAAGCAACTTAGACATTTAATACTAAAGATGCAATCTTACCAGCAGAAGGAGTTGATTCTGACAAAACTATGGCAGCAGTACTAAAAGTGGGAGACAGTGGAATGTTTCTGAAGAATGACTACTCATTGTACACCAGGCAGAACAGGAGTAAATTTGTTCCATTATTGAAAGAATGTCGAGAAGCAGGCATGAGATTCAAACTGCTGTACCCAGTTATCTTCAAAATATTTTTCCCTGGAGGCACAAAATCATGTTTTGATGAAGTGCATGCTAAGGAAGAAATACAAATGTTTGTCCAACAAAAAATGAACTGTAAAACAGAAGGAGATTATGCTTCTTGTTCTTCTGATAATAAAGACCACAGAGAGACTGTGCCAGTGAAACCTTTTCCAGTTTTTCAATGGAAAATGCCTAAGAGAGGGGAAAAAAGCAAAAAACTGAGTAGAAGAATTAAAAGTATGTTGGAAATGAAGCGGACACAGGGTTTGGAAAATGGAGATGAAGAGGAATAAAACAAGAAAATCTAGACATATTGGAATTTCTTGGAATTTGTTAAAGTTTTAGAGGACTCTAAAATATATGCCCTACTTCATGTCATTAATGTTTGGAGAATAAAATCAGTAACTTGAAAACTGACAACTGTGGGATTACAAAGCAATAATTATATTTGTGAAACATGACAGAACAAGAAAATCTTGAAATATGGACTTGTTGGGACTTTGTTAAACTTGTAGGGGTCTCCGAAAGCATACTCCCTACTTCATATCATTAATGTTCAGAAAAATACTCAGGAGAGATAATATGAGTGAGAAAGTTAACTGTAAGTAAAACATTTTTTTCCTAATAGTACTACTTAATTAGTGCATGATTTTCTTTGCATATTATAAAGTAAAGTTTTTGCAGTTATTTTTCAGGGTAATGGGGATACTGATGTAAATTGGTGCTCCTGTTTTTTTTTTTTCTTTTTTTTCTTTTCTCCTTGTTCAGTTTTAGTAAATGTACAATGAGAAAAAAGATCTGGTTAAAACAGAATGACAAAAGAAAAATGTGTGTGCTTTTTCCTCATTCTTGCATAGGGGAATGACTGCATTAAGGCAATTAGCTTAATCTAGTAACATGTTTAAAGAGAAAGCAAGTAAATGAAAAAGAATATTGAATATTATAAGGCTTTTTTTCTAGTAAACAGTTTTGTGTCTGGTTCTCATGTCTCTAGCAGGCAATCTGATAAAGATAAATGGCTTGGAGAAAATGTTATCTGAAAGCATTCAAGTGTTTTCCCAGATGAGAGAGTTATAAAGATAAGATATAACCAGACTGCATTTAATAGAACCACAGGCTGTACCATGGGTCTTAGCATGTATAACCTTTCTTTTAGGTTAGCTCAAGTCTGTGTGTGTGTGTGTGTGGGGGCTGTAAGTTTGGAGCATTTGTTCCTATTAGGAGGGCAAAACTTCAATATTTGAAGATGTAACAATTTTGTGTGTTATTATTAAATTAATAGGTTTTAGGAGGTAGTGTGTGTGTTTGTGTGTGTGTGTGTGTGTGTGTGTGTGTGTGTGTTTGTGTGTGTGTGTATGTATTTTTGTTTGAGGGATTTTTAATAAAACAAAAGTTCTGTAAGATGTGACATGGGCTCAAATAGACATGACAACAAACAACTGTATACAAAATTAAGATGTGACATAGGCTCAAATGGAGATTACAACACAATGTATAAAAGATTAACCTCTCAAAAAGTACATGCATGTAACACAAAAGCTGGGACTCGACATTTAACCAAAAAGCTGTTATACATAAAAGCTGGAAATAATTTCTCAAGAATATGATGCTTTCTCTTATGTCTTTAAACATTAATGCTCTCACAAATAAATACAAAAAAGAGTAATGAACTATATTAAAAATGTAGAGTGCAAATAGCTATGCTACAGGAGACACAATTGGAAAGAACTGAACATATATATTTGATAAAGAAAGGTTTTCAGGATGGTTATTCAGCAGAATACATAGGCCAAAGGAAGAGAGGAATACCTATATTATTTACAAGAGGAGCTCTAACAGTAATAGAAGGGGATGAAAAAGACAATAATGGTAGATTTGTAGTACTAAGAGGCTACTGGCAAGGGAGGAGGATTACACTTGCATATATTTATATTCCACCAAAAACTGCCATAATAGAGCCTAAGAAAGTTCTGAGAGAAATAATCAGCCTTCAGTAAGGAATAGTACTTAAAGGTGGAGACTGGAATTTGATTTGAAATGGTGAAGACGTGTCTGGGTGGCCCAGAAGGGAAGATATAACAAATGAGGGTAGATTTTTAAAGAGCTTTATGAAAATATTTGTCATGGAAAATGTGAATTCAGTATTAGGAGTATGGAGTGAATTTACATATCATTCCCCAAGATACAAAAACTGGGCTAGGCTAGACAGAATTTACATTTCACAGGAATGTGCATTTAATTGAAGGTCTTGATAAGCACCCAATATCTATTTCAAAATAACTAATAACTAAAATAAAAACACAGGGTAATGAAATAAAAATGAGACACTGGTGATTTTCCACCTATCTGTTGAAAAGAGAGGAATTTAATGAATGGGTAGTGAAAATTATTCAGGATCTATTACAGAAGATAGAAATTTCTTCTGAAAATATAGCTAGGGAGTGGGATAAAACTAAAGTGGAGTTTAAGAATAAGGTGGAAATTAAAAAAGGGAGATATAATTAACAGTTAACAAGAACCATTTAGAGGGATTGACAAATGTATTGCAAAATAAATAGGGGGAATTTCACAGAACAAGAAGAACAATTGCAGAATGCTAAACAGAAAGTAAGAGATTACCTCAATAATATGTATGAGTTTAGAAAGATTGCTGTTAAGCAACTGTTTTTTGAAAATAATTCTAGAGCAGAAAAACTTTTATCACAACAACTCAGGCAACAGAAAGTAGAAAGGACTGTCACCAAGCTTAGGGAGCCTATAACAAGGAAGATAACAATGGATCCTAAGAAGCATTAGAAATAATTTGTAAGTTCTATGAAAGCCTGTATAAAACAGAGAAATATGGAAATCAAGAAAAGGTATAAAATGGAAATGTTTATGGAAGAATTAAATATGCCAAAGTCAGAGGTAGAGGAAGCTCAATTACTAACAATTAGGATAGGTGAATATGAGATAAAAATGGTGATATATAACCAATCTACAGGAAAGTCCCCGGGAACAAATGATATTTCTGTGGAAGTTTGGAAGTTAGGAGGGAAAAAAATGATAAAGATCTGGAATGTTTTGTTTAACAGTATTTCAAGAGGAGGAGAAATACCAACATTCTGGAAGAAAGTGGTGGCAGCCGTAATACCTAAAGAGGGTAAAGATCCATCAGATCCAGCTTCATTTGGGCCCATTTCAATACTAAACCAGGAGTATAAAATGTTTTTGTCTATAATTGCTAAAAGAATGGCAGAAGTGATGCTAAAATTGATAGATATGTATCAATGTGATTTTATAGAGGGGAGGCAAACATTTTACAACATTAACAGAACACTGATGATCCAGAGGGAAGTAGAATGTAGGATAATACAACTTTCTTGGTGGGTCCAGATTCATAGAAAGCATTTGACAGAGTAGGCTGGGACTTTATTAGCAGAGCAATTGAAGCATTTGCATTCCCTGATAAAATTACAATGTTGCTTTTGATGCTATATGAGGGATTGGAAGCAAAAATTTAAGTGGGTGGGCGGTGTCCTCACTCCCCTTTGTTATTTGCATTATATTTAGAATCATTGGCAAAAAAAATAAGTGACTCAGAAATTCAAGGATATAATTGATATGGTATTCAAGAAAAGCTGGCTCTATTTGCAGATGACATTATTTTATACTTGAAAAAAAAAAACAGAAAGAGACATTACAGTGCCATGGAACATACTGAGACAGTTTCAAACCTTTTTGGGATACATAATTAATGAAGCTAAAACAAAGGCAATAGTGGTAAAGTATGTACCCAGATATGAATTGACTCTATATTTGTGGGGACATGATAAAATGAAGTATTTAGGAGTATGGATTAAAAATTATTCTTGTGTGACAGCTAACGATATGTGGGAAGAGACTAAGAAAATGGTAATACAAAAACTGAAAAAAATGAAAGCTTTGTTATATCAATTGTAAGATACAAGCAGTTAAAATTTCTTTAGTTCCTTTAGTTTTATACACAGGTCAGGCAAACTTTTATCAACAGGAGAAGTTGTGGATAGCAATTAATAAAGAGCTGAATGATTTTATCTGGGAGAGGAAGATGGCAAGGGTCAAGTGAGTTAAGGCTCCTATACATAGGACAAGCAGAAAACTATAATTCAAATTGGAAAGAGATGATGATGATGATGATGATGATGATGATGAAACAGGGGGTGAAGCCCATGAAACAAGGAGATACTGGGATTTTGGATGCAGACCGTTAATGAGAATTACAATAATCATACAGAATATTATATTTATAAAGTAGCAGAAAGTATTCTAAGAACTAAGCCAACATGGGAATGGAGCAAGGAGATTCTGCCAATAGGGAAGACTGCAATTAGGGATACAGACAATAAGCAAGAGGGGGCTGGAATTTATTGGAGAAAACTGACAAAGGAACCAAGGTATTGGGAGCAAATAACTAGAGAGAGAAAGGTAATAGAATTGGAAGGCACCAAGAACTTATTTGGACTGCAGGTTAGAGACTGACTTCCCTACCAAGGACTGATATCAGAGTATAGGCAAAAAGAAAGAAATAGGGGGGTCCTAAAGAAAAGACCAGCACTGGTAGAATTTTTAGTAGAATCTAGAAAAGAAGTTGTCATTAAGAAAGGAATAATTAGTAGAGCATATAAAATGTTGCATAATAAGAATCAGTCTGAGGAGGTTAGAAAGGATTGGGGAGAGAGACTTGCTAAGCAATTCACAAAGAAAAAATGGTGGGATTTAGTTATGCCTCCCAAATATGCAACAAAGTCAAGAAGATTTAAGAGCTTTCCTTGGAAGTATTTACATAGGTATTTTTATACCCCAAGTAGACTCCAAATAATTTTTCCTCAGATAGACAGCAAACGTTAGAGGTATGATGGGGAAGAAAGAGGTAACTGGGAACATATTTTCTGGGAGTGTAATGAGTTGGCAAACTTGTAAGATTCCCTGTAGGCTGATCTGTTGGAGATGCTGGGTGAGCAAATTGGTGTAACAAAGGAAATGATTTTTTGAGCTATGATACAGAATCAGAATTGTCTAGACATAGTAAGGCCTTAATGAGTCTAATTACGATGGCTGCCAAAAAAGCAGTTACTAGAAAATGGAAATCAAAGTCTAAACCAACTTTACTAGAAGTAGCAAAAGATAGTAACAGAGATAAAACAACTGGAACTGGGATCTTTAGAAATGGGTAGGAGAAAATTGCATATGAAAAATAGGAAGTGTGAGATCAATACATGCAGAGGATTAATGAAGTTTAAAAGAAGGCAGGATTTGAATGAGCTATGTAATGATTGACTGACAATGACTGCATATATATATATATATATATATATATATATATATATATATATATATATATATATGTGTGTGTGTGTGTGTGTGTGTGATATATAATGTTTGCAGCTACAGTTGTGTCAGCATGGTTTATAATGAGTAATGTTTGCAATTGAGATTGTGTTGTATTGTTTATTTTCATTTATATAAATGTAAGATTGCCTATGTCATGCACAACAATTTAATGAAGCTATTTCGTGTTTAAAAAAAAAAAGAAGTACAGGGTTTGAGTATCACCAAGGGAAATTGGCTAGGCTTAAAATGGCCCACAGTGGCAGTTAGCCTAATACTTACCTATGAACCTAAAAACATAAATATCATAATGTGGTTCCATAAGAACAACGTTACTATTTATAAATAAATAAACTTATAAAGGATTGGAAGTGGAAGGAAATACTGCAGACAAAGTAACTTGATTACTGTTGAGAGTTATTTTTTTAATTCATCAATGAGTTGATAGAGAAATATGTTTCTAGAGTTCCTAATTAACCAACAAACTACAAAGGAAAAAAAAAAAGTAGAGTCACTTCTGGCATATGTATAAAAAGAAGCCTAGTTTGATAAATAAGGGCAGATGCCAGAACAATAAGGATAAATTCAGAAAACTTATGTGCTTAACCTAATGTGATCATTAGAACAACCTGGCTATACATATCCTTGATAACAAGAACGCATTGCATGAACACTTGAGACAATATAGAAATGACATCCAGCCTGGTATAAACGTTATAGTTAATGACATCCCCGTAACATATCTTGACATCTTGATAAATGTCTTTTTTTTTTTTTACAAATATACTAATTTCAAGAAATTAAGAAGGGTTCAAGAGTCAGTTAGATGTTTCTTTTGCTATCACGGACTTATATCCACAGATAACTGATAACATGCTGTACAATGCAATGAAGGCTATTAAATGTTACACAGCAGCTGAGCCCCATGGAATAAACGGTTATTTTTTGAGTAACATTCTTTAACAGATTGCTGCTTGTATGTCACACTTATTCTTGATATCTTTAAAATCTGTTTTTTTTTTACCAGATATCTGTTAGTAAGAGCAGTATAAAATGCGGTGTTATTTCTATAGATTGGAGGCTTGGATGTATTACAAAGTATGTAGTATAGAATTTAATGTAAGAAAAAAAAGCAAAGGTTATTCACTTTGATATTGCCAACCCAAAAGAAGTATATACTGTATAATGGATTTAGGTAGTGGGATTAACAAGGACCTTTCTTTTGGCTTAAATATCTTGTATGTGATTAGAAAATGCTGTTGTGATCTCAAAAACATCTTGCAGACAATAAATAGTAGTGATGTTAAAGTTCTGCTCCTAATTTATATAACAATAATTAGACCAAGTATAGATTATGGTGCATTTGTCTTGGTCTGTAGTCATAATCACTCTCATATAATCAGACCGAAAAGGATACAGAGATGATTTACTAGAAAAATTAAGAGTATTATGCAGTCAAGCTGTTTGTATAAAAAGGTAAGAAAGACTATTAAGATTAATTGCAGAATGGTAAGGGGAAACCTTATTATGATTTTTAAATGTTTGTGTAATGACATGCTTGTGGCTACTATGGGAGTTAATTTCAAAAAACACCTAATTGTTAACAAGGAACAGCAACATGCTTGTGGATATTAAAATATAAAAATCTACATTAGTAAGGAAGGAGGCCCTTTCACAATAGGCAGGAATGCCTTACCACTTTAAATTAGAAAAATGACAAGACTGCCAGCATTTAAAAAGGGGTCTGAATAAATGGTTGGGAATAGAGCTCATGTTCTTACCCTGATAGGTGGCAAACACTTTGAAGGCCTTTCTTTTGCCCTGGGTTTATTAATAAAACACATTGAACAATATATATTACATTTAACTTTAGCAGTACCACAGCATCACTTAAAATTGTCCTTTATGGCCTCCTTTTTATTAATCGCAGCACAACTATGGGATTCACTCTAACCATTTATCATAATGCAGTGCAACCCAGTCAACTCCAGCAATGTTCAAATCAGTATTAAATTGTTAAAGTAGCTTAACCCATTGCAAATGCTACTATAAATAGATAGTAATAACATAACACATATTCGTTCACTTACATATAACTGTACACAATTATAGCCCTACTGTTTAATGATTAACAACACATTAATCTAATCCCCTCTTCATTATCTATAACCTCAGCACAAATTATATACTCTCATATACTTGTATCATCAGTTATTTAGTTCTCCACATAGCACCAAAGATTACTAGTAAGGCCTCAATCTCATCTTTGAACTATTATTGTAATACTTTTATATTTAAACAATTTTGTACATTTATTGAAGACACATCACAATAATATGGTATTGTTTAAATGACTCTATATTAATGTATACTATAAATTCATAATTAATACTCCTTGTAAACAATAATAATTGTAGTTAAAACAATGCAACTATTATGCTAGAATTTTTTGCTAACTATATTGCGTTTAAAATTGGACCAACTTAGCCCAGTCCATTGACTTGTAATATAAATACATAAATAAATTAAGTAATAAATGTTGAGGGGGCATTGAGAAACAGATAGCGTAGTGCATTACATGAAATAGCAAGATGAAAAACAAGTAGTTCAACAACAGTAGAAAGAAAATAATGCAGTACGCATCGCAGTCAAGTGACTGCATCATGGCGTATAAATGAGTGTTAACCTGCTAATGAGATCCATCATGCATGCAAATGACAAAATCAAACAAGTTTGTATAATTTGGAAACATATTAACATAATAAAATGATATGTGGTGATCAGTTATTCTCGATACCTTCATTTTTTGGTGTTTCTATTTTTATCATAATGATGTTAAACAAGGACTATGATGTATGTAACAAAACATACACGCATAGATACACACATGCAATGTTATGCTGTAGTCCTGCTTTGCCATGTTGTACAAGTACAGCTTATTCTCTTCCTAAGCTTGCCATAATCAGCAGCACATTGTTTTGACCTTCTGTGTCCAGCTTCTTCACTATGAGTGTTTTTTACATCATCTGTCTGCATTTCCCAAGCATTTGCAATGAGATATTTCAGTACTTGTTCTGCAGAAACTATATGTATTATAAACAGATTTGTCTATAGTAAGTTAAAGGAAAATCTTTTTTTCTCAGCTCATGCACCTCTTTTTTTCTCTGTTCGTGTGTAGTATACTTACTTTGTGAAAATCGTTCTAAACATTTTACTTTCTTTTCACATAAGTTAGGTAACTTGCGAATACAGAGGATTTCCCATAGGGACAGCATAACTAAGCAAAGTTCTGCTTGCAATCAGAAGATGCTGACTTGCCCATATGGACTCATGGTTTTCTTTTTCTTTTCTTTTTCTTTACATTTCTTGTGGGTGTAGTGAAGTATGACCCTTTATCTGTGATAATCTGGGTCATGCCTTGAGGTTGAGTCTGTGGGGCTTCTTGTGCAGCTTCACAAATATCAACAGCTTTCTCTAAAGATAAGACACATTCTCTCAAGAAATGCTCCTTTAACCTGACTTCCAAAACCCTAAATATGATTTTCTTGTTTAACATGATCCTTATAATCGCTACAATCTCAGTTTTTTACCTGAGGGTTTAACTTCTGTCAGATCATTATTAGCAGCCTAATATTTTGTGCCTTTCTGATAAAGACCTCATTGTATTCCATAACTTTGTTGTAGGAGTTATAACATATTCTAAAATCCATAGTACATTTTTTGTGGCTTTACTCCATCTGTATCTCTTTTTCTATCAGATTTCTTTTCCAGCAGCATGCAGATAAAAGTCTATGTTATAAGGAGTGTCATCAGGTACGCAGTATCATCTTGTTTAGCTCATATTGCTGCCTCTGTTCTCTGCAGGGCTCTCATGAGCTAATGATGAATTCCCAAAAGCTATGTCAGCAGATTGAAAGCCCACTTTCCTGTATTTATTTCACTTTTTGTAGATTATCACTGTCTTACTGCAAAGATTAATTGAAGGGGTAGGGTGTTAGAACTATCAGTTTGCCTTAGGCCACTTTTTAATTTTATTTTTAGCCAAATAAAAGTATTGCATTTAAGTATTTATATTTATTTAATGCAAAATATTTGTGTTTTTGAGTTCCTTGCCTTGTGCTTTATTACCTCTCGCCACTGTTCTTTGATTATAGCATCTTTGATGCTTTAAAGGGGCATCCCATAGCTCCCTTTCATCAAAGCTTGTAGGTGTAGCAATTATTTAATAAGGTAGGATCACTTAAGAGATGCTGAGTTGCATTATATGTCCTAAATATAAAAAGAAGGCAGAATAGTTAAACAGATGGGCATAAACAGCTGAGAAGGCTGTAGCAGCAGCAGCAGTGTACTTTCAGTGATACTCACTTAGGAGGCACTTTAGGAAATCTTGGCACACTCTATTAATGTGCTGGCATATTGCAGAGTGAGCAAACTTCATTACTGATTTTTCTTTAACAATGCATTTCCTGGATGCCATCTACCAACCTGTCTGCACACAGCACTGTCCAGAAATATTATAATTTGTTTTCAGTGTTATTCAGTAAGATAGAACTTATATAACAGCACAGGACCAGGATTAATTGAAACCACCACTAATGTAATAATTACACTTAAAATTTAAATGTGGAGTGGGAGATGGTCGCAATTCATTTTTTAATGTTTATATTAAGCATTTCCAAAAAGACTTACTCCTTTCATCCCCTATACATATATATGAGTTTAAGTAAAGAGTTCTACTTCTGTTTCTGAGTTTCTTCTGTTACTGTATTGCTCAGTACTCCTACTTATAATTCCGCTATTTCAGCAGTACAGAAGCACAACAAACTATGCTAAGCCTGATTGTAATCATAGCAGTTGGTCATTTAAGGTCATCCATTTTGATTATGCTAATATTTATTTAAGATTTTAAGGAACAATTTTGTTTGCTATATTTTCTGATAAAACACCAGCATGTTAGTACTGAAGTTTCTCATCTAAATCTGGTATCGTTTTTCTGTAAAAATTTTAAAAATAGTGTGCTGATTATATCAGATGCATCATGTTCATTGCAGTTTAACAGTAGATGACACTGAGCTTGTTTGTATTCTATTGATATGACCTTAAGATCATAAACATTTCATATAATATATGTTGCTTTACAGTTATTACACCACTATATTACTGCAGTATTTTTAGTATGCTGAATGCGTGATTGCATTTAAAGGACAAAACCATGTAAATGTAATTTTTCTCATTTCTGAGTAGTTTTCTTTCCCTTATTCCAAATGATATAATACTGCATATAAAAACAAAATTATGCATTTCTCCCTATGTTTCCTTCTGGAACACCATTTTTGCTTTCCTTGAAGCTTCGGTTTCTTTTTAGAAACCATTGTATCTTCTGACATATATTTTTGGTCACTGCTGCCAGTGCTGAATCTGTGAGCATACTTCTCAGTTGTCCAGATTTTTCTGTCATATTTTTGGTCTGTTCCACATTAAATTTGTGTTTTTTGGGAAATCACTGAGGACTGAAGTGATTAAGTCATGATATACATTTGTGTTAGACTTCATATCCATTAGAAAATTCATGCTAACACAAATCCTGTTATTAACAGCTTTCTAAGTTTATGAGAGAAATATTTAAAATCTGTCCCTATTTTGGGCCTTTGCCCCCCCTCCATTATTTTAGGCTTTGGCCCAATTTCTCCTGCTAAGAAATTGAGAGGTTTGTCTGGGAATTGTTCATAGATGAATAAGTAGCAGCATATGAATGACAGGAATCTTGACACCTGTAGCTAAGGCAATGAATGAATGAATGAGTGAGGGCCAATTAAGTCTAGCTAAGGCATTCAGAGCTTTCACAAAAACAAGCAGTTTGGCCACTGAGAGTTACTGATATAAGAAAAGACCCAAGAAAATGAAGAACCATCTTGGAAAAAATCTAGTGGCATTATTTCCAGAGGTACGTAGAGAAAGCAATAATTCAAGGAACTGCCATTCTAAACTAATGACTTGATGGAAAAGGGAAGCCGTAGGAAAAGGAAGGGAAAACAATAGCATAGCGTGGGATACTTGTTATATTGTGAGATGAAGACGTTTAGCTGGAAAATGAAATCAAGTCAGTATGACTATCATTAGCTTGTTATTTTCAGGTAAAACAAATATTACTACAATGTTAACCACTTATAGTAATGCATGAAGGTTAGTAATGCACAGAAGATCAATATATGTTTTAAATCATGTTTCTAAACTACTGAACACAGTCATCCTTTAATTATATTCGGATCATAAGATGTCTCTTTGTGTCATGTTTTATATGAGAATTGGATCTGATTGAACTGGTGGCACTTTAATAGTGTAAATACACTGACAATACAATTTCAAATACACTATTTTAGACTGACTTGTAATAATTCAACATTACATCTACTGTTAACATATGCATATGCATTTATTAACACAGTATTTTAGCACTTTTTGGTTTATTCATTTGTTCATTTGTTCACCTGTTTTAATAACTACGTAACTGAACTGCTCACTGAAGTCCTAGAAATAAAACAAAGTACAGTAATTGAAATGCCATCATTATAAAATTTATTATAGTACATGATGTGTCAGAATATAGTCCAAAAATGGGAAAAAGACAGTCTTGTTATATACCTCTCTGATAACAAAGAGGTCCAAAGTAAGTTTTATTAGACTCCCTTTGGAAATGCCAGCACTCGAAATGCCGAGTGTCGAAAAGCCAAAAAAAAGGTCAAAAACAAGAGAAGAGCGAATGTCGAAAATTGCTCTGCTCCTTTAAACTTCTTTTTGCAGAGAACAGTCCTATCTGCAGCCCCACACACCCTGAACTTATATATACCAACTCCAAGATCTCTATATCTTGAGAAAAGGGAATATTTCCCAGAACTGTCATGTCCAACTTGATATACGTAAGTTGAATCTTTCTTCCATTCAGTCTCTGCATTTCAGGACTCAAACTAGTGGGGTCCCATTTCAGATGATTACCATTTTAATCATGTACTGGTCAGGGCTGTTATGCTATAGTCTTAAGAAGTTAGAAACTAAACACTGGCTACCATAGAACAGTGGCAAGAAGCTGTAAAGCACTTCTTGCTGTCATAAGAAAATAGGCAGACTGAAATTATAACAGCTTTTAAAGCTTTTAGTCCATTAAAGTTGCTGGCTATTCTCTGTATGATACGGCTGTTTCCTGGCTTTTAAAGCTATAACACACTTCATGCTGCTACACTTTTTTCTCTAACTTACATTATATTGGGGGAGCTAAAGCTCCATGTATCACAAAGATTTATAATTATATTTCTCCAGTCATAGCTATCTGCTTATGTGTTGTTGACATGGATGTCAATATTTACTTCTCAAACATCACTTTGCTCTGTTCTCAAGGTGAATTTTTTTAAATCAATGTCTTGAACAGATTGATCGAGACCCAATCATGGTCCTGTATGTCATATTAGAGTCACTGTATGCTTCATCTACACAGTGTCTAAAGACATTTATTTTTGTGTGTGAATTCTATCTTACATTCCAGACTAAGGTATTACTTATAATGGATGCTGGACTTGCAGAGTTTTTTATATAGGAAAAGCTAATAGAAGCATGAAAGTGAAGTTAAGAGAAGACATCAAGAGGAAAGAGTACAGTGCTCTGTGTATAAACATGTGAATGTGAGGGTAGCCAATAATTCCCTGTCATTTTTTTCTCTTTTAAACATTGGTTTACTTCATCAAATAAAAGCTGTGCTCAGTAAGACAATGAGCTATTACTATGTGAATCTAAATTGCAGACTTGTTAGATGCCTATAGGCCTTGTGGTCTAAATGAACATCTTTAAAAATTAGTGCTAAGACTAGAAGGCTACAATTGTCCTTTCTGTCTAAAAAATATTTAACTGATCACCTTTAATTATTAATTATATATGCCAGGTGTACTTTAACTGTGTTTAATTTTTTTGTTTCTCTACAGTTTCAAAAAGTGTTGTGTGACAAAAAGTTTTACCACCCAAATAAATATCTGTTTTACTGGATCCCACTTTGTTTTTGTTTTCATTTTAAAAGCTTGGACAAAAGTGATGAGCTAATGCTGCATGAAGTATGTTCTTCCTAAAAGTGGTTAATGAGATATAAAAAGAGTATGTTTAGTGAAAAAAAGCAAGCAGACATTAGAAGCACTTGAAAACATGAATGCAATGCCGTTTTGGCTAATTGCACTGATAGCAGTAGAGCTTATCTTAGTATATACATTTATGAACATGTGATTTGCGTACTGTGTAGGCTTATATAAAATAAATGTACTGTGTTCCATATTCATAAAGCAGTTAATATTTTATCTGTAAATTATATGGAGGTGCAGATAGCTACAATAAAGAATAAAAAAGTACCTAGTACAGACAATATAATAAAAGTTTAGAACTTCAGCATTGATAGTTGTTTAAGTCTTTTAATTGGAATTTGTAATTTTCTTCTTGACTAAGCCATAGAACAAAATAATAGCTGCCCCATTTTCAAAAAGGACACACACACGCGAGCATGTGCATATGATCTCACACACACACACACACACACACACAGACATTCAACAACTGCAGTTCTCGGACTCACTCCTAAATATTTTTTTCAGTCAAGATGTGGGATAAAAGCTAATCTGAAATGACAGACTTCCTTTCAGACTTCCAGTTTGTCTGCAGAGAAGGTACATCTAGTCTACACTTTTGCTTCATCCTGAATCATTTAACCTGGGGAGCAGTCTATGATCATCATTTCTCTATGTCTTTTTATACATTTTAAATAAGATTTATGAAGTTCACAGGAATCACCACTGAAATATTTTGGATAAAAACAGGGCCAGACAACACCCTTCCATGAATAACTGCCATCTCCTAAATAAAACCTTGAACAGTGAAACAAGTTAACTGGCACAGTGATATTGTTACAGTCTTTAAGACATGTTAACAGCAAGGCTACTTTCTTACTTCCATTTTATTTCTAATTATATTTAGATAACTTGTGCTCAGAGTTAAACAGTTTAGACAGTGACATATTTAAAAATGTCAGCAATTACTGCAGAGCTGTTGCCTAGAGTGATGGCTTACTTATCTTTTCAGTCTTGGTAGACTGCAGAAGATAGTCGATTGCTTATATTTTTGCAAAGTATTAACTGATAGTAAATCTAGATAAGCAAAAATTATGAGGTCTGGAAAAACTAATAATTCTAGAATTATATTCACTGCAAATATAATTGAACTTGTCGCTCTTTGTTATTATCTCAGGTTAGTTTTCATTATTAAGGAAGGTTGAATTACACATAAGCATACCATGAAAATAAAGACGAAAATAATTTTCAGTTCTCTCTGTAGGTTTCTCAGTTTATGAAGCCTATATCCTCAGTCTATTAATGATTGCTGTCTACAGTATTTTGCTGCCCCAAATATGTTATGATTAAAAAATAAAAGATCATAACCATAATGTAAATTTAATGAAAACTTTATATAGGCATGTCAAGAAGAGGTCAAATTTCTATAATTTCTTTTTAGAAATATATGTAAGGCAGAACTGGGTTTACTTTATTCATAGAAATTAATCATTTATAAGAAAAGGGCACTCACTTCTAGTTTCAGTTAACAAGATTACCTTTTGAAATATTGGAAGAACTTTACTTAAATAAAATGAGTTATGGATGTGAAATAATGTTTTATTGTTCACCCTGTTTTTTAATTCTTTCTGTAGCTGCTGCAAACTCCAGTGTTAACCCTATTTCATAATGAAGGCATTAGCATCAGCTTGGTTTATCTCTGTTTTATTAAAAGAGAGTTAAAATTTTCACCATCAATATAGATAATGCAGCTTAGATGTCAAATAAATATTTAAGTTTCTATGTTATAATAAATCTGGGGTTGCAAGCCTTATCTGTATTCTTTTCAAAACAGTAATACAAGGAATAATTGTGTTAGATATAAATATTATTATTTTAAGAAACATTAGGTAGAGGTACGAAGTATTTAAATACAGTGTGGTTTTCAACACATATGACTACAGTGGATGTATCTCCATTATTTCTTTTTTTTAATTTTACTTATTTTAACAATTGTTAACCAAATAAGTGGGTCGGGCCATAGCCCCATTTCAGCCATCATTTATATCACAAAGGGAAGGGTAAATAAAACATATGCATGTGGACAATTTAGTGTAGCTATTCAATGTACCGAGAGAAAAAAAAACTATGTAGATATGAGAAGAATATGCAAATTCTTCAGAGGCAGTAATCTGAAATCAGGTCTGAACACCACAGACACTAAAGATGTAAGAGATCTTTCTACTGAGTTGCCTTTCTGCCTTTGTGGTAGCAGCCAAGCAGAACATTTAGAACAGCACAAGTAATTTGATTTACAGACAAAACTGCCACAGAAAATGGGATCAATGATTTATTAAAAAAATGCAAATATTCTGAACATAATGGAATGGTCATGGCGTTGTTCACTGCACAGCAACTAGGGATACTTAGATATAGTAGATGTGCATGTGTATATTGTATAAAATTAGGCCTGAATGTATCCATAAATACTTAAAAAGTAAAAAAAAAGTCATGGACATTCAGAAGCCATGTAGCTGAAACACTTGATGTCCTTAAGCGGTCATTAGCATATATCCCATAGTTCTCCATTATGGAAGTATGAAAATTCTATCTTGACTGTATTTCTTTTGCAGTTTTTATAAAATAATACATGTTTATGATTTATTTTATATTACATATTGTTAAGTACTAGCACAAAGTCTCATTCCTGGATGGCTTCCAGTACTTCTTTAAGTCCATCTGAAAACATTTTATGTGGGTACAGAGTTGCTGCTGACAAGCTACTACCTACTGATTCCATAGATCTACTGAGACATTTCCCTACTGACATGAAGAATGGTAAAGCCATCAGAAGACAAGCAGCTAGTTGGTATTGCTTGCCTAATCTGAACCGGAGTGAAGAATTGTTATTAAAGTTTTGTGTTAGTCATGGACTGTCCATAATGAGCACATTTTCAAATGGCTTCCCTGCTACTGATTCAGTAAAAGTGAACGGGTCTATATTATATGAACGAAAGTTCATAATCTCAAATGCTCTAAACAGCGAAAATGCCAGACCTCAAACTTCTTATTGTGGGGGGGGGTTGCCCCCCCAGCCGCTAAATATATATACCAACTCCGAGATCGCACTACAGTGAGGAAAAGGCAAATATTCTGACCTTCATTGTACTGCGATTCCACAAGAAGCTCTTTGAGGTCCGGCATTTTCAATCTTCAGAGCATTCGAGATTATGAATTTCTGTTCATATAATATAGACCCAAAGTGGACAAGGTTGCAAACTGTCAATCACAACTGGAAGAGCTGCACCTTGTCAGTCACTGTTTCTCATAAGTTTCTGTTATAACACTGGCAGCAATTCATAGTTTGTTTTTTTTTTGTTTTTTGTTTTTTTGTGGTTTTCACTTTTATATGCAGTTATTTGACTATATAGTTATTATATATATGGCGGAGTAGGGGGAGCTTGCTCAACTGAAAAAAAAAATACAAAAACAAATGTTATTGTGTTTTCAATTAGGCAAAGCCATGACTCATTGGGTTTGACCAACTGTACCTTCATTGGGATGTAATTAGATTACTCATATTGAATTTTCTTCAAACACAAAGCAGCTCATAAGTGCACTTGGTGCTAAATACATTGGAACAAAAATGAACAACCTCATAGTTATGTCATTTATTCTGGGTCAAATGATTTGCTAAGCCATCACTATTTGGTGGTGAATTAGGTAAGATGGGTGGAGTGGTAGCTGGGTGGCCTAGGGGAAACCCAAACATAATGAGGGTATCTTAAGAATGCCTAGCAGATTCTCCTGCTGTGTGGGATGAATTCAAGTTCCAACTTTGGAAAAGTAAAAAATACACGGCAGTAAATCCAACAAACACACTGCCTCCTCTCACAATAAATTCAGCACAAAAGATGAAATGCCAGAACAAAATAAAAATGAATACATACACTTTAAATAATGAGAGCAGTATATCAATTTACCTTAAAAGCAACAGAACATATATACAAAATGTTAAAAGTTGTGATATAAATACATGCATCCTATTAAAAACATTACTAAGTATTGCATAGTAGTCAGAAAACATGTTAATAAAAAACACAATAGAATCAATTTATATACAAGAGAGGCTTTATGGATAGATAGTCATTAATTCCTGGGGGTGAGTTGGCATCAGTGTATACTTGCCACCATAACTCTCTATATGCTAAATAATTTTTATGCTAAATAATTTTTATGATCACCCCCTCTAGGATTTTGGGTGACAGATTCCAGTATCAAAAAACTAAAAGTGTGATCACTTCCATATTGAATAATATGCCAACTCACCCCCAGGAATTAATGACTATCTATCCATAAAGCCTCTCTTGTATATAAATTGATTCTATTGTGTTTTTATTAACATGTTTTCTGACTACTATGCAATAATTAATGTTTTTTTTAATAGGATGGATGCATCATATTATCACAACTAACATTTTGTATATATGTTCAACTTTGGAAAAGTACACGTACACTGGGGGTGGAGGTGGGGGGGGCAGGGATGCAAAGTACAAAAGGACCCTGTTCAAGACTTATTTAATTGTGGCAACAGCAAGGAGATGTTGCAAACAGGGGCAGTGGTTTTCATAGTTTTAACTCTAGGAGTCAGTGGTAGATGCTGGTGTTGAGGAAAGCCATAAATCAAATGTTAAAAGGAAAGCGACCAGATTAGACCAACAAGTACAGACAGACTAAAGAATACAGTATATATTCATTAAATTGAGGGTTAGCCACTCAGTTTTATTAGAGCCAGGTGATTTGGCCATGTTGACTTATGTTGACAAAAAGAGGGGCATGCATATTTGCCAGTGCTAAGTGGGTAGAGATCCTGGCCTACTATACCCTTAGAGTTAAAGCATCAAAGAAACGTCACCAGTTTTTACAAGGAAGGTCTGTTAGGTTCAAGACAACAACAGAAAGACAAAGTACATGGTCACCAGACACCATTCTCAAGGGATGTCAGCTAGAGTCTGCACACTAGTCCAGAGGCCATCATAGGCAGATGGAAGGAGAATTTCAAGAAGCTTCTGAATGAAGAAATCCCACAGAAGTTGTACTGCCTCATTCATAGCCCACAATGAAAAAAGGAAGAAGAACCCGAACTAGTGGAAATAAGAAAATCGGTAAGGAAAATTAAGGCAGAGAAGGTAGCAAGCTCAGAAGTCACAGCAAAGTGATCAAGATTTTGGGTGACTTAGGGCAGAAACAGCTACTGAAGTATGGAGTGAAAGGCATATTCAAGATGATTGGAGAGTAAATATTCTAATGCCAATGTACAAGTAAAAAGATCTGCTTAAATACTTAAGTGCAGTTTTTTTTTCTGTGTAAAGAGGACTTTATTTATTGTTGCTAAGTTTTGTTAAGTTAGGTGTGGCCAGGACCTTATATTCTGAACAGTATCTTTATTCCTAATATTGTAGAAGAATAAAGGGGACATTTACAACTCTGGACAGTACAGAGTGGTATCAAAGTCCTGCAACATTGCATGAATGTGCTGAAGATGGTAGTTGATAAATGAATATGCAGAGTAGTAGAAAGTAAAATGTACGATGAGCAGCTCAGATTCAGATTCAGATTAGGATTTAGTACAACTGACCCAATGCTTGCAGTGAGATAGATAGATAATAAACAGAAATATGGAGCTGGAGATGAGGAAAGAGTCCAACTGGGTATTCCCAGGTTTGGAGGAGTCATATGAGAAGGTCATGCAAAAGCTGATTTGCAGAATCCTATAATAGGCTGAAGTCCTGGAAACATAGGTAAAATTACTGCAGGCTATGTACAATGGCCCAGTGGCACATTTATGAACAGTATTCGGACTCACAGAGGAGTTCCCAGTAGGACTGAGTGAGTGTGCATTAAGGTTCATCACTAAGTCCACTCCAATTCATACTGGTGATGGGCTACATTAGCAAACAAGCTGGAGGGGACACATTCACAAAGCTGCTGTATGCAGACAATGTCAGTCTATAAGCAGAGTCTGAACAGGAACTTCAGCAAATGATAGGAGAATGGAATGCAAAACTGAAGGCACATGGGGTGAGACTAGATACAAGACAGGGGTCATTGCTGCAAATGGGGGAAATCAGAAGAAGTTGAAAAGTGAGATAGATGGGAAAAAAGCTGAACAGGTTAACAGTCATTCCCTCCCATACAGCTCTTTTGAGTGTATACCTTTAACTCCCAGTGGGCATGGCTTAAACCTTTAAAAAATGAAGTTATCACCTTACAGTTCTAGCAAATACTCATTGAGGGATGTCAAATATCAATACAGTTGTGGTTGCCATCACATATGCTTCAAGACAAAAAATTTTCTGAAACCTTGTATGTAACATGGTTTTGGAATTATTAATGCAAATATGAACAATCAATATTTGACGCCTAGAGGCGCTGTAGGAGGTAACTGCAGAAAATGCCTGGAGGTGCACTCGGCTGTAAGTACCTGGAAGGTATGATTGATGAAAAGGAAAGTCTGAATGAGGAAGTCCAAGTCACAATCAGAGGTGCTGCAACCAGCTAGCATAAAATGTCACTGGTAGTGAATGGCAGAAGAACGCCATAGAAACTGATGAGTAAAGTGTACAAAACAGTAATACAACCAGTGATTCTGTGTAGCACAGAAACCTGAGTGGTGAAAGCTGAGCAGCTGCTGATGGAGATTAAGTACCGGGGATGGGTAGTAGGATGCACATTCTAAGACAGATTCAGAAATGAGGACTTCAGAGCAGAAGCCAGAGTAGCCCCAATTGCAGATATTGTCAAAGAGAACAGATTACAGTGGTTTAGTCACATGTTCCGGTAAGCTAGAGGTGATTTGGTAAAGAAAATTTGGGCGAAACAGAAAGAAGGCAAGAGGACATGAGGATGTCCAACCAAGAAGTGAATGGATTGTGTGAGGAAAGAACTATATGCTTTGCAAGTATGGTGTGCTCGGCCAAACCATTGAAAACCAAACACAAATGGCCAGCAATATGCAATACAAAGATACTGAAGTCTTAGATGAAAATCAAATATTTTATTTATTCAATATTCATATTGTCAATGTCTCCAAACTGGTTTCGGCTATCCAGCCTTCATCAGTGGGTAAGGTGTATATATATATATATATATATATATATATATATATATATATATATATATATATTTCATCTAAGACTTCAGTATCTTTGTATTGCATATCGCTGGCCGTTTGTGTTTGGTTGTGTGAGGAAAGACCTGCAACTATCAGGCATGACTGCCAAAGAATGTAGAAAGAAGAGTGTCTGTAAATCAAGAGATGTGGCAACAGTTGAAATGACACCATGAGCTCATGTTGTTGTTATCTTTCGGCTTTTCCCGATTAGGGGTCGCCACAGCGGAACTCCGGTCCGCTAATGATTGGCAGTAGATTTTCATAAATGCCGAGGTGCCAGCTCGACGTCCAACCTTCATCGAAGGCACGCCCATTTACGCATGTCTTTCGAATGCCAACCCAACCGCGGGGAGGACATGCAGACTCCACACAGAAGGCACTCCCCACACTCCAGCCGAGAATTGAATGGGAGAACCTCTTGCTGTGAGGCAACAACGCTACTGCTGCACCACTGTGGAATGGAAAAAGGGGGCTGTTGTTGTTGATGATAATGATGTTGATGATTTTATTTATTATTTATTTATTATTTTACATTTGTTAACCGGGATAGTCCGACTGGATACATGTCCATTTTCAGCAGAGTCCCAGGGAGAAATGTTCCAAACTTACAATCAGATAAAGACAAGCAAGTTACAGTATATGCACAAACATATTGTATTAACATACAAGTTACAGTCTCACATTTCAAGCTTATGAAGAATAAAGTTTATATACAGAAATATATACAAATATGCTACATTTTCTCTTATCAAACCTATAGGTGCAGCTTATATACAGAGTATCTGCAAAGATATTACAGTTTCTCTTTTCAAACCTTTTAGTGTAAGAGGTAGTTGCTATGAATAAAGAAATTGCAGGGTTATGGAAGTAGATGAGGCTTTAGTCAAAGTTAGAGCAAGGACATAACCAATGAGTTTTAAAATACTGGGTTAGATTTTTTTTAACTGATTAAGGGAGAGGTTCAGAGTAAAGTCAGATGGGAGCGAATTCCAGGTTTTGCTTACTGAATTTGCAAACAAAGATTCTCCAGATAGGTTGTTAGCTTTAACAGATTGAACCAAAAGTTTTGTAGTGGAACGAAGAGGCCTAGCGTTTTTGTAGGATGGATAATGTTTTTAAGGGAGGGCGTTTTTTCTGGATGGTTAATAACCTTGAATGCTACAGTAAGTTGATTAAATTGAATTAGACTCTGGAGTTCTAGCCAACCTAAGAGGTCTTGGTTTTGACAATGGTGTGTCCTGTAGGGAGTTCCTGTGGCAAACCTGACAATCAGCTAGAGAGTTTGCTGAGATCAGTTTTGTTCAAGTTAGTGAGTATTGGTGAGGCATAGAGTAGAGTTGAAAGCAGATGGGTACGGGCAATGGCAGTCCTAGCTAGAGGGGTGATAAAAGGTTTGTTTTTGTATAGGGAGCCAAGTTTTTTTATTAACGGTTTTAATCATTTGGTTTACATGCATATCATATTTGAGGTTGTTGTCTATTATAACACCCAGGAGTTTGGTATACATATCTGTTGAGATTATGGTCCCATTGTTTGATGTTATAGTAAATGAAGGTTAAGAGGATTTGTGAGTAGGGGAGAAGAGCAATAGCTTTCTTTTATTAGGGATTAATATCAGCTGTTGATTAGAGATCCAGTTTTCCACTGTATTAAAGGTTTTCTGGGTAAAACTAAGGAGTTCTGTAGGGGTAGAGGCTGAGCAGATCAGGGGCGAGTCATCTGCATATTGTATACAGACTGCATCTGGGATTACAGTGTGGAGATCATTGATAAAGAGGGAGAAAAGAAGGGGACCTAATATGGAGCCTTGAGGGACACCAAGGGTAATGGGGAGAAGGGTGGAGAGTTTGTCCTGTCAAAGGACAGCCTGCTGTCTTCCACTAAGATAAGATTGAAACCATTGTATAGCATGCTTGTTTAGGGATATTTTATTTAGGGTAAGTAAGAGTAGCTTATGGTTAACCATGTCAAAGGCATTGGAAAGTTTGAGAAACAGGCCAAAAGATAGTTTGTTGTTGTTACGGTTGGAATTTATGACATTAGAAAAGTAGAGGAGGGCTGAGGTGGTACTGTTCTGTGGTCTAAATCCATGCTGCGAGTTGGCCAGAAGATTATTTTGAATAAGGTAGTGTAAGACTTGTTTATGGATACACTTTTCCATAATTTTAGCCAGAGGGGAAAGGATAGCTATTGGTCTATAGTCTGACAGCTCAGTGGAGCTGCCACCTTTATGGAGTGGTATGGCATGGGATATGTTCCAGATAGAGGGGATAGAAGGTTCAGTTATGGTTCTGTTTATGAAAATAGTGACAGGGTATGCTATGACATCAGCAGCTTTTTCCAGGTAGTCTGCAGGGAGGAGGTCAGCTGAAAGGGTGGTTGGTTTGAGTTTTTTAATTAAGACTCTAATGAGTGAAGTCAGAACTTTTTGGAAGCTAAAGGAGAGATTGTCACTGGGTTTAAGGGTTTCAGCGTTAGGACAAGTGGGTTTAAGTTTGCTAGCAAGGGCCTGGATTGTTTCTGTGAAGAAACTGTTGAATGTGTTGGCAATGGACTCTGGTGATTTTTGGGTAGGGGCTAAGGGGGTTTGATGACGAAGATGAAGATCATGCATGAGAGGAGTTTGGTAAGGTAACAGAGAATGAGGTTTAAACGGCTTCAGAAAGGTTCTTTCAAACCACCCAGCAGCTTGGGGGTAAGGCAGGACACTACCTAGACTGTTCTCAGCAAAGGTAGGGAAACACTGACCTTGGGAGAGGACACGTTTTGGAAGTAGAAGGAGCACCTTGAGGCATTCATACATCTAGTGCATATTCCTTCTTTGAAGTGTTAATGAGAGAATCACATTTTGGGATTGAGTCTATTTCTGGAGATGAAGACATTGTGGAAATAAAACAATTTCATGGTGACAAAGTCATAGGAGTGGGTGAGATCCATATGGAAATGTTGAAAGTGCTGGATACTGTTAGGGCCTCATAATTAATAAGCCTTTTCAATGTTGAATAGAAGGTGAGACCAATACCTCCTGACTGAAGTACTATCCCCAGTTTCAAAATAGGGAACACGAGGGTTTGGCCCACCTACAGAGGCATTACATTTGTCACTATCCCCCTGTGAAAGCTATGCCAGGGTACTAGGAAGCAAAATCTCTCTGACAGGTGAATCTCTGTTTCAGGAGCGGCAATGTTAGTTCTTTTCTGACTGTGTAATAATGACTCATCTCTGTGCTCAGGCACAGAGTGGTCATGGGAATTCACTAGTTACTGTTTATATGCATGCTGTTGTCTTGGAAAAGACCTACAGCTGGGTACCCCAGGATGTCATGTGGGAAATGTTATACCAGTACAGGGTTACAGTACTGGTGTTGTGCACTATTCATTCCCTGTATTTGTGAAGTGAACATCATGTCTGTATTCTAAGTTTTAAGTTAAATATGTTCAAACGTCAACAGAGCTCTCATTCCTAGATGGCCTCTTGTTTGTGATTTTCATGGAGAGGATATTAAGGCACAGCTGATATTTGGAGATTATTTAGTCTGGGAGCATCTGAGTTAGATTGTTGTTGCTTGTAGG
This sequence comes from Protopterus annectens, assembly GCF_019279795.1. NCBI lineage: Eukaryota > Metazoa > Chordata > Ceratodontiformes > Protopteridae > Protopterus > Protopterus annectens. The sequence goes on from NC_056745.1 coordinate 1,364,762,991, forward strand.
TGATGTTGCCCTATTCACCTTGAGTAGCTGTGATATTCATTTGGAGCAGCTAGTTCATTTATGAGTGTAAAGTGAACGGAATGGAAATTGGATACTCTGAACCAGAGAACGTGGTGCTATTCAGGAAATTAGTGGCTAACACCTTACATGTTGGGGGAGCTACCTCAGATGTCAAGTTGAAGCATTTTGAGGTCTTATTCACAAGTGAATGTAGAGGGGATCAGAAGCCTGACGAGTGGATGCATGCAGTGGTGGCAGTGCTGAAAGTGTTGTACTGGGCTATGGTGACGAAGCAAGAACTGACTTATAGGAAGAAGTCTACTCATTATCAGGTAATCTGTGCCCCATTCTTATATTTGGTAATGAGTTTTGTGACCAAAAGGATGAGATTGCAAATACAAGTGGAAGAAATGAAGTTTATTCCTAGTGTAGTTGGGTACACTCCATATGAAAAAGTGAAAGTTCAGCAATCATTGAGGATTCTGGTTTGAGAGGAATCAATTGAGATGTTTTGGGCACCCAATGAGAAGTGCTTCTGGATACCTCCCATGGGAGGTGTACCAGCCACAGCGTGTTGGAAGAACACCTGTGGGCAGACTCAGGAAACATCTGAGGGATTATATATCTCTCAGCTTGCTTGTGAACATTAGAGTATCTAGTACAATAAGTTGGAAATGGTTGCTGGGAACAGGAAAGTTTGATCTACACTACCCAGCTTACTACCACTATGGCTCTCACCAGTTCAAGTGTCTCAGAAAACGGATGGATGGCTGGATGGATGGAAGAAGAGTGGACACCTTTGAAGCAAATAAATATAACAAGATATATGCCTTTACAGATGCCAAAATCTTAAGAAGTGAATCACTTATGGAAACTTTTACAACTGACTAAAGGGTTAGCCATCCAGACATAGCTGCTGTTTACCCATTCAGTAACAAGAATTTCACAATCAGATTTAATAATAATGTGTATGTTATTTCAGTGGATTAAATATATATACTGAGCACATCTTTGTCAAGTGTTAGAAACCAAAGCAGCAAAATAAGGTGCAAAACCATTGCTAAAAAAATACTAGAATATACAAAGTACAGTATGAAAGGGATGTTTCACTGAATTGGAACTGGCTTTTGAGACTTTAGTACCCTAAGTAATAATGTTGCTACCACACATACCTCTCACCTATTAGCTCAAGAAATCTGGACAAAGCCTGACAAAATGGTGGGGGGGGGGGGTAAAGGCCCAAAAATGGGGAGAGATTTTAAATATTGCTTTCATAATCTTAGAAAGTTGCTAGAGTAACAAGGTTTATGTTACATACATTTTTGAAGGATGTGAAGTCTGAAACTCAAATGTATGTCATTATTTAGTGACTTCAATCCTCAGGTCATCCCAGTGATTTGTCAGAAAACCACAAATCTTATGAGGAATAGACCAAAAATATGAAGCAAAAATCTGGACATTTTGTGAAAATCTGGACATTTGAGAGATGCGCTACGACATAATCACAATTCCTACATCTGATGGGTCTGATGTCAAAACATATGGTGAAAGATTCAGGCATCTCAGCCTACTTTTCAACTTCTCTGTTTTTACTCAGCCTAACTTTCTCTCCCTAAAGTAAAAATGTTCTATCCTTTAAGCTGCATATGCATCACCATCCTAATAATACTATACTAAATATTATCAGAATGAACAAACAATTCTAGATGTTGAAACATCGATGTGTTAATATTTAACGTCGGTTTCTATTATAAACTTGATAATTTGATAAATAAACATCAAACTGCAGTAAATACATGCAGGTCTGATATCCACCTTAATGAAAATGAATATGATCATGATTTTAATATTGCAATATATGGAGTTCTCTTGTTAATGCTGTGGAGCTTTTCTCACCAGACCTGCAAAAAAAGTAGGCTCTGTCCTGTCAAAATTTCACAGTAAATAAATATTAAAAAAAATATAAATAAATACTTAAGTACATACCATAAAAGGATAAGACACAAATGTTCATAAATGGGCAAGATTTTCAACTGGTTTTACATTTTGAGTCAAATTCAAACTAACAAAGGCACCAGATAAGCACTTTACCAAAATACTGACATACACATGACCACAGTAATGTGCACTTAGGATCATAGGAAGTTACTAGGCCCTGAGGCCCTTATAAGCCTAGCCAAGAGTTTAGCCCATGTTTAGACAAGTCAGCACCCAAAGCCCCTGTCCAGCAGGGACACAGGTGGAATCCCAGGGGTGTATTTTCTGTTTCCCATCCAGTTATCCAGGTTGTGCTTGAAAAGGGATAATGAGGTACTCTGCTTGACGTGGAGAGGGAGCCTATTCCACTGATGGGGAGTCCCTGGGACACAAATCTGTTCCGCCAACAAGTCCTATTGATGTCACAGACCAGGCTGAGGTTGCACGTGCAGGTTACTCGACTGGAGCTTGACTTGCATATATGCAGCAGTCCCATCAAGGTGGGGTCTGAGATTGCTTTGTATGCCAGACAAAGGTCACCTCTGAGAAGTCTGTATGAAACTGAGTAGAGGGACAGGGCTTTTAGCCTATCTGTGTAGGGTAGATGTTTGAGGCCCTGGATTCTTCTGGTGAGGAACCGCTGTGGTCTCTCCAGCTGCTGCATGTGTTTTGCGAGGTACATGCCAAAACGGACATTGTACTCAGTAATTGGCCTTATAAGGGAAGACTACAGGGATGTTATGACCTCCTTGTCCCTGGATGAGATACCCTTACTTATGAGGTGCACCATATAAAAAGCTTTCCGTACAGCAGAAACAGCATGGTGGTCAAAAGTCAGGTTGCTATCAACCTGGTTTCCCAAATCCCTCATGACTGATTGCATGCTTAGGATGTTATTAATATGATAATATGTGGAGACATCACTCTCCCCAAAGGGGATGATGATGCATTTTTTGGCATTCAGCTTGAGGCCATGTTTCTGGTGAGACCCTCTTGGAGGACGTCTGCATCACTTGGGGAATTGATGTCCATGCCCAGCTTGCAGTCATCTGCAAACTTGGTCAACCTTAGCCCACTGTTTTTGACCTGCACCTCAGAGAAGTATATCCCGAATAACAGAGGCCCCAAGACCGATTCCTGGGGTACACTACTCGTTACGGGTCTACTGCTTGAGGTGGCTTCCCTTGTTTTGATTAGGTGGGTTCTATCAGTGAGCGAGTTTGCTACCCATCTGATAACTTATGGATTGATACCTAGCTGAGAGAGTTTGTCTACTATGCCAGAGTGGGGAATAGTGTTGAAGGCCTTGGCCAGGTCAAGGTAGGCAGTGTGCACCGTCTTCCCCTCGTCTATGGCTCTGGTGACTGTCTCAAAGAAGTCGACCAGATTTAACAGACATGACCTCCCCTTGACAAAGCCAAACTGTATGGGGTCGAGTGTTTGGAGGTTGCCAATGTCCCTGTTAATGAGGTCCATGATAATCCGTTCCATGGCCTTGCAGATCAGGCTAGTTAGGCTGATGGGTCTATAATTTCCCAGATCGGTGGATGCTTCACCTTTGTGCAAAGGGATGACTTATGTTCACAGCGGGCTACTTAATGTTAAGGGGAATGCAAATACATGTATAATTCCTTCTTTTGACCATATCTTGGAAGTCTAGTAAACCACAAACTCAGACTGTCAAAGTATATAAAATGGCATTATGATAAAAGAGCTGCAGGAAACTAAACCATTCCACTTTCGATTTGAATTGGATACTCTGCAAAAACAGTGAGTGAAATGGCAAATTGTACATAGATAAAGGTGAAATGGGGACATTTTCTGGAGGCTGACAAGGCAAAATACATAGCTGAGCCAACATTTTAAGTTTAGTGCTTGATTCTTTGTTTCAAAGAGATAATCACTTTTAATAAGTATTCCTTTCTTTCTATACATTTTAAAGTTACATTTTTGTAAGGTAATATTCCTTTCACAGGTGTTTCTAATAGTTCAAAAAGGTTACTGGTAAAAAAGTCCAGTCTAAAGAATGAGGGTGCACTAATGACTTGGGCCTAAAAATCCTTATGGAGAGAGACCTATAATCAATGCACATTGTAAACCTGTATAATAAATTGTTTATATATATTACTTAGTGTGTTGTATCGGTTAATATTTTAAATAAAGAACAAGCAGTGAACGATGCTAATAGCATACATCTGTTATTAAAACTTATCAAAAAATAATACTAGCAAAAACTTGTGAAAAATACGCTCAAGCTGAAATATTCAGTAAAGTGAACTGCACATCAAATTATGTTAAATTAATGTTATCATTTATATGATAGCTAACCAGTTCATTTAATTTTAAAGACCATCAGGTAACCCTTCATCAAATGTTAGGAGCTATATACAGTACCACATCTTAGAATAATATTACAAAGGTCAGTTTCCAATGTGATAAGATCACACAAGACAAGAAAATAGGTTTGGAAACAGTAAATCTTATGCAAAGGTGAGAATGTCATGCAGTCTCTGAGCACACACAGTAAAGGGTCAGTGCTAATTTAAAAGAAGATTAATTCTGAGTATAGAGTAAGCACTTCATTCTTAATTCCTTTTAGATGAGAGCAAATTTGTAGAATGTGAAATATATTGGTATTATGCTGGCATTAACTATACCACATCTCAAATAAGTACCGCTTACAGCTCTGTCAGTTTTGGAAATATTGGCAAATAGTACATTTAATTTCAAGATTTAACTTGACTGCCCTGCAACTACTTAATATATTTATTCTTTTTACAGATTGTTCCATTTCATCAAACATGCAGGGGATATGTAGTTCAGTTTCCTGACTTTATCTTTTCTGACCAGTAAGACCTGGAGAAGCATGAGTGTTTTATAAATTCGTACAAACTGATTAAAATAAGGATGTTTCTCAGCTGGAATTTGAACTCTGATCATCTGGAATGCTGTTTTGTTTGTGCTCAAAATGTACCATAAAGCCAATTATATTTTTATTTACTGGTGCAATGCCACACAAATACAAATACTATGATGCATCATCTGTTTTACATATAGAGGTGAATTAACTATTGAGAAACAAAGAACATATAGAAACATTATTATTATTATTATTATTATTATTATTATTATTATTATTATTATTATTTTACTTTCAAGTTAAATACTGTTGCTCTTTGTCAGTCAGCTGAAACATCCCTATACTTAATGTCCCACTGAAATGGGTACCCAAATACATCATAGTCTCACACCTTACCATGTATTTAATGCATTGTGTAAACAGATGACTGAATTTATAATCCCAGTCATGCTGTGAGTGGTCAAATGTTCTATCAAGAGAGTTTCTAAGCAGCCAATTGTCTCCGCTTAGCTGCATATCTCATCTACCTTTATTGCTTTTTTTCTAATAACTTGCACAGTGGAGGGAAGATTACTGTAACCTGAGGCCATATCAGATTTCACCTGCCTTACCTTTGCAGCTTGTAGCACAACTAGAATTAGTTTTAAATGTCCTAGGTTTGAGTCCAACATGAAACATTGTTTGCTTTCTGCTTTATCTCTGGCTTGTATAAATTTCATTACTACACACCTTGAGGACTATTAAGTATAACTTCCTCTTTACTATGAGTTTGGGTACAGTGAGGAAAGATTCATGTACTGAGAAACACTTCACACATCAGTTAATTTGATAATTACACATTATACTGTCAGTGGATCTCAGGACAAAACTATCCCTCTGCCTTTCATTTCAGGAAAAAAATGCCTCATATATTGCTCTTCACCTTAGTGCTTCTTCTTCTTTCATCTGTTCCAGTTAGGATTCGCCACAGAAGATCATCTGTTTCCATTTCTTCCTGTTCTCTGCATCTTGCTTTGTCACATCAACCACCTAGATGTCCTCTCTCACCACATCCATAACCCTTATCTTAGGCCTTCAACTCTTCCTCTTACCTGACAGCTCCATCCTTAGCATCCTTCTCCCAAAATACCCAGCATCCCTCCTCAGCACATGTCCAAACCAACACAATCTCACCTCTCTGGCTTTGTCACCAAACCATCCAACCTGAGCTGACCCAATAATATACTGATTACTACTCCTGTCCATCCTCATCACACCCAATGCAAACATTAACATCTTTAACTCTGCCACATCCAACTCTGACTTCTGTCTTTTTTGTCAAAGCCATCGTCTCCAACAAATATAACATAGCTGGTCTCACTACCATCTTGCAGACCTTCATTTTCACTCTTACTGGTACCGGTCTGTCACAGCTCACTCCTGGCACTCTTCTCTACCTACTCCACCCTGCCTGTACTCTCTTCTTCACCTCTCTTCCACACTCACCATTACTCTGAACTATTGATCCCAAGTATTTAAACTCATCTACCTTCTCCAGCTCTACTCCCTGCATCCTCACCATTCCTCTATCCTCATTCTGATTCACACACACATATATTCTGTCTTCATTCCTCTCCTCTCTATAGCATATCTCTACCTCTCAGGGTCTCCTCAACCTGTTCCCTATTCTCACTACAGATCACAATATCATCAGCAAACATCTTAGTCCACGGGTCTCCTGTCTGATCTCATCTGTCAGCCAGTCCATCACCATTGCAAATAAGAAATGGCTCAGAACTGATCCTTGATGTAATCTTACCTCCACCTTAAATGCATCCATCACTCCTACCACAGACCTCACCACTGCCACACTGTCCTCTTACATATCCTGTACCGCTCTTACACACTTCTCTGCCACTCCTGACTTTTTCATACAATACCACAACTCCTCTCTAGGCACAATGTCATATGCTTTCTCTAAGTCCACAAAGACACAATGCAATTCCTTCTGACCTTCTCTATACTTCTCCATCAACACTGTTAGAGCAAACATTGCATCTGTAGTGCTCTTTCTCAGCATGAAACCATACTGCTGCTTACTAATCATCACCTCCCTTCTTAACCTAACTTCCACTACTCTTTCCCATAACTTCTTGCTGTGACTGATCAGTTTTATCCCTCTGTAGTTACTACAGCTCTGCACATCACCCTTATTCTTAAAAAGCGGTACCAAAACACTTCTTCTCCACTTCGCAGGCATCCTCTCAATTTCAAAGATTCTGTTAAACAATCTGGTTAAAAACTCCATTGCCATTTCTTCTAAACACCTCCATGCTTCCACAGGTTTGTCATCTGGACCAACAACCTTTCTATTCCTCATCCTCTTCATAGATCGTCCTTACTTCCTTCTTGCTAATCTGTTGCACTTCCTGATTCACTATCCCCACATCATCCACCCTTCTTTTTCTCTCATTGTCTTCATTCGCCAGCCCTCAAAGTACTCTGTCCATCTGCTCAACGCACTCTCCTCACTTGTAAGTATGTCTCTTTCATTGTCCTTTACCACCTGTCCCACTTTGCGAGGCACAGTCCCTCTTTGGGCAGTTGTGTCCTGACAAAAAATATTAAAAATGGCAAATATCCTGAGATTGTAGGACATAATTATGTCCCATATTTTATGTAATAGTTGCATAAAATAGTTATTTCTGTATCTAAAATACCTAAATGTTGTAAGAAACAGAATAAGCAACTAAACTGCTACAAGAACAAGCTTTTATATAGGCAAAAAAGTAAAGTTTTATCCTTTGTACTGACCGTGGGTATGTGTCGGCCTGTAAAATCTGATGTGTGTCCCGAAAATGTCCCACTTTGGCCATTTGAAAAGGTGGCAACCCTAGCTGCACATCTTTCTCAGGTCAGTCCCTTTGTCTAGCCAATCAGTACAGGTCCTTTTCTCACTCCTTAGTCTCCAACCTTTCGTACAACTCTCCATACACCTTATCCTTTGCCTTCAACACCTCTCTCTTCATCATATGCCTCGTCTCCTTATACTCCTGTTTACTTTCTTCATCTCTCTGACAATCACACTTCTTCTTCACCAACCGCTTTCCCTGTATTGTGCGCTGGGCATAAATTCAATATACTGCCACATCTGTTCAACCGCGGCAATGTAGTAGATACAATGTGTGCTAATAATGATGGAAGGTTGTGCTTGTAGGAGAAAGCAGGGTAAATGGAACCACTAATAGACATGTGGTATGCATCTAGTAACCAACACCACCTGCCAATCACATTCTGATTGCATAATGTCGGTGGGGGGCAGCTTATGTCATCATGGGAGTTATCCATGGGTTGGTGCTAGGTAAGTAATTGGGGAATTGACTTTCATTTGTGACCATGAAAGTGGGCTAGGGGCAAGAGTGCCACCAGGAATTGAAGTGTGAAAGTCTATAGTACCTTTTTAATTCCTGTCCTATGGCAGAACAGTTGCTTTAGATAAGTATGCCGCATAATTAATTTTATATGGGAGGCAGTTCACCTGGGAGATACTTCTAGGTTAAAAATTACTCAGGTTGCTTTTAGGAAAGTAATCACATTATGGATTGAACAATGTAAGGTTATAGTTTGATGACTTAGAAGAAAATAATATTTGAGCAAAGCCTGAAGTGAACATTTTTTTTACCAGAATTTGATTAGTGTTTCCTTCAGAATGTTTTGTGGGATCAGCTAGTTCTAATGAAATCATTGCCAGCTTTTTTCTGCCTGCACCTCAAATTACTTTGCAAATTGTCTATTACACTCAGGATTATATAGCCAAAGAGTAGCCTTCATGATTTACTACTTAGCATTTCAAAAATGTGCATACACCTAAGGTTTAATGTTAAAATATACCCTGGGATTCAATAACAATCGTGTAGGCACCATGCTAAGCCTACACGATGTAAGTGTGTTAGTGTGATGAGCAGCAGTGGTAATCGGATATTCATGTCGCTCATTGTGCCTACATATTTGCAAGCACCTTTTCATGGCCAGCATAGTGTTCATGATCATGGAGAGGTGCTTGCAAGCATAAGCACAGAATGTAAATGAAATGTCTTGCATATATCCAATGCTCACATACACACATGTACTAGAGCCCAAATATATTAAGGGCAAGTACAGAGAAATAATACAGACGGAGGGGAAGTGAAATGGGGGAATCATACACAAACTGTGTTATACTGCATAATTAATTAATGTTGAAGGCAAAATATTTAAAGTGTACTCATAAACCTTAGGCAAATATGACACAGTGTATATGAAGCATTTCTGACATAAATCCTGCAATACTGATGTAATGGTAATTAATGACAATACCGCAGTTAAGTGTATAACTAACAATGGGCATGCTAATAAAGGATGTAACAGGGATATAAAGTTGCAGTGTAACAAATGGGAGTGAGATATGATCTAAATGTTAATTAAATGCTGAGTTGAAATAACAGTTAGCAAGGACAGAAGATACATTACGGGATGAATGTGTTGACTGCAGTTATTGCATATGAGATGTATATTGAGGAATTTATGTATGCAAGCCAACACTACTGCTTAACAAAGGGGAGTGAAAATGTGATAAACATGTTAATTAAATGCTGAGTTGAGGTAACAGTTAACAAGGACAGACATTGCATTGTGGAATGAATGCACAGACTGCAGTTATTGCATATGAGATGTATATACAGGGTATTTATGCCAGCACCACTGCTGTATTCCCCGCCTCAACATGTATACAAAAGAACAAAAGCACCTTATAGCTGTAATATCAGGTACGTCAGAAACAGACATGCTTTTGCAAAGAAATGACAATAGCACCAAGAGGAAAGATGTGCATCCCCTACGAGCATGTAATAGATAAGCAATAAATAATAGGGATCTTAAAAAATTGAAAGGTTCAGTTCTGTCTTTTCTATTTTATTTCTAACTCTGCAGGACACTTTAATATCATAGTAATGTTACTCTTATACCAGAGCTATCAGAAAATGCTTTTCTTGATAATGCCTTGACAAAAGCTCTGGAAAACCCAAACCTTGCTACACATGTTATAAAAGGTCACCCCCACACACACACACACACACACACACACACACACACACACACACACACACACACACACACACACACACACACACACACACACCTTTACTGCTTGAATAATCCTTTTGTGATCGATCTGCAAAGTTTAACAGTTTCATTACTTGGGACCACATGGCCAAGCCCAAGTTCCATGTCTCCTTTCTATTATGATTTATTCTGCTGGTGTTAAGTTAAAGGCTTTCATTAGGTGTTCCTCCAAAGATTTTCAAAATTTGTTTACGGAGATGTCCTCTGGTAGTCCTACAAGTTATTCCTGTTCTTACTGACTTCCTTTTCATCTATTTTTTTTTCTGTATTTCCTGAATTAATAAGAGGTAATAAGAGATCTGGGGACCCAGGTAGATAGTAATCTCTCCTTTGACAATCATATTGCCAAAGTAGTTAGGAAATCCTTCTATGTGGCCCATCTAATTACTAAGGGGTTCGCATATAGAAATAAAGAGGTTATAGTGCCCCTCTACTCGTCACTCATCAGACCCATCATAGAGTACAATGCCCCATTTGGGATGTACTTCACAAGACACTTCCAGCAGCTGGAAAGACCACAAAAAGCACCTCACCAAGAGGATTACTGGCCTCAAACATATGTCCTATGCAGCCTGACTGAAAAAACTCCAGCTGTACTCAGTGGCATATCGCTTACTCAGAGGTGATCTCTGCCTGACTTACAAAGCCATGTCCAACTCAGAATTGATGGACATGCTCCACCTAAAGAAATGCAAGTTACTGCGAGCCATGCACTCTAGTGAGCTAAATATCACCACAACAATAAATAGAACATGTTGGAGGGATAGATTCCTGTCACAGAGACTCCCCATGCTTTGAAACAAAATTCCTAACTACATTAGACAGAGCCCCTCACTAACACTATTCAAGAGAAGCCTTGACGAGTGGATGGGTAACAGAAAATACACCCCTGGGATCACTTCATTGGCTCTGCTTGACAGAGGCTCAGTTAATTAATCAATAGGGTGGCAAAAGCCGACACACTCTGGCTAGGCTTAAAAATGCCCTCGGGCAGATAGCCTAGTACCTACCTATAAACCTATAGCTGCTTACCTTAGCCATACACTCTTTTGTTCTTTTAGCCTGCATATTGACAGTGATCTCCAAAAGAATTATAAGAGTTGGATAAAGTTCTAATATATGTTTATATGTTGCATTTTCTGGTTTGACAGCTGTCATGTCCTCCAAATTTTTGCAAGTAGGGCTTTCGGGTTGCTCAACTCAGTAGATAAGTCTTGTGGTGGTTCCAGCACTGGCAGGGCAACCACTCAAGTGAACCTCATAATGTAGAATATTCCTCATATGGGGTCTTAAAAGTTCATGTTCCTTGAAGTATCACATAGAAAGGGTCTGTCACACGTTCAGTGTTAGTGATTTTTTTTAAATCACATCCATTGTAAATAGAACTGAATCATATTAACTCAGAACTATTATGTAAGTAAAAAATACAAATTTTAACCAACCTATGAGCTTCCTAGTTGAAGTTGTTAGTAAGCTGTTAGGAAGTGTTCCATATTTTGCCCATTTGTTCCACATTATGAGAGGTAGTATTCCTCATTTTGGAGATGGAAGGTTGAGAGGCTTGTTTCCTTATGGTTGGCTTCAAAAGTGAATAAATTATTGAACTGCACTCCAAGCAAACACATTCTATCTTTGTTGGTGTGATTATAGCTCCAGTCTTAGCAAAACCTAGGAAAGAATTCCAGTGGATTCCACTGTTTAATGGTATTAATTGCCAGAGCTATGTGGAAGCACTGTTTACTTCGCCATGGTCATCTCTACCCCCAAACTGATGATGTTGGGGTGCAGTTGGAGGAGACTGAGCCTAGCAGACACTACTGCTCCTCCAAAATGCTGGCTTTGAACAGGTTAAGCCCCTGTTTGAAAAAGATATACTTTCTCCTCTCAAAACCCAACTTTAATTAAGATACAAAATAACCCTGACATCTTGCTAAACAACTGCTTTAAGGAAGATTGAAAATTGTTTAATGCAAGGTGAACTGATTTATAATCAATGGCCCTCATGTTGTCAGGGATGCTTTTATCATAAAAGTTAAATTTTATCAGCAATAATTGTGGCTTTTTCAATTATTGGAATATTACTGCTTTGACAAAGAACAATGTGAGGATACGCCTCCATGCTTCCTTGTGCATATCTGTGGGGGTTGGTGTGCTATGGGCCTTCCAATTTCCACCTGCTCTTTCAAATGGGACATAATCCCTCTCATGTTGAGAGCATCTCTATGTGATCCTCAATGTACACTGGGAATTCTACCACAGATTATGCCCAGACAGATGCCCCACCCCACACACACACAAAGAGAGATAAGCATGCATTGGCTCCGTGGATGAAGCTACTAAATGAACTCACATCACCTAGGTTGCTATCGGAGCTTTATTCCTCTACACCAATGAAACTGTAGTTCAGTTATGTAATAATGTATGTACCGTTTAGTAAGACTAATCTTATAAAAAAAATCAGTAAATGTAGAAGAAGCAAGGCTACAAACAACAGCAAAAATCAGAGCACTTTGCTTTGAGGTTTTGAAATAAAGGAAATCTATAACACTTTAGCTGGGATACACAGAGAAGCACTTCACTGCAACATAGGAAGGCATTAAATACACAAAGAGAGACAAGCAGTGCTTATCTGTGCCTACTAGGGCACTGAGAGTACATAAATGAATAACACAGCTACACACATTCTTAAAGTTAAACACATAAACATAAGTGCAAGACACATTCCATAAAGAGGATGTACTCCATATTTTGCAATATTGTGTGAGCTAAAAACATGAACTCACTGAGTGTTACATGTCAGAAATAAAATAGTGCTTTTATTAGTTAGGCTGCACGGTAGCATTCCAGTGGCAGGACCGCATCAAGTGCTGCTGAAAACTATATAGCTATAGAATATTTGCAGTTGCAGTGCTATGGTGGCCATATATGTGGACATCTGACAGACACAAAAAAGGAAGAAAAGAGGTACTTATGAAAGTAGAAAAAAAGAGAAAGGTAGCAAGTAGAGAGTCACAAAGAATGGCAATATAGGGGAGGATGCAGGATGGGGCAGAGGCAGGTGAATTTTTTTCGGGGGTGGGGCACCAGTGTTTGAATTATATAGTGAGAAGGGAAGATGGAGGAGGGTGAAAGGGAAAGCAAGGTAGGAAAGGGGAATACAGCGCAGTGTACAGGGCTAGACAGAGACATAGAAGGGTGGATGTGTAAACACTAGCCAGGGAAACAAAGAATAGAATGAGATAGAGTGATAGATAATTGGTGAGGAGTTGGTTGGACAACATAAAGGGTATGGGTAACACATGGCTGGGAATATGGTGGAGTAGAGGCAATAGTTTGTTTTCTTCCTCCCTGGCCCAAAGGGAAATTACAGTGGTCAATCAACACATGCTGGATCAATGTGGCCAGTGGTATGGGTCATGTACTCTCCCAGTGGTCTGATGGTAGGGGCTGGTTGGATGAGTGAATCTGCTATCCATTCTAGCAGGCTCTTGTTCCAGGTCATATATCTGCCCACTGTCCTGTCCACTGAAGCTGGCACAACATGGTCCTTCTGCATGTGAACCATGTCAAGCAATGCTGCCATGCTACCTGCTGGTAAGGGGCCAGAGCCCCCATCCTCTGAGACACTAACAGCGTCATCATCATCGTGCTCCACAGCAACATCCTCAGCAAGAATGAGTTGTAGTTGATGCCTGCTGGCAAAGCTATCATCTACACCTGCAGTGAGGAGATGCAATGTGAAGTTTGCCATAAGTCAATCTATCCTGACATTGGACTGAATATGTTTAAAAAACAACAACACTTGTGAGTAGAGCTGAGCATTGCTAGCTACAAGCCTTTCTTATCTCCTGGTCTCATGTTCTGCTCATGTTGAAGAGAAAGGCACATCAGACAACTCTGTAAGATGCCAGAAGACAGTCTCGTACATGTTTCTCATTAACTATGAGATGGGCAGCAGGCAAGTGTGTGTTGCCAATGTATATACTAACGTGCTCGTACAGAAAATAGAGAATGTGAAATGGGATGAAGTAACATATATAGAAGCTGAGACAAAATCAAGAAAAGCTTCTAAATGGAAAACCCCAGTCTCAGGCATAGTACTTAACTTCTGGCTAAAAGTATTAACATTTTTAACTCAAAGATTTAACCGATTTAGCCCTGAGTAAGAATTACTTAATATGCACATCCTGAACAGACAGCACCCTGGTTAACAACAAGAAAAATGATACTCCTCCTTAAGAATGAACCTGCAAGCTATCTTAAGAAATACAGACCTTTAACTTGACTTCAACAATGTACAAATTATGTACTGGAATTGATGAAGATTTTATGGTCATTTAGAAAAAAATTCAATCATGGTAATAAAACAAAAGGGTAACAAAAGAAAGTCATATAGCCTAAAGGATCATTTGCTGCTAAATAAAGTCATAAAAAGAGAATTGTAAAAAGGGGAAGAATCTAAATATGGCATGGATAGATTACAAAAAAGCATTTGACAGTATCCCACATTCATGGACAAAGAAATGTTCACAAATATATAAGATACACCCTACATTGTTCAGTTATATTACAGTGACTAGGAAACCGTGGCAAACCACTTTGCAATTGAGCCACGAGAAAGAGTAAATTATTATTCCAGGAATAAAAATTCAAAGGGGAATATTACAAAGTGATTCTTTGTCAACACTGCTATTTTGCCTTCCCCTTAACCCATTAATCATTTTCCTTAACAGATTAGGCTTTGGTTACTATTTGGCTCCCAGAAACCAAACTTGTCTAAAGGTTTCTCTTCCACTTTTTGTGGATGACTGATACCTATATTGTTCATTGGATGAGGTATTGAAAGTACAACTACAAATGGTTAAAACTTTCTCAGATGATATAAAAATGACACGTAGTCTTCATAAATGTGTAAAAGCAACATTTAAAACATGAAAGCTGCAGCACCAAAAAATATCAACCTGGAACAAGAATGTGATATAAAGGAACTTTATCAGGAAGAACTGTATAAATACTTGAAAATAGATGAAGAACTGTCAATAAAGCATAAATGAATGAGAATAAAGCTCAGTAAGGAATACTTCAGAAGACTAAAACTAATATTGAGAACTGCCATGACATCTAGGAATAAAATCCAAGCTATAAATCAGTTTACTCTTCCTGTCTTAATTTATGGTTTTTGGGGTGATTGACTGGCCCCGAAAAGTATTATCTCGATTAGATGTGAAAACAAGAAAAATGTTTCATGCTTATCCAATGTTATATAAAAATCATTTATACCAAGACTATATATTCCTGACTCTGAAAGAGGTATTACATGTATAGCTCTGCAGTCGTGGGACTGCATACATACCTACTGACTTCATGATGCAAGCATAGTGAAAGTTATAAGATGTGAGAAGTCTAAGATGATATCTTTGCTTAGTTTAGAAAAAGCATTTCGTTATCAAGCAGGGATGCAAATCAAACCAGAAGTAGACAAAGGTCAGACAGGAACTGAATGTGCCAAAAAAAACAGAATGAGTATAAGGGAAAGGATCAGATGAGAAGGAAAGAAAATTGGAAATGCTATAAATATTGTGACAAGTACAGAGAACTCCTGAAATAACCTCAGTTTCACCAAGATTTGACACAGCAATTGTTAAGGAGAGGGGAACAGAAACCAAAAGATGAATAGCTAATACTGGCAGCCCAGGATAGTGGATTATGTACATATTGGTTTACAAAGTCCATAGAAAAGTTTGGCAAATTAGACAAATACAGGTTCTGTAAAAAAGAATTGGAAACGGTTTCTCATCTTGTTGAAGGATGTGATACACTCAAAGCAAAGGGCCTTTATATTGAAAGGCATAATAATCTGGTAAGACTGTGGAACTGGGGATTGTATAAACACTACAAACAGTACAATATAGAATCAGCTGAGAAGCATTGGAAACATGAACCACAAAGAATTATAGAGAAAGATGAAGTTTATATCACATGGGATCACCTATTAATAACAGTTCAAAAAAACAGATGCAAGAAAACCAGATATAGTCGTCCATGAAAAGACAAAAGTAGCATTGATCATTGAAATTGCTACACCCAGTGATTACAGTGTCTTACATACAGAGAGTCACAAAATCATAAAGTGCCAGGATTTGTAGATAGAAATGAGTGCAATGTGGAAGAAAGATACCCAGACAGTTCCAATAGTAGTAGGAGTAATAGGTCTAATAAAAAATAATTTACATACTTGTTACCTGTACATGTAACCCTGTATGAGTTACATTACAAAAGGAGGTAATTCTGGGCACATTGTAGGTGCTGGGAAGAGCACTCTTGGCTGACATCAAAGAATGAAACAGTACTAATTTCATGAACTGTAATTGTGTCCTGACTTAGTAATGTGGTCCATTTCTAGCACAGTCTTAGCAACTCAAAAGACTTGGAGGAATTACACCAGGAGAAAATATAGCACAGGTAGATATGAGGACATGCCAGATAGTATGCAAACACCAAAAGATGGTGAAGCATAACCCCAACACACAACAGGTCCTCTCAGTGCTCCAGTTAAATGTACTTGGCATATTACCATCTCCACCTGACATTGAAGAGCCACACAGTAGCCTACACATATTTCCTAGCTGACTTTGACAAATAGTAACAACAATATGAAACATAAAACAGGTTAAGAAAGGACTATAGTGCTATCTCTTTAAAATGTCATTCTTGATGAGATCATCAGGGGTACAATGCCACAGATCATCATAACAATGCCTGCTCTGTCTCCCCATTCTGGTAATGCCCATGGCTGAAGTTATCTACTCAACACCATCATAACAGCATCAACGTTTTTCAAGGCATCATCATGGGGCCCCAGTAGATGCCCTTTGAAATGGTTATGAAGAAGATAACACATTCTTTTGCTCTACTTCATGTACATTGGCGCACTCTCTGTCCCTCAGTAGCAGAAACTGCCCTTCTCCCAAATCCCCTCTAAAAAGAGTTACTTCCATGAGGAACAAAATGGTAGCCTGTGACCCATGTTTTCAATGTAGTTTCTGAATGATTGTTAGTGCAACATGTAGCTGCAAAATAGTGTGAAGTTTGTACTCATGCAGGTTTCCTGGACAAGCTTATGATTGCAAACACAATCATTGTAACAAATTAATGCAAATCACAGAAAATTCATACAATCTGACCTAATTTACATATATGTCACACAAACCTGTATAAGATTGAATTTTTAGATGTGTGCCACTATTTTGTATGCTCAGTCTTGCAGATTTAGGAAGCCATACTAGATATCTGGGCAAAAGTGTTAGGAGGAATAACAGAATTTTTATATATTCATACTGAGTAGCATAGCTAGGGTGGGGTGAATGGGGCAGCAGCCCTGGGCACAAGATGTTAGGGGACATGATCAGGAGATGCCTATCACTTTGAAGTGCAATACCAGAATCAATTTCTGTACTGGCATTTCTGAATGACGGTGCAGACATTAATTTTGATACTACTTTTATGGACAGGACTATGACACTGACATGCTTCATGTGTGGTATAAGTTGTAGCAAACTGCTTGTTACACTTTTAAAAGCAGAAGAAGTCCTTTTTTGCTCCCCAACTTACAGGGGAGGCATGTCAGACTGGGGAATGGCGCCAGATACAGCTCTGTTCCTGGGTTTATACTAAGCTAGTGATATAGCAACCAATGTAGGATTAGTGAATAGTGCTATAAAAGAACCCTTGAAGGTAAGCTAAGAGTTCATTTGAGAGATATAGATAGAATATTATTAGTTTATATTATATTAGAGGGAAGAAAATTAGGGAAAATCTGGGGAAAAAAACAAGAATGAATAGGGTAGCTTGAGATATGATAATTTATTAACTTTATTAGAGTTTCAAGGGTACTTTAATCTAATGATTACATACAACTTGCCAATAAATACTCTCAGGATTTACCTCATTTTTCAAGAAGAGAGAGAAGTCAGCTAATCCTGGGATAAATTTGAAAGTAACCATCCAGTTGTTTAGGTCTAATTTGAAGGAATATAATCAATCATATTGTTTAAACTGTAGCTGAAGTTTGTTCCATAGAAGGAGGAAGCACTGGATAATGAATATATCTCTCGATTGTGCACTGTTTATCTGCATCTCCTGATGAAGGTACATGTTTCTTGTTCTGTTGTTAGCCACACTGTTTAACTTACTGAGAGGTCGGGCATCATAGGCTCTGAAGTGGCAATGTAAGCAAGGCTCAGATCTCTCACTCATTAGTTACTAAGGTTCGTAAGACCAGAGGTCTTTTTTGTTAGGAACATCTGGAGCTTTTCATGCTTGCTATATGTCAAGTGAGATACATCCCAAATGGAACATCATATACTATAATGGGTCTGATCAATGCTCAGTATAGGTGAATGATAACATTTATGGATCTAAATAAAATGAATTTAGCTTTCAGTTGTGCTAGCAGAAGGATTTCCTGACTATAGTTGCCACATGATGACCAAAGGAGAACAAACTATTAACCCAACTGTCCAGGTCTCTAACTACATTTTCATTTAGTAAGGCATTGTTATTTAAACTATATGTCATGAGTAATATATTTTTTCCTGAAATAAACAATACTACACAGTTTGAGCTTTTATCTGTACACTAAGTATTAACTAGGGTAAGCTCTTTCTGAAGAGTACAGATATCTGAGGGGCTTTTTTGACAGTTGCAAGTAGACTACAGTCATCTGCAAATCTGGTCATCCAGAGGTCCTGGTTATCATTTTTGAGATTAAAAAAGTAAATGATAAACAAAAGAAAACCCAATGAAAATTTCTGGGGGACTTCATTGGGTACCTAAGCAGTATCTGAAGAGGCACCTGCCTCACAAACTATGTGGGTTCTTTCTGTCAGCCAACTGGCTATCCACATAAGGCTCTATGTTTAAAGCAGATTGTTTCTTTATAAATTTGGCATTAGCTATGCTATGAAATTCTTTTACCAGATCGAGATAAGCTGTATGAACAACATGACCACTGTCTACAGCTTTTGTGACCCTCTCAAAAAAGTTAATAAGATTTGACAGTACTGCAGAAAACACCACCAACTTCGATGGAAAAACACAGGAACTTAATGAAGTGTTAATAACAAAAAAATGTATTGCCACACCAAAAGTCATTTTTAAAAGGGGTGTTACATCAAGCTGGTTAAAATTTGCACCTAGTTCATTTGATATTAATAAATCAAAAATGATCAAATGTGGCAGATGTAAGCAGTACTGGTATATATTTGATTGTAAGAATACATTTGGTAAGAACTATCTCAGGAGCTTAATATGCTCTGGTAAATTTGACTGCAACACAAAAGCAGTCGTCTATTTGAGTAATTTCTTGCAACAAATTTTATGTGGGCAAGACTGAACGGCAGCTCAAAAAATGGATTTATGAGCATTACAAGTACATTAAGAAGAGTAACCTCACTAATGCTTTATTTAAACATTCTAAAGTATGCAAAAGTGTTAAGGAGTTTGTATTTTTTGTTTTAGAAAAAGCTGATACTTCTGAATAGGCTGGAACATTGGAAGGAGTATTTAAGTAAATAGGAGCTGTTTTGGCAGTTTCGTTTGAATGCATGTATTTTTCCAAGGCATTAACGATTACTGCTCAATCGTTCCTGTTTTAAAATAAAAACAGCAATTCATTTTTTAATTTTTATGTTTATTGTTTGTACATATATTTATATATACATATATAACAAGTTAATTTAAAAAATGGCTGTTTAATTTATGTATTTATTTCTAGTAGGTTTTCATTGGATTATTCTTAATTAGTTGATTGGTAGAATGTGTCATTTAATTAAGTGTGTTAGAAGCTGGAGCAGTTTTGAAAAAGTCCTGTTGAGGATGAAAGCACTTAACTGCTATGTTGTGTGACAATCATTTTTTTCTTTTTTTGTATTTAATGCTTTATTAAGTTCCTGTCTTTTTCCATCATAATGTTTTCTGCAGTATTTTCATTATTCATCATCTCTTGGTTGTTCCCTGGTGGTTTTGCTTAATAAGATTTAACAACTTAGCAGGTACTTATAAACCTATCAACAGATATGAGCTTCCCTTGACAAAGCCAAAGTGTTGTGGGTCAAGCCTGGTCAGATTCTTGATATCATAATTAATAATATTGATTATACTTCTTCTTCTTTTGGCTTTTCCCAGTTAGGGGTCACCACAGCGGATCACCTGTCCGCTCATGATTGGCAGTGGAGTTTTACGGAGTTGAGTTGCCAGCCTGGTGCCCAACCTTCCACAGAAGGCACACACACACACACACACACACACACACATGGCCAATTTAGAGTGTCCAATCCACCTACAGCATGTCTTTGGGATGTGGGAGGAAACCGGAGCACCCGGAGGAAACCCACGCGACCACAGGGAGGACATGCAGACTCTGCACAGAAGGCACCCCAGCCGAGGATTGAACTAGTGAACCTCTTGCTGTGAGGCAGCAACGCTAACCGCTGTACCACCGTGGCTGCCTTAATGATATTGATTATACTATACTCTAAAATTTAGCAAATCAGACTCATAAGACTGATTAATGTATAATGTCTTGGGTCCGTGATAGGGCCACTCTTGTGGAAGTATATGATCACAGCAGTGTGTCAGATTTCTGGAACATAACCTGTTGCTAAACTTAGTTTAAACAATTTAAGGGGGGGGTTCAGTGAGAGTATGTTTGATGTGGTTTATTAAACACCCAGGTATGTTTACAGAATACATGAAGAAAGTATTTTTGGTCTTTGATAACACTTTAAGAACATGTTCTTTAGGGACTTTCAAGATGGCTGCACATTGAGTAACAGCTTAATTATAGCTCTCCCAGTGTGAAAAAAGAAACTCAGCAGAGAAGGTCAGTGGACGGTTGTGTTTCTAGGTAAATTTTAGTGCACTGCCAGGGATAAAGAAATACATAGGACCTGAAGGAAAATCAGCTACAGAAGGTGAGGGAAAAGCATTGAATGAGAAAAGCACTGCAGCTGTTCAGCAAAAAGCAGTGCAAGTTCCAAAAATGACTTCCAGTAACCTAGGAAAAATCATAAGACATCTGTACACAGACCTGATTAAAATAAACAAAACACTGATGGAGTATATCAACTCAAACAATTATAGGCTGGAAAAATAGAAGAAGCTTTAAACAGATATTCAGATGAAGTGATAAAGCTGTAAAAATCAAAGACTGAAATGAAAAAAAGGCTGGCTGAATATGAGACTGCTCAAGAAGAGATGTTTTAAAACATAAGGCAGAGAGTGTAGGAAAACTTGAGATTTTCAGCTGTACGAGAGAAGCTGGAAGGAACAGACTGTATTAATTTTATGAAAGCACAAATAAGCAACTGGACTGGCATTCCACGGCAGTAGCTGTTAATTGAAAGTACACAGCATGTGTATGCTCCAAATCTGGCTATGAGAAAAAACTTAGACCTTTAATAGTAAAGATGCATTCTTACTAGCAGAAGGAGTTGATTCTGACAAAACTGTGGCAGAAGGACAAAGTACTAAATGTGGGAGACAGTAGAGTGTTTGTGGAGAATGACTACTCATTATACACCAGGTAGAAGAGAAGTCAATTTGTTCCATTATCCAGGGAATGTAGAGAAGCAGGCATGAGATTCAAACTGCTGTACCCAGCTAGCTTCAAAATATTCTTCCCTGGAGGGACAAATTCATTTTTTGATGAAGTACATGCTAAGGAGGAAATAGAAAAGTTTGTCCAACAAAAATTGAGCTGTGAAACAGAAAGAGATTCTGCTTCTTCTGGTAATAAAGACCACAGAGAGACTGTGCTAGTGAAACATTTTCCAATGTTTCAACAGAAAATGCTGGAAAGAAGGAAGGGAGCATGACAGTTGACTACAAGGAATGAGTATGTTGGAAATGAAGCAGATATAGGATTTAGGAGATGGAGATGAACAGGAATAAAACAAGTAACTTGGAAATTGACAAATATAGGATTACAAAGCAATAACTACATTTGTGAAATAGAATAGGAAAATCTGGAAATATTGGATTTCTTTGGACTTTCTTGAACTTGTGGGGGACTCTAAAGTAAATGCACTATTCATGTCATTAATGTTTGGGGAGGAGAATAGGAGGGAGAAAGTTAACTGTAAATAAAACAACATTTTTTTCTTAATAGTACTATTTTTATAGCGCATGATTTTATTTGCATGCTATAAAGTAGTTTTCATAGTTATTTTTAAATGCAATGGGGGATACTGTTGTAAACAGGTGCTACTGTTTTTTTTTTCTTCTTTTTTTCTTCCACCCTCCTTCTTCTTCTTTTCTCCTTGATAAGGCAATGCAATGTTAAAAAAAAGTCTGGTTAAAGGAGCATGACAAAAGATAAAAAATAGTGTGCTTTTTCTCATTCGTGCAAGGGGGATGACTGGATTAAGGCCTTTAGCTTGATCTAGTAGCATGTTTTAAGAGAAAGAAAGTAAATGAAAAAGAATATTGAATATTATAAGGCTTTTTCTAGCAAATAAATGTATGCTTAGTAACAATTCTGTATCTGATCCTCATGTCTACATTGTGACAATCTGATAAAGAGAAATTGACTACAATCTGATAAAGAGAAATTGGCTAGAAAAAAGAGAGAAATTGGCTAAGAGATAATGTTCTCTGAAAGTTTCTAGCTGAACTATAAAGATAAGATAAACCCAGACAGCACTCTTTCTTTTAGGTTAACTCAAGTCTGTGAGTGTGGCTCTCAGTTTGGGACATTTATTCCTATTAGGAGGGCAAAACTTCAATATTTGAAGATGCACATAATTGTGTGTGTTAGTGTTGAGTTAATATGTTTTAGGGGAGTATTGGGGTGTGTTTTTTTTGTTTGAGGGCTTTCAATAAAACAAAACGTTTTGTAACGTGACATAGGCTCAAAAGGATATGACATGAAACAACTATATAAAAGTTCAACCTGCAAAAGAGTATATACATGTACCTCAAAAGCTGGAATTAGACATTTAAAAAAGGTGTTATACATAAAAGGTGGAAATAATAACTTTTTAATACAATGATGCTTTCTGCAATATCTTTAAATGTCAGTGGTCTCACAGATAAATGCAAAAAGAATAGTGAACTATATTTAAAAATGTAGAGTGCAAATAGTTATGTTACAGGAGACATACTTGGAAAGAACTAAACATGTGAATTTGATAAAGGTTTTCAGGATGGTTATTCAGCAGAATATCTGTGAGAAAGGAAAAGAGGAGTATTGTATTAATTGCAAGAGGAGGTCCAATAGTGATAGAAGAGAATAAAAAATATAATAATGGCACATCTGTAGTACTAAGCGGCTACTGGCAAGGGAGGAGGAGGATTACACTGACATGTATTGATATTCCACCAAAAACTGCTATAAAGGAGCTTAAGAAAATTCTGGGAGAAATAATCAGTTTTCAGTAAGGTATATTGCTTACAGTTCGGGACTGGAATTTGATTTGCAGCAGTAAATATGTGTCTGGGGGGCTCAGAAGGGAAAGTATAACAGATGATGATAGATTTTTGAAGTAATTTAAGAAAATATTTTGCATAGATGTGAATTTAGTAATAGGAGTTTGGAGAGAATTTACATATTATTCCCCAAGATATAAAAACTGGGCTAGGCTAGACAGAATTTACATTTCATGGGAACATGCACATTTAATTGAAGATCTTAATATGTACCCAATAACTATTTCAGATCATACAACAATAATAACTAAAATAAAAACATAGGGTAATGAAATAAAAATGAAACACTGGTGCTTTCCCACCTATCTGTTGAAAAGAGAATGATTTAAGGAAAGGGTGGTGTAGATTATTCAGGAGCTATTTAAGAGGATAGAAATTACTTCTGAAAATATAGCTAGGGAGTGGGATAAAATTAAGTTGGAGTTTAAAAATAGGGTGTAAATAAAATAAAGGGAGGTATGGTTAAGACGTAACAAATAATTTTGAGGGACTGACAAATGTTAAAGTATTGCAGAATAGGGGGAAATCTCACAGAACAAGAAGAGGATCAACTGCAGAATGTAGGGATTACCTCGGTAATATACACAAGTTTAGAAAGACTGCTGTTAAATTAACTGATTTTGATAACAACACTAGAGCACAAACACTTTTAGCACAGTGACTCAGGCAACAGAAAGTAGAAAGCACTGTCGCCAAGCTTAGGGAGCCTATAAGAAAGGTAACAAGATCCTGTAGGAGTGTTAGAAATATTTCAGAAATTCTATGAAAGCTGTATAAAGCAGAGAAATATGCAAGTCAAGAAAAGGTACAAATGGAAATGTTTATGGAAGAATGAAATATGCCAAGGTTAGAGGTAGATGGGGCTCAATTACTAACAGGATAGTTAGTACTAAACCCTGATATAAAGGGTTCAAGTCTATAATGGCTAAAAGAATGGCAAAAGTAATGCCAAAATTGATAACTATGGATCACTGTGGTTTTGTGAAGGGGAAGCAAAAATTTAACATTAACAGAATATTGATGGTCCAGAGGGAAGCAGAATGTAAGAAAATACCATTATTGTTGGCGGGTTTGATGCAGAGAAAGCATTTGACAGAGTAAGCCAGGACTTTTTGAGCAGGGCAATGGAAGTATTTGAATCCCCTGATAAAATTATAAGATTGATTAGGAGGACATATAAGGAATTGGAAGCAAAAATTAAAGTGGGTGGTGTCCTCTGATAATTTCTTTCCTCTTTGCTATTTACATTACATTTCGATCCATTGGCAAAGAAAATAAGGGACTCAAAAATTCAAGGATATAATTGGTATGGTAGTCAAGCTAAACTGGCTGTATTTGCAGATGATATTATTTTATACCTGACAAAACCAGAAAAGGACATTACAGTGTTGTGGAACATTCTGCAACAGTTTCATATCTTTTCAGGATACAAAATTAATAAAATAAAGGCAATAGTGGTTCTTTATGTATCCACACACAAATTTGTTCAGCAATATCCATATTTATGGGGACACGATAACATTAAGTATTTAGGAGTATGGATTAAAAATAATTCAGGTGTGGCATCTAAGGATTGGTAATTAGTTGTTTGTCAGAACCCATACCATTAAGGTTGGGGAGTATTTGCTCTATACAGAAAAATGTCACCATCTGTGTCCCAAAGGCTCTACCTTGGTTCCCTTTCTCTTTGTTATATCTTTCTGTGATATAAAAACTGATATCAAGGGGCTTTGGCTAACTAAATTTGCTGATAATTGCAAATTAGATAGTTAACAAATCACATTCTCATACTCAAATTCTCCAGCTAATGTTGAACCAAACAAATCCTTAGTGTATTAATCACAGGCTTGGCCCTTAACACCAAGAAATGCAACAGTTTCTTTTGATAAATCTAGTATCACTACTGCTTAACAAATAGACAAGATTACACTTAAATTTCAATAATAATCATCATGGAGCTGGGTACATATATTGATTACAGGCTCCTCTTTGACCACCATGTCTCTGTGGCAGGTAGATAATCAGCCTACCTTTTACAACATATCCTTTGTCTCATCTCCTCAAGGTCCAAAGAACTTAAATTCCCACCTTATTTATCCCTTCTTATGCCCATCATTGACTATGATACACCCTTTGGCATGGACCTCACCAAGTACCTCAACTGGCTTGATAGATTTGAACATTTATTCACCAAAAAGATCTCAGGTTTCAGTAGCCATAGTTACTCTGATAGAGTAAGAGCTCTACTCAGTGTCATACAGACTCCTAGACAAAAAGCTTTTATCACTCCACTCACTGTTGTATAGACAGACTCCTGAGGGGTGATCTCTGCTTAGCTTTCTGTGTTATGAATGACCCAGGGCTCTTTGAACTCCTTCACCTAAATAGAACAAGTGGTAAAGCAAACACCTATTCAAGAGATTTAAAGCTACCAGATGGCATGGCAGATACCTAACTCAACGTATATCCCATTTCTGGAATAGACTGCCCTCACCTACCAAGCAGGGTACTTTTCTAGCAACCCTTAATAGCAGTCTGGATGACTGGATGGGTGATCACAAACTTTCACAGGTAAGATGTGGAGAAACGCCAGTTAATGGGGGCACTGCTAGTTTCCCACCAGGCTCAGCTTCTTGATAGTCTTTTTTGAATGTAAACGTATTAAAAGCCTATGAACCTATATGCTTGAAGTGTAGAAATAAGCAGCCAGGTCCCATGGAGGTGTCATTATTATTTTTTTTTTGGAAAGGAGAATTGAGATTCGGTCAATACTAATTCTAGGGAATTTGGTCTGAACTGCTGCAGGTGGACCAAGGGCAAAATACGTAGAGTGAATTAGAGATGAATTTATTCAATAATATCTTAGCTATGGATTCTGAGCTGCTGTGGGTAGTACAATGAGTTAAGATTATGGCAGGCTACTGTTGCAGATTTTACATACACAAATAAAAAGGTCTTATGGTTCTCTGAAGAGTTGGAGGCTATTTTGAGCTTGTAGATAGCCACGGTGCTTCTCACAGCATTCTTGAGTTCCTCATCAATTGCTTAAATTTTCATGCATGAGTTGAGAGGGAGTAAGAACTGTATAAGGCTAGTAGCTTATATTACTTGTTCAATATCCCATCAGACTGGGTGTTTCATATGTTTAATTTTTGCTTATGGTGGTATGGGCAAATCCCAGACTAATGAGTACGAACCATAACACTGCCCCTGCCCCTAGCCCCAGTCCTATACTTTATCTTACTAAAAGTCCTTTCTGTAACACTACCACTAAACAAGATACTCAGGCACACACTATTCATACATCGCACACATGAACAACACTAAATCCATTCCCTTCCCCTTACTTTTACTTTAACCTGCAAACACTCACACATACACTCCCACTCTTAATGCCAAAACCTTTGTTATAGTGAAAAGTTTGGGCATCAAAACAAAAATCTACATTTACTGTAACCACAAGTACTTGATCTTACTTCTTACAACACCTCCAATACACAACAGAGAGCACTTTCAATGTATTTCCAAAGCAGTTCACTCTGTCAACAAACTGACTACATGGAAAAGTGAACTCTGTGCAATACAAATATCACAGTTGGTGTGAAAATGCTTGTAAGAGAAAATTAACTTGGTTATAGACTACAGCACAGCATAAGTGGACTCTTTGGCTATACTTGAGAAACACAGTGTGTTTAAACCCAGCTGATGTCCATGATCATTAAGGTGCCTGCAAAAATATCCCAACTAACAGCCAAGCTAGAGTTTTCACTGTGTTATCCCTCAAGAAGGCTGAAACATGCATGTACACAGCAAGTGGGGTTTGACTTTATTGGCCTGAATGTATCCATAAAGACTTAAAAAGTAAAAAGTCATGGACATTCAGAAGCCATATAGCTGAAACACTTGATGTCCTTAAGGGATCGTTTGCATATTTCCCATGTGCCTCTATTACAGGTGGTTTAAGGTATCACACAGCTTTTCATGTAGTTATTACTAATTGGTTTGTCTGTGTGACCTTTTTACACTTTGGTTTGGTTAACTTGGTTATAGAGATATACTGAGCCATGACAGGGAATAAGACTGATATACATTTAAATGAAATATTGCAATGACTTTCTCATAAAAAAAGTTTATTCCCTTGGCACTTCGGCAATAGCCTTCCATGGGAGGATAATAAACGTAAAACAGAAAACACCCTTAAATATAAGAAAATAGGAAATTATACCATTAATTACCAAACAATCCACTATTCAAAATAATCATTTATTTTTTTTTTAAATTCCAATTACATCCACTTTTCAAACCAAAGGGTACCAAAGTATTACATTAAAGAATAAACATACTTTCCTTAAACTGCAAAAAAAAAAAATTAACTGTTCCCCTAACACCTAGCTTTCCAATTAAATTCACTTCACTAGTATGTCTGTCTATAAAATATGCAGGTAAATGGCTTATATTTTTACCAGTACATATATTTCTAAGATGTTCTTTAATTCTGGCAGCAAAATGTATCTTTGTTTCTTCTCTATAAAACAAGTTACACAGGCATCTAAATGAATAAATCACTGTAATTCTTGAACAATTATAATGCCCCCTAACATCTAATCTAACAGTGTTAATTGTCAGTTAACATCTAACTGATAAACATTTGTTGGTGGTCAAGAGGATAGTAACAAACAGGACAGGCTTGCAGATGGGTCTATATTATAACATGGAAGTCTTAAAACTTCGAATGTTATAATATTGAACCATTTAGATTGAAAGACTATAACATCGAATGCTCAAAATAGCTATTTTTTTCCCAGGGAAAAATTTGCTGTTCTGACAAACATACACACAACACAAGCACACCAAAATAAATAATCCACACACATACACTTCACAAAACCCTACACTAAGCCATACATACACTACTAGCTATCCACTTACCTTAACCCAACCCTAACCCTAAGGTCCGTAACTACTGCACACTCACCTTACCCACTCCCTAACCCTAAGGTCCCTAACTATCACATACTCACCTTACCTGCTCCCTAACCCTAAAGTCCATAACTATCGCACACTCACCTTACCCGCTCCCTAACCCTAAAGTCCCTATCGCACACTCACCTCACCCGCTCCCTACCCTAACGTCCCTATCGCACACTCACCTTAACCCAATCTGTTCACACACTTACCTTAACCCAGTCAGTAACCTTTACTCCACAGTCGAGGAAATAGCGTAGCTGCAGAAATGGCCCACCGAATACTTTCCCTAGGAAAGTATTCGATATTCTGCAGCTTCGCTATTTTCAGCATTTAGTGCATAGGGTTCAATATTATAACATTCGAAGTTTTAAGACTTCGATGTTATAATATAGACCCCTTGCAGATACAGGTTAACTAATAAGGGAAGATGGTGGAAGAAGTAAAAAATGACACATATGGCAAAGACTGAACAGATAGTGAAAAAATGAAGCATTTGTCTGCCTCTAGTAACCACAGTACTCCCGGTAATTTTCTAAATAGCCAGGCCTACGACCATTATCACAGACATGAATAAATGGGTGTTTACATACATGTAATTGCATACACACCTCCCACAAATGTCCTCCACCATTTACAAACCATCAAGAACTATAAGGAAACATTGTCTGGTCATACATAGATGACAATATTGAAGTGCTTTAAACCCGTATCAGTCTCAAGGATGAAAGCTGGCCATCAGGCATTCAGCCTGAGCCTCTTGCACACTAGCCCATGATATGAAATCCAGGATCACTGACTGAACAAGGCTAATCAGTTGTGTAGATAGAAAAATAATACTACAGCAGTGAGCAGCTTTATACATTTATTTTTAGAAGCTACATAAAATTAAAAGTCACTAATGCTGCCTTGACATGGGATCTAAATTATACTAGGAACATGACAAATGGAAAAGAAACCCACAAGAATGAAATCCAAACCTGCTGAAAGTAATGAACTTATTCACAGCTCATTAGTCTAATCTGTAGTTTATAATGGCATCAGACCTGAGTTATGGTATACGTAAGCCGTCTCTTCTGCTGCTGTTATCAGCCAGTTTAGAACTTGTTAAAAAAATTAAATGCTGGTTGTTTGTATTCCGGATGCTGAGAAAGAATAAAGTTTAACACTAAAGGAGCTACGATTTAAGGGACTCTTCTGCTATAGAGTACTAAAGAACTTAGACTAGAATGGCTTACCTATTAGTTTCACTGTACTGGTGGTTGAGTGGTCTAAGACCAAAAACTTAATGTCTCGTTGAGTTTCATTGCAATGTATTCTACTGTGGGAGCTGGCAATGCACGTTTAAGGGGGTTCCCTTTTTTCACTGTGGTGTGACTCTGGAGTTGGTATATATAATCTAGGGGGAGTGGGGGTTGTCCCCAACATGGGAAAGTGCAGAGAGCTTGCTCCCCTACAAAAAAAGTTTATTTTCTGTTTTCTTGGGTTCACTGTTTTTGATATTTAATTTTCGATAAATGGTGAACCGAAAAAAAGAATCATCAATGTCTCATTGGTAAACCTAGCAGGGCACCTTATGTCTGGAAGAAGGAATTCCTTATTTGCAGGACCACAGCCATCTGTTAATGTATAAGTCACACAAACCTTGGGATACAGTAACAGTAAAAAAGAATGTTGTACTGTACTGTATACTGTCATGCCAGACACATTACACAAGACGACATGGTATGCACCAAAGAATGAAACTTACAAAAGCAAATCACCTCTGCCTCAGAGCACCAAGTCACTTTACTTTGTACAAGTCAGTACATCCAATTCTCATCCACTTGGAGTGCGCTGTACCTAGTCTGCAGAAAGAGAATGCACAAGAAAGTTATCTAACACAAAAGAGTGCACCATCATACACTGCACTTTTTTAACATAACTTTGAAAGCAAGATAGATAGAAATGTCAGGCCTTGACATTTTGGAAGTCTCTACAGTTTCATTATCAAAGAAAGGCAGAGACTAACTTCTGTTTGCAGGGTTAATGGCATTTGGTGTAGAAAGTCATTGTTGTTGCGCATATCACAAACAAAGCAAAGAAGTAGGGAAATAAACAGGATTAATACTTTTAGAATGCATCACTGATGGATTTATAACTATCGGGCACAATGCCTCATTTGATGTCAGGACATACATCTGTCACTGTATTGGGAGAACCTTAGCTCAATGTGTGAATAACTGGTGATAACAAAGATGTCTGTATCTTAAAGATGTTTATCTATAACACTGACTGCTTTAGTTTTGCAACACTGACTCCCAAAGACTGCTCAATGGATGGTAGAAATTTGTCCAGATCTACGGTAGTGAGCATTGCTGACAAAGAAGGAATGCTTAGCATATTAAAAGCAGCAAAACTGAAGACTGATGGCAAGACAGGATGATTAAAATCAAATGTAAAAGTGTGGGTCCTTTTTAATAGTCATCCATTTGTTTAGGAGCTCCAGTGTGTTTTTAATGCATCTTGTCATGTTGTGTTCTTTTATGTCTAAAATCTGAGCGAGGATCCTCATATGTCACAGATCTATCAAAGGCAATTAGATCAATGGATTAAGTAAGGAGAGATGAAGTATTGTTTTATCCCCCAAGGAGTGCCTATGCATCCTGTTGTGATCTTTCCTGACATACACATTACAAATATATATCAGGACTTACATTTCAAACATAATCCTATTAAGAAGATTTGTTTTGCCTGCAAACCTGCAGAGATTATTCTGGAACCAAAAATATACCCAGGATGCTTTTGCAATAACTAATTTTAAATTATGATTGAGAAATCCTACTTTTCAGGTGTATTGATCAGCTCTTCCTCAGCTAATCGATGGTTAGATCATTTTTCACTTCTGTCTTTCCTAATAGAATGTATGCAATTTGAAAACAAATAATGTTGCTATAATTTCACAAAACGTAATCAGGACACTGACATTCTGGACAGAGCAGCTAAATTTTTATTTAATTTATTGATGTATTCCTATAGGGAAATGCATTACTAAGATGAAAAAAGTTGTTTTTAGTTTCTTAAAATCTTGTTACTTCAGTTGTACAAGCCAAATGATTTATACAGTACAAAATTTTACATGTTGTAGATTGATATCTGGCTTAAAAATCCAGTGGTATACGATGTGTGGAATTGCAGCAAACTGTATTTATTCTGGACAGAGGTTTTAGGAATCTATAACAATAAAATCATTCCTTCTTTCTCTGTCATGCAGACAAAACTGAGTTATCTTCCTACCATCTTAGCTCATCTCACCATGGCAGGGATGTTAATGGAAGTAGCAAAGAATAAAAAAAGCAACTGGAAGCTTAGTTAACATTAAAAACATGTCATTCAGAAACTGCAAACATGAAAACAGCAGCCTGTAAGTGATGAACAGACTCCTACATATACCACATCTCTCAGAAATCACGCAGCCAATAATACATGGAAAAATGTCTAATTTGTGACATAATATAATAAATCAAAACAATATCTATATAATTGTTAGTATTATCACATCCAGATTCACAGCCCTTCCTGGCAAATGTAAAGGGCTCATGTGTTTAATGTGTTAGGCTTAGTAGATTTCTTCATGCAGTAGTGAGTCCATCACAGAACAAACACCAAAAGACATAAAAACCTCCACCCAGACAGAATAAATTATACAGTATATATTATTACCCAAAATGGACAAATGAAAACTCAACGACTAGTATAACAGCTGTTACTATTAACATTTCAACCTGCTTATAAAAACTAAATGCACTGGCAAAAGTGAATAATAAAACAAAATAACATTGCTTTTTGTGAGCTTTCGAGCTAATAATGTAAAGTGCTTTTGTGTGTATATGGAGGAGAAGAAGTTGTTGGCAACATGAAGCCTCCTTGATTGGCGTGGTCACCCAAGTGGAGTGAAGGCATGTAATAATGTCTAGAGACTCCTGTATCTGCAGTGGAATGTCAACAGAACATCACACTCCTGGTATATAATTACACACCATCCTGTTATCAAAAGTTTGCACGTTAAGACACTGAACCTTTGGAAGATGTTCAAAGCTACAAGAAGTCAGTTAACAGAAATGAGATTAAATATGGCCTAAATCTAACAGCAAATAAAGAACGCAGGTTTCCAGAAATGTGTGTTATTTTCATAGAAGACTATAAAAGCAAAAAATCTATATAGTTCTGTTTTGAGCTAGCCTAATCAGAGAGAGAGTATACTTCACATGATATTTAGGCAAATAAATGAAAATTACTCAAGCAAGGTTAGCTAATAAGTGAGGATATATAAGACATTAAGGCACAAAGGGAAGTAAAGACAGCTGAAGTGATTAAGAAATAGAGAACCTTAAACTTTGTAAAAAAGGAAAGAAGATTATCAGACGTTAAAATATAAAATGATTAAGAACAAGAGGAAGTGTTTTACGCTTTTTAAGAAAACAGATAAGAAGGTCAAAAGGTAGTACAATGAGTTATGTTTATGGCAGGCTATTGTTGCAGATTTTACATACACAAGAAAAAAGGAGAAGTAGGTTGAAGTTTGTTGTGAACTTTCAGAAACACAGTTAACATAGTACCCTTATCACTGGCGGAAGACTAGTGCCTTCAGAAACAATAGGAAAAGCTGGAGATGGAAGTGGCAGAAAGATAAAAGAGCTTAGACTAAGGAAGCGAGCGTATGATTTCCAGATGAGCTATTCACTGGACTTGGGCTGGGTACATCCAGTGGTTCCAAAGAAACAAGTGTAAATGGTGAGTGTAAAAGCACTCAAAGGTAATAAATAGGATGCCCTGACTCAGGTATGATACTATAAGGTAGAACAAGGGTATGTATAAGAACACAAGATATGCTGACAGATAGGTAACCATCTGGCTTACCTAATCTGTCAATCCGCCTGTTTATGGATAAGCCACAATTCATTGTCAATCAAAATCTTTTTGCCTACATCCCATCAGAAATACTATAGGTCTACCCCATGCATTCTTGTACTGTACTACATATTTTACTCCAACATACTAATTTTACAACCGCCTCTGTAAAAAAATAATGTTACATCTGAACTGTTCTCTGTCTATCTTCACCTTCTGTTACTTTTGTCTACTAATCTTAGCAGAAACATGCTGTCCTCATGAACTGTTTCAGTTTGTCATGAGGTACTTTTCTGTTTCATTTCTTGTTTAATCATCTTCCTTGGTCTGCCTTAACATGGCTTTTAATGTCACCCTTGCACTGTAACGTTTGGGTAACAATCCCACTCTCTGCTGACACTGAAGTCTTTAACTTCCAGTATCACTGTACTAAAAGTTCATATGCGTGTAGGTACCACTGAGGCATAAGTGTGTTGATTGAGAATCCAGTAACATTAAGTTTCCTTTGATATTGATATATTCCTATATTCGTGTGTGCATGCATTAGTTTGGGATACTTACTGAATGAATGAAGCAGACTCCTACGATCTACATCTTGACATTCAGAAGCCGCTAACTAAGCTGCCCATCAAGTCTGAAGTATAGCAGAAAGTCAGAAAATCAAGGCATTTCAGCAGTGCAACAAAGAAACAAATAAGTAAGCAAATACAAAAGATAAATATGTCCAAAAATATAGAAAAAATAGAAATGAAGATAATAAGGACATTAGTGCAGTAAGACATGAAAACAGACATAGACATAAAGGAGACAGAAATAAACAATGAACAATGAAGTTAAAAAGAAGAGGTAACAATTATTAATGAAGTTAAAATGTGATGGAATATGCTCAACCATTTTATCAAACTGGCCTGCACATTGTATAATAACAGATGCAAACTAACAGAGCAGAGTGGCATGCAGACGGAAACTGCTACTTTTGTTTTGCAGACTGCTTTTTTAACCTAGTGACAAGCCCCTGGAACAATTTAGTTGTACCACAATGGCACAGCACAGGCATGACTATCGTGCCTTTGTTAATTGTGATGTTCTAGGTAACCACTATATTACAGACTCGATTAGTAGCTTAGTTTAAGTTGACAGTTTATACCCACTCAGATGTAGTTCATAGGAATCTACTTCATTTGTTCAATAGGTATACATTAATTTGTTTACCCATAAATGTTTTTTACTGGAACAGTGTTCCATGCCCGTGCTAATGTTTGGTCTGCCTCCAGTTTCCATGACCACATGTCTAGCATGAGCTCTAAATGGAAAGCCCCAATGATTTGTATTTGATTTGTAAAATAAAAGACAGATGATTTTTGGTACAAAAGTGCAAAACATTAAATGAAGCCAGGTCCTTTCACCAGCATACTTTATATAAAAACATAACCTTTATAGAGTAGTAGTATGTGTATAGAATACATAATTGAGTCTTTTTTAAATTGAAGCAAAAAGCATAAGATCACTGTGGCAATCAGTAGAAACTTAAGTTCCTATGTAGGGTAGCCGGGATCCCTCTCCGTGACAGTGTAGGACGTAGAGGGATCTCTACATATATCCAGTACTCCTCCTCATTGAAAGGAGTCAGCTGAGGTAGTTTGAGTCCTTCATGAAGAAGCTCCTTTGGGGCCTCCACAGGATATATAACAGACACAGCCTACTGGGAGGAGGGGACCCCTGACATATTGGAGGGATTATAGTTCTCAGTTTGCCTTGGAATATTTCAGGATCCCACAGGATGAGCAGTAAACTGTTGTTGGGAATAAAGATGTCTGGTTTGCCCAGCTTGCTAGTACAAACCTCACCAAGTCAAGCAGCAAAGAAAATGATGATAATGAAATGTATTGGCAGAGTACGCCCACTGACCCACATTCAATTTTCAGGGAGAACTAGGAGATTTAACATTCTCAAATAGAACAAATACAAATGCAAATACAAAAGCACCAATAGTACTGATGTTATTACACAAAAATAGACAATGCAGCAGATAATAAATTAAGAACAGAAGTCAATACACACTGCTTTACAAGACAGTCTTCCAAAGTACATTAATTATATGGACTTCTTTCATCTTCTGTTTGTAATTCATAATAACAACTCTCAGCATTCCCATGGCCACAGTGCGGTGTGAAGTTGACCCATTCCCCTGAATGACCTACTCAGTCATCTGTTGCTGATGGTTAATGCTTCAAAAACCTGGTCTGGCAAGCTTCCATCAATGTTCTAGTGTGCACAAATGATACACGTATGCAGTGCTAAGACTACACAAAATAAAGTGATATTTCAGTTGTTAAAATAGTTTTGACTTTGGCTGCCAAAGTAAAGCTGCTATTTTTATGGGAGTGGGACTGTTATATGAGCTAAAGGGATTGGGAGGGTGGAGCTATCATTTAAATGTTTTTCTGCCACATCCAACAGCCATATGGTTCTTTTTGTTGTTTTGTTTTATTGATTTGTTTTACAGATTGGTTTGCTACCTCTGTTAAAGAAATATGCATTTTACCTCTTCATGTAAAGCTTTTCTAAGGTACTATCTAAGTTGGTGGCAAAATGCCCAGTTCCTTGTAACAATACATTAACAATGTGAAGTGGAGATATGATTCTATTCAACACTTTTAACCTGTTCATTGTTTGGTTTTGTTTACTGCTGTTTATAGCCAGTGGCTTGATATGCAGTCAAGAAGACCACTGAAGGACCTAGCTTACTTTCCCAACTGCCCCAGAGCATTGTCTTATTCAGAGACTTGCTCAGAGTCCAACAGTAAACAAATGGACACTGAAGGAATCAAACCCTTGACTAAAGGAAGAAACTTGTTTGCATCCCATAGTCTTACTCCTCTGCACTAACTCCTGTTTTTATCTAATATTCCAATGGAGCAGATAAGGGAAAAGCAGGACTAGTACTATTAAAACAGTCCTGAAGTCAGCACTTCATATGTGACCATTAATTTGTAGACCACTGTGTATTATGCTGCTGCAGCTGTAAAAGATGTGACATTGGTCCCAAGAAACTGCTGTGGGAGTCCATCTTAGAAAACAGACAAAAGTGTTCAGATGGTGTCTTACATTCTTAGTGTGACATTTCATTTATCTTAGTGAAGGATCACCTATGAGTAGCTTGCAACATTATGCACAACTGATCATGAAGTTGGGAATGAAAAACTGCAGTGGTTTGTATCCTATGACTACTACTTAAGACATCCTTCATAAGGAAGCTGTGGAGAATATTATTATGAAATTTATGTTCTTTACACTATAGATCAGCTGGGGTATGAGAATAATCATCGAATTCTAGTGAATTATGTAAGCATTACAATTAAGTTGCGATGATGTAGGACATTCTAAATCTGGCAGTAGTAAAACAAATATATTTTGTCCTCTAGCAAGTAGTGTAAAGGATTAATACTATAAAAGTACTAATACGCTGCTTCCTGCAGGTCAGAGTTTGATTCCTTCAGCTTTCTTTTGCCTGCTGCATCTTATGAAGAAGCTGTTTAGCCAGAAAAGGGTCTGAGAAAGTGGGCTATGCTCCTCAATGGTCTCTTGGAGAGCACGTCTAGTCAGTACATAAGAATAATTACAAAAAGTTTTACTGCAATATGGAAAATGTCTTAGACTTAGAAGTACAAGAAAACTACAGTTTGTAGGGCTGTTAATGGAGTAACCTTCAGAACAAAATGTCTGATATTTTACAAAATTAAACATTGGCTGCCTAATTTTCTAATGTGTTTTTTTCCTCCAGTTTTCTGTTTCAGCTTGTTTGCAACTATTGTGTGTAACTTTCATACCATTCAACCAGGTGATGCAAGAAATCTGGAGAAAGGCTAAAATAATGGGAGAATAGAGGTGCAAAACTAAGGACAGATTTTAAATATTGTTACAAACTTAGAAAGTTGCTAGAATAACAGGATTTGTGTTGGCATGCATTTTCTAAAGGATATGAATACTCAAACTCAAATGTATGTCATTATTTAGTGACTTCATTCCTCTGTGATTTGCTAGAGGAAATTTTATGAGGAACAGACCAAACATAAGAAGTAAAAATCTGGACATTCTAAGAAAATATGGATAGCTGAGAGGTATGCTAACATTATGACTAATTTTGAGCTGGCATTTTGAATTCTAATTCTTATAAGTATGCAAAGCTACTTGAGGATTATATATGTGGTGGGTGCTTTTGTGTGTGTGTGTGTGTGTGTGTGTGTGTGTGTGTGTGTGTGTGTGTGTGTGTGTGTGTGTGTGCACTTTCAATTAATTGCCTTTGTGAGCAGAGAATTGACGGGAAATACTAATGTTCAGACCAGTATGAAAGCAATAATTTAGTAATATAATTTAATATAATTTTTAATTTAATGTGTTCACATCTACATTAGTAGCATGAGGAACTATGTAAAGGCTTTGCTTGGAAAAGCGCAAAACTAAATGGGGAAAACAATTACAAAGGATGAGATACTGGACAGTAAAAAACTTTATGCTAATCAATTAAATAATTAATACAACTTATACTAAGAAACCCATCAAGTAAAACCCTTTTTTACAGAGCAGTACAACAAAAAATATGAACGTGCAATAGACAAAGACATGTTTATGCTCCCTTTCTTAAAGTTAGTTGAAAAATAGACAAGTGTCATAGGTAGTTACCAGGCTTGTATTCCAGGAGAGCATTGATGAGCCGAGCCCAAATTCCCAGTTGTCTCCATACACTGTCCAGCTAAGTGACTTGCTCAAGGTCATGCAGGAGGAAAATGAGGACAGAAGGAATCAAACCTTGTACTATCAGAACTATAGTTCACAGCCTTAACCCTCTGGCTATCTTGCCTAACAATGCATTTAGCTACTGGGGATTAAACCTGACTGTAATACCAAGGCACTACATTGCCACTGAGCTAAATCCCTCCCAATACATAATAAACATAAAATTAACACTATATAGTTAATAAGCCAAGAAACTACTAGTAAGTCTTCATTATTAATTATTATAAGAATAATGCATATCACATATTGAACAAAATGACAGAAGTATGAGTTTCTCAAGAGCTGTATTTGCTTGACAGTAAAAGCCCTTAAAATTTGTTACATAACAGCAACAAAAAAATCTAAGATAAGCCTTAGAAAGTCATAGTCAGTATACTAATGGCATTTTGTATTTAATATATAAAAAAATGTGATTAAAATATCTTTATTGAGGCCTATTGTAGAGAGGCCACTGGCATGTTTAAAATGAAATAAATTAGGAAATACAGTACAACATATTTTGAAAGCATAGCAGGCTCCCTGGTATAGTGTAAAAAATAGCAATGCAGTGCATGCTTGATTTACCAGTTAATAATGAATGCAATCAGGAAAAGTTGTATAAAAGTATAAGGCTACATGACAACATTACCTCAGTCTCCAAAAATAAACTTTGAAGCAGCTAAGAAAATTACCATAATAAATATAAAATGAGAAGAACAAAGAGAGGGTTATAACATTTTGCATTATCCAAAAAGGCAGGACATATTTAATCCTGCATAACACCAAAAGTTAAGCATAAATTATCTGTATGACTAAACAAATGTGATTGAAAAGTAAGATGATTATTTATTATCTTAAAAAATATATATTTCATGAGCTCCACTATCTGGTAACCTTCAGTGATAAATATATAAGTTTATTTAGAATGGCCAGAGTTAAGTGACTAATCCTCTGGGTATTTACAATTATATCATGTTCACCAAACCAATCTTGTAGCAGAGTCAGGCTTTACATTAATTTGTTCCATATCATAATTTACTCTTACTGAAATCAAGGCCAAATCAATGGCATATCTGATGATTTGCTAATATAGAATCATTGTCACCACCACCACCATCATTCTCATCATCATCACCTGTTGATGCACCTATAATCGGTACAACAATCCCTAGGTTATTTTTGGCAGGTTTATTATTATTGAGAATAAGGCTAAATCAATGGCATAAATAAAGCATTATGAATATAAATAGGCTTTAGATAAATCCTGTATAAAAATGTCAGATATAAGGGGTTCAAATACCAAGTCATGTGAAGCTCCAGATAATGAAGTGTACATTTTTTTTCACATATTTTGACCCCTTTATTGACCAATCACTATGACAAAGGTAAACATATGTTTATATAAAAGAAAACAAACCATACTAAGATGTTAATAGTTACAAACATTATATATCATATAGATCATATATATTCTTCTATACAATCATCATCAGTCCAACATTATATAAATTGTTCATTTCCTGCCTTCCTTTAAACCTCACTCCTCCTTCAAAATTTTCTCCTGCATGTATTGTTCCCTCACTTTATGATTTTCTTCTGTGTAATTTGCTTTTGCCCTTTTCTAAAGATCCCACTTCCATTTTTTTATGCCTGTTACAATTTTTCACTCTTTCAAATATGGCTGGTTTAGACTTTGATTTCCATTTTCTACTAATTGCTTTATTGGCAGCCACCAGAACTAAACTTAACAAGGCCTTATGCCTGGGCAATTCAGATACATTACAAGCTCAAAAGTAACACCCATTTGCTCACACAATAAGTATGACACAGTACTCTGTAGAGAATTTTTAGTCTGTTAACTCATTAAACTCCCAAAACATATGTCTGCAATTATTTCTTTCTTTCCCATCACACCACCTACACTTGCCATCTATCTGAGGAAAAAATCTGCTTGGGGTATAAAAATACATATGCAAATGCTTCCAAGCAAAAGTCCTAAATCCTATAGACTTTATTGCATATATGAGAACCATACACATGTCCTTCCATTGTTTCCTTGTGAATTGCTTATCCAGTCTGTCTTCCCAATATTTTCTAATCTCCTCTAATTGATTCCTTTAGTTAGTGTGTAATATTGTATATTCCACACTAATTATCCAGCAGCTTCTGTTTTAGCTTCAACTGAACACAACTCTACCAGATCAGGTCTTTCACTTAACATTCCCCATCCCTTTGTCTTTGTCTGTACTCTGATGTCAATTCCTGATATAGCTAGCAAGGGAGATTGAATGAAAGTGGAGTTTAAAAAGAGGGTAGAAATAAAAGAAAAAGTGTTATGGTTAAGATGTGACAAGAATTATTTAAAGGGGCTGACAAAAGTTAAAGTATTGCAGAAAAAGAGGAATCACACAGAACAAGAATAGATGCAACTGCAGATTGCTAAAGAGAAAGTAGGGGAGTATCTGGATACCATGCACAAGTTTAGAAAGATTGCTGTTAAGCAACTGTTATTGATAATAACTCCAGAGCACAAAAAAGTAGTACAATGACTTAGGCAAAAGAAAGTAGAAAGAGCTGTGACTAAAATTAGGGAGCCCATAACAAGAAAAAATAACAGAGTTCCTGAAGCGGTACTAGAGATATTTCAGAAAGTTTATTAAAATTTGTATAAAGCAGAGAAATGTGGAAATCAAGAAAAAGTACAACTGGAAATATTTATGGAATATTAAGCATGCTGAGGTTATAGGTAAATGAGGCTCAACAATTAACAATTAAGACAGGAGGAGATGAGATAAAAATGAAGGCATATAATCAATCTGCAGTAAAGTCTCACTGAATAATTGGTACTCCTGGGAAATTGGGAAGCTAGGAGGTAAGAAACTGATAAAGATCTTGAAGGTTTTATTTAACAGTATTTTAAAAGGACGGTAAGCACCACCATCCTGGAAGAAAGTTGTGGTGGCTATAATACCTAAATATGGTAAAGACCCATCAGACTCAGCTTCATATAGGCCCATTTCAATTTTTACACCATGATTATAATGTGTTTATGCCTGCAGTAGCTAAAAGAATGGCAAATATGTTGCCAGTATTGATAGATATGAATCACTGCTGATGTGGAGGGGAGGCAAACATTTTACAACATTAGTAGAACAATGATGATCCAAAATGAAGCAGAATGTAAGACAATACCTGTGTTGCTGGTGGGTCTTGATGCAGAGAATGTATTTGAGAGAGTAAACTGCGATTTTATGAGTAGGGGATGGGAGGGTGGCATAATGGTTAAGGTGTTTGCCTTACAAACACAAGGTGCAGGGTTTGAGTCTCACAAGGGATAAATAGCTAGGCTTAAAATGGCTCGCAAGGGCAGTTAGCTTAGTACTAATCTATTAATTTCTATGAATAGGGCAATGGAAGTATTTGTATTCCCAGATATAATAATGATGTTAATTGGTTGGATATATGATCATATTTGACATACCCTGGACCACCCCAATAACCTATTAACTTAAAA
The DNA here is from genome assembly GCF_019279795.1 of Protopterus annectens. Classification (NCBI taxonomy): domain Eukaryota; kingdom Metazoa; phylum Chordata; order Ceratodontiformes; family Protopteridae; genus Protopterus; species Protopterus annectens. The sequence goes on from NC_056745.1 coordinate 1,364,804,600, forward strand.
CAAATGCACAAAACTATGTACATCTTCAGATAATGAAGTTTAACCATCTTGATAGGAACAATTTTCCCAAACAACATCTGTACCCACAGGCATTAACACACCTAAACCTAAGGTTATCAGTGTTAAGATGCACGTAACAACCTGTTCTTCTGCTTATACTAATTGCTGTCTCTTCTTGTCTTATCTTTATTCCCCTCCCAGATGTGAAAAACAGGTCATATAATTTCAAAAAACATTAACTTTGAGCCTTAAAATAGTGCACTTACTATCTGTAAATAAAACTAAATTATACACTGCTGTAGTAAATTCAATGAAGAATTTAGGGACCTGAAAAAATGCTATCTCTTATTCACTTCCAATAATTTCAAGTTTTATTTTTCACTAACCAGCTTGCCCCTGTACCTTTTAATTTTATGTTTCTGTCAGCAGACAATGTCCAGATGACTCAAGATGTATTGCCTTTGCCTATAGTCAGCTTGTTTCCATAGAAACAAAAGAACATAATGTATAAAATGTACAACTGCCCTCAGCTGCAGACTTCTCAACTGACACTGAACATCCATTTGCTAAAGGAAAATTATTCATTACATTCACAAGGGACTCTGTTTTTTTAAGCAAAATTCACTTAGATTAATCCAAGGCCCTTAATCCAGACATCCACCTATGCAAAAGTAAAAGAAAACATCTCAAATCTACATATTTTATAATCAGTGTACTTTTACACCTCACCCCCATGCAAACAGCCAAGGATTACTGCCTTATATCTTAAATGTGCTTTTATCCAGCCTATCTTTTCTTTTTACATTTTAATGCTATATTTCTTAAAACTAGTGAAGAAAATTGTACTTGTTTACATTAGTATCTTTATCACATAAAGCAATCACTAAAAATGCTTTAGTATATGACATGCAATTTATCTCATGAAATGTTTTGTGTAAATACTGTTAAGAACAAAACATTTTTGCTTACAGTTACTTTTTTTCTTTTTTTTCCCTTTAAGTGTCCTTCCAAATATTAATGACATGATGTGGGTATATGCTTTTCAGTCCCCCACAAGTTTAACAATGTCAACAGATGTCCAGTCTTTCTCAGCCACTTTTTCTTGTAAAGCCATATTTCACAAATGTGGTTGAAGCTTTATAGGCTCACATTTATTCACTAATTTCAATGTTGCTGATGTTCTTTCTGTTCATCTCCATCTCCCAACCTCAGACTCTAGTTTAAATCCAAGGTACTCCCAATTCTTCTTGTCAAGTCCTGCACCTTTTTCTATCTCTAAAGTACTTTCCTTTGGAACATTGGCAAAGTCTCTCTGTGAGCTTTATTATCAGAAGAATGAGAAGCAGAGTCCCCTTCTGTTCTATAGCTCATTTTTTGTTGGACCAGCCAAATTATTTCCTCCTTAGCCTGTACTGCATCAAAAAACAACTTTGATTCACCAGGAAAAATATATTCTGAAGAGAGATGAGTATAGCGACTTGAATTTTATGCCAACCTCTTGACATTCAAATAACGTCCCAGTGATAGCTGGGATGGATTTGCTTCTCTTCTACCTGCTGTACAGTGAATGACCATTTTCCACAAATACTCTACTGTCTCCAATTTTTAATACTTTTCCTTTCTGCCATGGTTTTGTTATGATCAACTCTTTATGCTGGTATGATCACTTCTTTACTAATATAGGTTTTGACTGCTTTCTTGTGGCTAGGTTTGGAGCATACAAAATCCTGCTGTGGAATACCAGGTAATTTACTTATTTGTGCTTTCATAAAGTTAATACAGTCTGTGCCCTCTGTTTTCTCTGGTATGGCAGAAAATCTCAGCTTTTCTCTGCATACTCTACCATCTAACTGCCATTTTTTGAAACAACTCTTCTTCAGCAGTCTCATAAGCAGCCAGCCTTTTCTTCATTTTGTCCTCTGATTTTTGTAGTTTATTAGATCATCTGAATAGCTGTTTAAAGTTTCTTCCATTCTTCCAGTTTTTTGTCATTTGAGTTGATATACTACTTCAGTGTTCCATTTATTTTAATTAGCTCTGAGCACATTTGATTTATTTTTTCTGCTAAATTACTGGAAGACATATCTTGAACCAACGTTGGAACTTGAACAGCTTTTTGCTAAACAGCTGCACGACTCTTCCTAGTCACTTTTTTCTTTACCTTTTCTATTTTTTTCAGGCTCTTTGTATTTCTTCTTTGCTGGCATCCAGGCCATGTACTTATTAGCCAGTAACTGAATTTTACTAAAACTGGCAGAATTACTGGCCCTTATCTATCAGTTTCTTTTTTCAAACAAGAAGAGCTGAAATTAAACTGTTTATCAGTGTGCAGCCATCTTAGAAACTACAGAACATACATTTTAGATTCAAAATAATTTGGTTCAAGCCAAGCTGTCCTGTCTATAAATTGTTCTGGATCTACTTTACTAAATTAATGGAAAATCTCAAAGCCAACACATGACTCACTGTATTTGTGGCTATTACTTTCCATCAGCAAAACTTGTCCTGCTCTTTTTTGAAGAAAAGTGCTAACCTTGAACTGGAAGGGATATTGGTGGATCTTAGAAATAAAGTATATTTGACATGCACTGGCCAGAGTCTTTAACAAAGCAGAAGGTAGTATAACTGTATATATGCAAATTATCTCTTTGCATATTAGTCAAGTCCTTCTCCAAATGTTCAGTTCTGCTATACACCACAAATCTTTTCTTGAGTCAATTGATTTGTCTGAGGATAACTAAAGCATTCTGTTTGAAATTCAAATGCTACTATAAAGTCTGTACATTTTTTAACTATTTTCATATGGTTTAGCTGTTGGTATAATACGATGCACTGGTCTATACATTTTAGCAGCCATTACACTTAACAGTAATGTAATATCAATGGTTATATAATGAAGTTTTACTCTTTTAGTGCAAGTTGTCCAGTCTAAGCTGTGGTGCATCTGAAATATTATATGTCCAATGTACTTGGCCATTTTAAAATTTTCTACATGTAATTTTACTTTTTAGATGTTTCTGCCATACCAAAGTCTATATTTAAGCATGTTTTTATAACAACACGATTTTCTTTTACATTTGTACTACACAGCACTCTTGTGAAGTCTTTTCTAAATCATTGATACTAGTTAACCATTTTCTACTAATTTAAATAAGCAGAAATCCTTTGATATACTTTTACACAGTCAAATGCAGTAAAACATGAAATTTACTTATTTTTGCTTTTATTTCATTACTTCACACAAATAATACAGTTCCTTAAGTTGCACTTACCTATAACACTAGATGTTTGAATTCCTGACTGCTACAGTAGGTTTTAGGCTGCATGGGTTGTTTCCCACCCAGTAAACAACAAACAAACAGCTTAAAAACACTCTGGCTCCCTCCCAGCTCTGAGAAGGGAAGGGAGGATCAGCTGTCAGAGTGGAAGATGTTCAGGACTTTCTTGCCTAACAGAGAAGAAGTAACATTCTCATCCTGAACTTGACAAAAAAAAATAGTAACCCAAAAGAAACCACTAGGGGATGTGGGTGAGTGTAGCTACTGAAGCAGTGAGGAATTCAAACATCTACTGTTATGGGTAAGTATAAATTATCCAACTGTAGTATGACCATCATTCCTACAGGTGCTGTAGCCTTTAGGCTACATGGGTTGATTACCAAAGCTTATCTAACGTGGGAAGAAGAAGAATATGGATCCACAATAGCCCATGGATAATGGTCCTAGCTAATCAAATCCTGGATCTAAGCAAAACGCATCCAAAATGTAATTTCTTCTACAGGTATATACAGCAGATAATGTGGCTGTCTCTAGAAAGCTTCTAGAGTCTACCTCTTTCCAATATGCTATCAAAGAAGGAAAGACCCTGAGACAGTAAGCCTTAATAGTGCCTGTAAATGGTATATCATGGAGAGTATAACAAACATGCCACTACATTCACCACCTCCATTGGTCCAAGTCCACCAACCCCATGATCAGGGTAGTGAAAATCTTCGCTAAAGATAGTCATAAATACCTTATAGTCATGATTTAATGTTGTTATTGGTAATATGATGCCACTACTGATGGATCTTTACCTTCCTTCCTAATGACAACTAGAATTCCTTGTTTCCAGACCCAAGGACATGGACCACATTTCCAAATGTTATTAACTAGATCTTTCCACATTGGTACCAGTTTCTTTTCCACTAGCTCCCATACTTCTGTCAGCAGTCCATTGCTGCAAGGAGTTCTGTCCTTTTCTGTCCTTCTAGAGCTGTTGAATTTCCTGTAACGCAATCACCTCTTTGAAACCTTTGCCCACCTCTTCTTCCACAAGTGTGAGTCTTATCCCATCTAAAAATTCTGATAGTCCCTGTCATGCATTCAGACCCTCTTCCTCCTGCCTTACAATATGTGGTAATATTTCCCAAATACTGCTAGTATCTCTTCTTCCAATACATTATGTCCTCCGTCCTCCCTCATTTGGTAGATCACTCTATCTAATACATGCTGTCATAATTTTGCAGCTAGTGCTCTAGTCACTTTAGGTGTCATTATTTTATTTAACTCCTTAAATATTCTGCCCTGTACTTATCTAAGATGTTTGAAATGCTATCTGATAATATGACATATATGTCTCTACATAAATTTCAGGTGAATGAATGGCCTGATTAAGAAAGTGGAATTTTATGTATATGTTCTTCTGATGATAGGTGTTATTAATCAAGAATTGTATAATTACTTCTGCGTTGAAAACCCTTTGATTCCCATCCTTTATGGACTGCCTAAGGTGCATAAGGACAGCAAAGATCCACCAATCCATCTTACTGTTTCAAGAAGAGGGTGGGCAACTGAACCTCCGTCTATATACATTGAGAAAACTTTACGCCCTGTTTTGCATACTGTACCAAGTGTTTTGAAAGACACTATGTCCTTTTTGTGTGATTTGTTTGTTTGGTGTAAGAACTTGGAGGACAGATGTGGTTTACTTCATGTTACTTTGGATATTACCTCTCTTTTTACCATTATCCCTTACAGTTTAGGTATTGAGTACATCACGTCCATCTTGTCTACACATGCATCATTGTCTAATAATAAGGTTTTTTGATCTGCACACTTCTTGAGTTGATCCTTGAGAATAATGTTTTTACTTTCCATGATGAGTACTATTTACAAAAGGTCAGAGTCATGATGGGGACAGTTTGTGCTAACTCATATGCCAATATTGTATTGGCAGAATATAAAACTGAAAATGTGCACAACAATGATCCCTTCAGTGACAATATATGCTATTATAGACATTTTTGATGAACTTTTTATGGTGTGGAGAGGGACTGAAGACAGTTTGAGTGAGTTTAGTGCATACCTACATAGTATCACCATGGTTCTTAGGTTCATTTATCATTTTTTAATGCTGGGGTGTTTAAGAACCCATGTAAGTGGAAGAATATTTATATAAATCAAGCATGCATCCTCAAAATGTACTGAAAGGACAATTTCATAGGACTATGCGGCTGCACGATGATGATAATACAGCTGAGAGAGCATTGGATTCCCATCCTGCTGAACCTGTATGCTCTTTAAGGAGTACCAGTGCCTACCCTTTTTGTGCTGATTATGTAACTATTCCTGCCTCAGATTTAAGTAACAAGTTTAAATCTTGGCTGGTTATTAACTTTTCTAGTAATATTAGTGGTGATATTGTTAGAAAACACTGGCCCATACTTATGGCAGATGAAGATGTGGCTAATGTATTAAGCTCCACACCCAAATTCTCTTTTAAGAACAATCTCTCCCTTAAATGGCAGTTGCGCTACAGGGATCATCAGTTGCAGCCTGTTCCCTGTTTTGACAGATTGAGGACATTTTCCTGTCAGACTTGCTCAGCTTGTAGGTTTATTCTGAATCTTGAGGCAATGTTACAACTGCCTCATGTACACAGACAACCCTCTCCTCCTCCCAACAAATTCCAACACATGTGAGAGATGCAACCATATAGCCAAACTGGAGGCTAAGCTCTCTCAACTCAGTACTGGCGTAACCAGTCAGGAGGAGAAGGAAACCACACTCACTACAATTCCAGTCTCACATAGACCTACCACGACAGCAAACCAAACACATAAACACAAAAAAACATACTCGGAGGCTCTAAATAAAAATCTGCCTAAGCAGCAGAGACCTCCAAAGCAGACACCCAAGCAACCGCTACCCCAAAACAAAACACGTGCAACACATAGCTCACAAAGCCAGCGTGCCAAACAGTCACAGCCCTTAAGGCTAAACAACACACCTGATACACTTGTAATAGGCGACTCTATCATCAGGCACACTGACGTCCCGCTCACCAGGCTGAACAAGGAGAAGGTCACGGTGAGCTGCCTGTCGGGCGCTAGGATCCGCCACATAACACAAGCACTCAGGTCACTCCAAGGCAAGTACAAATATGACTCAGTCATTGTCCATGCTGGTGTGAATGACCTGAGACGTACCTCCCTGGACTACATGAAAAGAGACAGAGGAGCTCTCTGAGCATGTAGCCCAGGCCGGTATGACCCTGACCTTGAGTAGCATCTTACCCTCACCAAGAATGATGCCACAATATGAAGACAAGATGATCAATTTCAACAATTGGCTTAAGTATTGGTGTCATTCAAAGGGGATCCAATGCCTGTCAGCCTGGAATGACATGCTTGACAAGCCACGATGCTTCGCTAGGGACGGCTTGCACCTGTCACCCCTGGGCTTTCGGATATTGGCAAAGGCTCTTGCTTCCCCCATAGTGCCTTTTTTAGGCAAGGCTCAAAAGACAAACCCACTTCCATAGGTATCACAAGGGATAAGAAACTAAGAGTAATGCTACTCAATGCCAGAAGTCTAAACCTCAAGATGCACGCACTCAAAACTCTCCTTAGCATGAAGAACATCGATATCTGTGCATTAACAGAAACCTGGTTCAAGGCTCCCGAAAGCACCCCAGCACTACCAGGTTATACCTCATACTATGCTTTTCAGCCCCAAATCTTGGACCGAACCACAAAAGGAGGGGGAGTATCAATATTCATCAAAGACACCCACACCTCCAGGTTGGTGGCACAGCACGAAGCATCAGAGAATATCCATGTGCAACTAACAGTGGGTAAAACTGCCTTCCAGTTTATAGCCTGCTACAGACCACCCTCCCAAACCCAGGAACCCCACTCAGCCTTCCTGAGAACACTGGAAAATATGAAGGTCTCTCCAAACACCATTATATTGGGCGACTTCAACTACCAAAACATAGACTGGGAGCATTACTCTAGCTCCAACACCCTAGCCCAAAGGTTCCTAGAATTTATAAACTCAAATGCTATGGAACAACTTGTTACCACTCCCACAAGAGGGGAAAACATACTGGACCTGATCATCACCAACATGGGGACTCTATGCTCCAGACCAGAAGTGTATCCCTCATTGGTAAGATCAGACCATAAACTAATCTCATTGGATATTCACATCCCGACCCCACCCCCTGCCCAGAAAACCACAGTGAAAAACTTCTCTAAAGCAAATTTCACACTCCTCAAAACGGAGGTGGAATCCTTCAAAGCCCCAGAGCCTGTGGAAAATACGGCCCAGACCGCAGAATCCTTTATAAACGCATTCTATGAACACCTTCAGGAATGCATGGATCATGCAATCCCAAATAAAACCAAGACCCAATCCTCCAAAGGCAGACGTCCTGTCTGGTGGACCCCAGCCATAAACAAACTATACAATAGAAGGAGGAAGCTACTACATGATAGAGCAAAATCCCAAAAAGGGAAGGCATCTCTGATCAGTATTAGCAAAAAACTACGGGCACTCATAAAATCGTCTAAGGCCAGCTTCGAGAGAAAAATTGCACAGGACACTAAGGATAATCACAAGGCTTTCTTTAGTTATGTTAGGAACCTGGGTGGGAATTCCCAGATATGCTCAGAATTAGTCCAGAATGACAAAAAATACATCGAACCCACAGACATTGCCAACATCCTAGCTGACAGGTTCAGCGCAAACTTCTCCCCCTCCCACCCCACCAAAAGGGCAAATATCTATCCCAGCAGAGTGCTGCCCCCCTGACATCTCAGATGCTCAGGTAAGAGCCGCCCTCTCCAAAGCAAAAAACACAGCATCAATGGGACCAGACGGTGTCTCGGGCTGCGTCCTACATGAACTCCAAGAAGAGCTAAACCCAAACATAAAACTACTGTTCAATCTCAGCCTTACTACAGGATATGTACCCAAAGAGTGACGTACAGCAACAGTGGTCCCTCTCCACAAAGGTGGTGCCTCAACGAATCCTGGAAACTATTGCCCCATAAGCCTGATTAGCTTGGTCTGGAAAGCTATGGAAAGGATCATCATGAACCTCATAAAGAAAGATATTGGGGACCTACAGACACTGGATCCTACCCAATTCGGCTTTGTTAAGGGCAGATCCTGCCTCTTAAACCTCGCCGATTTCTTTGAAACAGTCACCAAGGCCATTGATGAGGGAAAGGTGGTCCACACAGCCTACCTGGACCTCGCAAAAGCCTTTGATACAATACCCCACTCGGGCGTTATAGATAAGCTCACCAGCTTAAATATAAACCCCTATGTCACTAGATGGGTTGCAAACTGGCTCAAGGACAGAACCCACATGGTTAGAATTGCTGGAGCCATGTCAGACTCCAAACCAGTTACAAGTGGCGTCCCACAAGGCTCAGTCCTGGGACCTCTCTTGTTCGGTATATATTTCTCGGAGGTACAGGCCAACACGGAAGGACTGTGGCTGACCAAGTTCGCAGATGACTGCAAACTGGGCGCCATAATCAACTCTCCAGCCAACACAAGCATCCTTCAAAAGGGCCTCATAGAAACAGACAACTGGTGCCAGAGCCATGGCCTCAAGCTAAACACCAAAAAGTGTATAGTCATCCCCTTTGGCAAAAACAAAGTGCCCACAAATTACCACATGGGTGGTAATCCATTAAGTACAGAAGAAGTAATTAGGGACCTGGGGACCCAAGTTGATAGCAATCTCTCATTTGACAACCACGTGGCCAAAGTGGTTAGAAAAACATTTTATATAGCCCACCTAATCATGAAGGGATTCACATCTAGATCAGGGGAGGTCATCGTGCCTCTTTACTCATCCCTCATCAGGCCCATAATTGAGTACAATGCCCCTTTTGGGATGTACCTTACCAGGCACCTGCAGCAACTGGAAAGACCCCAAAAGTACCTCACCAAGAGGATCAAAGGGCTCAAACAGATGCCATATGCTGTCCAGTTAAAGAAACACAAGCTCTACTCAGTGGCATACCGCCTGCTCAGAGGCGATCTGTGCCTGACATATAAAGCCATGTCCAACCCAGAATTAATGGACATGCTGCACCTCAGAAAATCCAAATCCCATCGAACTACGCGCTCGAGAGACTTGAACCTCAGCACTGAAATAAATAGGACATGCTGGAGGGACAGATTCATAACCCAGTGGCTCCCTTCACTCTGGAATAAAATCCCAGTCCAGGTTAGGCAGACTCCCTCATTGAGTGGATGGGAGATCATAGGTTTACACCGGGTATCACTTCTGTGTCACTGTTAGACAGATGCACAGTATACTAACCTCGAAAAAGGGCATAGCAAAATTAATTTAAAATGGGTGGCGAAAGCCAAACACACTCTGGCTAGGCTTATAAATGCCCTAGGGCAGATAGCCTAGTATGAACCTATGAACCTATGAACTACTTGTATTACAATCACTGCTGCAGACTTTAAAGTTGATTTAGATTTCTATGCAGACTGTAAGACAAAAAATCATTTACTATGCATTTTGTTCAATCTGTGAGTGCTATTACATTGGCAAGACAAATCAGACTCTAAGGGAAAGAATATTAGAGCATGTTGGCGATATAAGGAATCGTAAACTGACCAAGGCTCTGGCAAAGCATACCTCAGAATGTGGTCCTGATCATATGTTTAAGTCTGTAGTCATGGAGATGATTAGAGAAGATTAGAGGGGTGGTGATATTAGTAATAGAACGGAATGAGGTGAATTAAAATGGATTGTTACTTTAAAGTGGATGGACACCCAGGCTTAAATGGGTGTATACCCCTTAAACTAATCTTTAAGAGTGGAGGTTTAATTCATTAAAATGATTGGTCAGTTTCTTTACTTTTACGCTGTTTTTGTAAATAGCTGTATCATATGACTAGTTTGCCTGCCTTGATTGGCTGTTGGATCATTTTTTTGAAAGAAATGTTTTATGCTTATTTTTATGGTCTAATGAAGCAGATACATGCTGTGAAAGCACTTACCTTTGTTGTTATTAATTTTCTGGTTATTATTAAATTATTTTTTATGCTTGAGCCTGAGTCATGGTGGTCATTTGTGGTTATTTCTCTGGTAGACGATAGACAGCACCCCTAACAACCCTCCTGCTTGGCACCTTACCCACACTTTGGCTATGGCCAGAGTCAACAGGCACTGAAGCCACAGTAACCACACTTCCCTGATCGATTGTCTTGCCCTCCACCTGTTCAATATCTGAGGGTTCACTGGAATGGATAAGCATAGGCCTACTGGCTGTGTCTGATGGAATTTCAGGGGATGGCTGTATGTCAACCTCAGGATCAGATTCAACCTCTGCAACCCTCAAATGTGCCTCTGTTTGGCCATCATCATCATCAGAGTCTGCAGATACTCTGACATCAAGTGATAGAAGTCCTGCACTTCCACTGTGAGGAACACCTGTGATAATAAGCAACAAACACAAGGACAATTAATACCTACACTACTACAGTCCAATATATGCTAACAAAATAACAATGGTGCCACTTTTAGACAGTACAGCAATACACACAACAGTCCTGACATCAACATCACGCACTAAAATATTTCTTTGAATTGCTCATCAGTACTGACATAAAAATGTTTGGCTTACAATGTGCAGATGATGGTATGTTCTGTATACCGGATGGTCCTGGAAGTAGTTAAGCAAAAGGAAAGGACAACATCATCATAATTAACAGTAAAACAGGGGGGTAATACTTTTTCCCCTTTATATGTTCATTAACTATACTTTCAACAAGACCTTGGATGACAAGTCCAACCTAAGTCCATGTGTAATCAATCAGAATGCGTTGTTAACTGTAGTAATCTTCAATCCACTCCAAAAAAAATTCTTGTGAAACAGAACTAACATATTAATTTAAATTGTTTTACTATACAACAGTATTTAACAATTCAGATACAAAATCCTACCTGGAAGCTCCTCGTGGGACATGCTTGCTGTGCCTGAAACAGTAGCACCAATGTCAAGGACATGCTGTACTGCACTTTCCTGGTAGCTGTGGACATCACTTCTTCATTTGCTGTTAGTGATGGTTCTGTGCCCATCCAATCGTGGGCCACTGCAGCTGCTCTCCTCCATACAGATAAGATCATGTTGGTGGCCCTATGGTGCATCTGGTCATATGTCCTGCTGTGGCCACCCACTGCATTAATGTCTGCAACTATCTGCTACCAAATTTACTTTCTGCCTGACATCTCCACATCCCATCTCAAGCAGGAAGACATGGGTCTATATTATAATCTCGAAGTTACGGAACATCGAATACAATATGGTCGACACCATATTATCAAAGTTCCGTAACTTCGAAAATAAAAAAGATTTTAAACATCAAATACTTACCCTAATGGGTTTAAGCAGGGGGGCAAGCCCCCATGCACCCCCACACCCCCCGCTACTTAAATATACCAACTCCGAGATCACACTTTAACGTAGTATGGTGCATAAAGGTAAGATTTCCCTTTCCTACACTGTAGCATGATCCCAGAGTTGGTATATTAAAGTAACGAGGGGTGGGGGTTGCAGGGGGGCTTACCCCCCTGCTTACACTCGTTAGTTTTTTTTTTTCTACAAATATTTTTATTGTGTTTCATTTGTTTAATAGTTTGATGCATAAAGTTCAATTTTTATTCTTTCGAACTATTAAACATTTGAGATTATAATATAGACCCGGAAGGCACCATATTGCCTAAAAGCTTCAACAATTACCTGATTTTCAGGGTCAATGAAGGGTGGTTTTCGAGGATTGAGACACCTGTGTGCCATAGTCCTAGGTGTCCTAAAAGTCAAAAGAAGGATAATACACATAAGTATCACATAACTACAAAATAACTGTTCCCAGATAAAACAGAAGACGTAGCATTAGGTAGCACTTCACTATTACCCACTGAAGAAACATAAAACAGTATAGAGATTTGAAACATGAACAACATTCTGGATGCAACAAAAAAAAAAAAGAGCAACAATAGCAACATATCTTTGTATGTGCCATAACAGAAATGCAGCTTTGCTCCCCCACCCGCAAAAGAACAGACGAATGACACATTTTGCTAACAAACCATCTTTGAAATGCTAAATGTGCTGTCGACTGAACTGTCCCTTAAACATGTCTACAGATTTAATACAGAGCATTCCATGTTAAGGTATTGCCAATCATGTATACCTGTGAAATGCCCTGACAAACATGCCCATGCTATCAGTACACTTCTAACTAATGAAAACAGATAAAAGTGTAAAAGCCTTTGCTAATCAATATATATATATATATATATATATATATATATATATATATATATATATATATACGCATACATATATATATATATATATATATATATATATATATACATATATATATATATATATATATATATATATATATATATATATATATATATATACACACACACACATATATATTTATATATATATATATATGGATCAACTTATCCACACCCCCACCAGAGGCAAAAATATCCTAGATCTAGTCATTACCAACATGAGTGACCGGTGTTCCACACCTGAAGTCAATGCCTCATTGGTCCGATCCGACCATAAGCTAATTACCCTAGATATCCACATCCTGCCCCCCACCCTCCATTAAGAAAACCATGGTAAAAAATTTCTCCAAAGCCAACTTCATGCTTCTTAAGACAGAAGTGGTGAACTTCATGACACCCATGCAGATGGACAATACAGTTTTTACGATTACTGAATCCTACACAATTGCACTTTATAAGCACTTACATGAGTGCATGGATCGTGCTATCCCAAACAGAACCAAGATGCTATCCTCCAAAAAAAGGAAGCCAGTCTGGTAGTCCCCTGCCATAAACAAACTGTACAACAGAAGGAAGAAACTGTTGCAAAAGAGAGTAAAATCCCATGAGTGGAGGAGCTCCCTGGTCAGCCTCAGTAAGAAGCTGCGAACCCTGATAAAATCCTCCAAAGCTAGTTACAAAAACAAAATTGCCACTGATTATAAAGACAGCCACAAAGCATTCTATAGCAATGTCAAGAATCTCAATGGCAACACTCAGATCTGCTCTGAGTTATAGCACAATGGCACTAAATATACAGCCCCAACTGATATTGCCAGCATCCTGGCAGATAGGTTCAGTGCTAACTTTATCCCCTTCTCATCCCGTAAAGAGCCCATCTCTATACCTGAAGAATGCAAAGTTCCTGTAATCACAGCTGCACAGGTAAAAACCACACTCTCCAAAGCCAAGAACACAGCATCCATGGGACCAAACAACATCCCAGGCTGTGTTCTACACGAACTACAGAACGAACTGGCACCCTACCTAAGTACCATGTTCAATCATAGCCTCACCTCAGGCTTTTTGCCTGCTGAATGGCGCACAGTGATGGTTATCCCACTCCACAAGGGGGGAGCCACCACGGACCCAGGGAACTACCTCCCCACTAGCCTGATGAGCCTGGTCTGCAAGGCCATGGAATGTGTCATCATGGAACTTATAAACAAAGACATTGCTAATCTCCAAACTCTGGACCCCACCCAGTTCGGGTTTGTAAAAGGCAGATCATGTCTCCTAAACCTGATAGGCTTCTTTGAAGCAGTCACCAAAGCCATAGACAAGGGTAAGATGGTTCACACAGCCTATCTAGATCTTGCCAAGGCTTTCGACACCATCCCCCACTCTGGAATTATAGATAAACTCACTAAACTAGGTATAAAATCCTATGTCACAAGATGGGTTGCCAACTAGCTCACTGGCAGAACCCACACTGTGAAAGTAGCAGACTCCAAATCCGACTTCAGACCAGTGACAAGTGGAGTACCACAGGGTTCAGTCCTGGGTCCTCTCCTGTTTGGTATCTACTTCTCTGAAGTACAGGCTAACACAGAAGGCCATTGGCCAATGAAGTTCGCAGATGACTGCAAACTAGGAGCCATAATTGAAACTCGTAACGATGTGGACATTCTACAAAAGGGCCTCACTGAGACAGATGCCTGGTGTCAAAGCCATGGCTTCAAGCTCAATGCCAAAAAGTGCATTGTCATCCCCTTTGGTAAAAACTCTGTACCCATGAACTACAACATAGGCAGTAGTATACTTAATACCAAAAGTGTGATGAGAAACCTTGGGACACAGGTGGACAATAGTCTCTCCTTTGATAATCACATTGCCACAGTAGTCAGGAAATCTTCTATATGGCACACCTCATCACAAAAGGTTTTTCATCCAGAAAAAAAGAGGTCATTGTTCCCTTCTACTCATCACTCATTAGACCCACTATAGAGTACAATGACCCTTTTGGTATGTACCTCACAAGACATCTACAACAACTGGAAAGGCTGCAGAAATACCTCACAAAGAGGATTACTGGCCTCAAACAGATGCCCTACGCAGACCGTCTAAAAAAACTCCAGCTTTACTCCGTCGCATATCGCCTACTCAGAGGTGATCTCTGCCTAACATACAAAGCTATGCCAAACCCAGAGTTGTTGGACATGCTCCACTTAATGAAATACCAATCCCTCCGAGCTACATGCTCTAGGGACCTAAACCTTGTCACCACAATAAACATAACATGCCGGAGGGATAGATTTCTGTCCCAGAGACTTCCCATACTCTGTAATAAACTACCTATCTATATCAAACATAGCTCCTCATTAGCACTTTTCAAGAAAAATCTTGATGATTGGATGGGAAATAGGAAATTCACCCCAGGGATCACCTCTGTGGCTCTGCTCGACAGTGGCAAAGGAAAATAATTTTCTTGAGTGGCAAAAGCCAAGGTACCTTTTTGGCTGGGCTTGTATAGGCCCCAGGGCTGATAGCCTAGTACCTACCTATGAACCTATGAACCTATATATATATATATATATATATATATATATATATATATATATATATATATATCTATATATCTATCTATATATATATATATATATATATATATATATATATATATATATATATATATATCTTAATTACATTTCAGGATATGCAGTATATAGCTGACAAAATGCAAGCTTACCTTCTCAAGTTCAGTAATCCTCTGTGCAGATATACCCCAAGGTAATAGCCTCTTTTCTGAGTTCTCCACATAAACAAGTCTCCTTACCTTCAGTTTCTCTAGCTGTATGGTTGCCTTTTTATGGTGTAGATTCAAGGCTGTCAGCAAGGTGAAGATGCAAATGATGTGTGAACTAATTAGAATTGCGGAATCCCAAATACTATTCTCTGTATATCACATGTAAACATAGTGTAGGCACTCCCTCAGTGTTTGTTTTTAATGGATTTCAGCTGTGAATGATTACAGGCAGGGAGAAGGAAAACACCACAGCAATGGAGACTACCCAACATCCAGTGGGTGTGTCAGGTTAGACTTACAAAGTGTTAGATGTAATCTTGTCAAGGTTGGAAATGTAAGTAAGCAGCTCACAATTCACAGGTCCTGTTTATTAACATCCAACCTTCCCTTCATTTGTTGGCAAATGCATATTATTGCCATTTAATAAACTGACACATTTTAAGGACAATGACATAGAATTGCTTACAGGCTGCACGTCTTAGATAACTGGTCAGATAAGAGAAGAATGAGCAAAAATCACAGGCAGGTAAGACAGAGCTGCATATTTATTCTCATAACTGGTTGTTCTGTAAGTGCACTGCATCCAAAAATAATAAATGTACAGATAACACTTGTATGATTTCACATTACTGGAGATGATGTCGCAGTGGATTGTATACTGAATGATTTCATTCCCTTGCTGCAAATGTGTTCATGTGGCAAAGGGGGAAAAGGCACCCATACTGTGTTCTGAAGGTTCATTAGAGTGAGAGTTCAAATCCAGACCTATGTAAAAATATCTCATGCGTACCAACATTTTGTAGTGTGTATGTCATAGATTGCTTTTCTTCATTTCAACTGCTTTTCCAACTTTTTTCTTTTTCTTTCTTTTTTTGTGGGGGGGGGGCAGTGTTTGCATGATGCAGGGCTTAGCACAAACATAGGAAATGGAGAAAATGAATGTCAGGTCTGGCTGTGCTTATCTCATTTGCTTGCGCAAAGCACAACAGTGGGCAAACTGGGCTAGTGGTCCACCCAGGAAGCAGACAGACAACCTGCAGAGCACCTGCAAACAGAGCATCTATAAAAAAGCAAAGGTCAAAAACTATACATTGTTACAATTTCTGTGTTCCATTGCGCAACTGTGCTTAGTGGCATTGTGTGGCAGTTAGCAAAGTTCCACAGTAGCTGCAGCCATCAAACACCTGCAGACAGGACTCAAACAGCCAGTAACTGAAACCGGATACATTCAATTAATTCTGTTGGGCACCACACAAACGTGCTAAGCTGTGTTGCACAGTGATTAACACAGAGACTTAAGAATGATTAGAAAATTAGAAAATGTCATGTAACTAGTCCTGTGACAGCAGGTGCAAGTATACTGTTGGTGTACAGATGATCGTGCGTTCTAGTACAGGGTATGCAACCTATTTTTAGTGTTGTGACAGTGCAGTTTATAGCAATGAACTGAAAAATAGACAAGTTTTATTTCAACATTCTTGTGGCAACAGGTGTAAGTGTAGGACTGCCATACATATGGTCCTTGGTTCTAATACAGGATGTTCCATACACTTTTACCGTTATTCCACTTCCCATTATATTCATTCTCACTTAGAACACTTTAGATAGTGGAGCTGATGTGAATTATATGTATGACGGATGAGACACCATTATTGTGTTTAAAGATGTATGACTGAGGGTATACTGTCTACTATATTTCTGCATGTATAATTCTGCTATCTGGACTTAAATGGGCTTCACAATTACATAAGACAGATACACGACTGGATCTATATCCAACAATATTGGCAGGTTACACACATATATGTGTAACAGCTCAAACTGTCCCCTGTATTTATGTATGATTCCAGGCTATGTCTGAGCAGCACGTCTGCGGTGAAGATGGAAACTCAGTGTTGTGGAAGAAAACATTTTGTCCCTTATGCCTAAGTTTAAATCCCACAACGCAAAAATCTATTTTCCTCATTGAATAAAGGCAAAAACAAATGTGTCAGGTCATTACATTTATGCCCTCAGTGCATGTCTGCAAACTTAACTCACCTAACAGTTAGCTTCCAATTTCCAATATATAATTCCAGGCTACATCAGTACATACCCCTCAAACTAAGGCCAAGAGTCAGATTAGACTTTCAGTTTCAATTATTTAATTGGCACTGCTGCTGTCCACTTAGCATCTCTCAAACAAGGTTGGCATCATTGCTCGGGTTTGCACACTAACAGTAAAATCACTAACTGGAATTGGCAGGAAGACATCAGTTTCCATTGCTCTATTTCATCTGGTAGACATGTCTGGCATTAGACTAGAAGGTACCAAGTTTAGGGCACAGATTTGGGGTGTCCAGGAGTCCATGATATTTATTGGACTACTGGTAAAGTGCCACAACCAAATGCTTCTGCAGGTGGACTATTCTGGCTCCCAATACAAGTCTGAGATATGGAATAGTGTGGCCCAGGGTGTGTCTAGTGCCACTGGTATCCCCACACACTGAACAGCAGTGTAGGCATCATTTTAATGACCTACACAGGTGAAAGAGGGATACTCTCAGCAGTTGGTTGAATGAGTTTGAGATTGCAGACATCCCGCAGCTGTGTAAGCATGACAATAACAGAGTAGACTTAGAAAGCGAAATATAGGCAAGACTGGTATGCATAATGCTCTTCTGCTCTTTTCTGTTCTTTCTCCAGCTCCCACCAAACATGAGCTCAATTGACAGGCTCATGTTGCCTGACTGAAGAGACTGAGGGAAGCAAGAAGTATGTATGCATCAGAAGAGAAGTGTTATTTTAGCTTTAAAGTTTTTGGTCTTTTATAGAGTTGTATTAAATTGTGAGTGCATATCCCAAATGTAAAAGCAGGTATGCATGCCATACCTCTCAACTGTACAGATTTTCACAGTGTCCAGATTTTTGCCTCATATTTTTGGTCTGTTTTTCATAAAATTGTGGTTTTCAAGCAAATCATTGGCAACTAACTGAAGGTTGAAGTCAGAAAAATAATGACAGACATTTGGGATTCAGACTTCATATTCTTCAGAAACTTCATGCTAATGCAAAACCTGATATTCTATCAACTTTCTAAGTTTGTAAGAGCAATATTTAAAAAGAGTCCCTACTTTTGGGCCTTTCTCCCCTCATTAGTTATGACCTTGTCTAGCTTTTTTCTCTCTAAGATGTTGAGAGGTATGAGGCATGCATTAATTTGTAGCTCAAACCAGTTGTAGCAGTCCAATAACAAACTGTAGTCAGAGGTTGTGGGTTGAAATACCATGAGTCCCAACTATACAATACTGTTAATTCTTCAATAATATTTACATTAAATTAAAAACTCTACACCAGTGGCACAGATGCACTGCTGTAAATTGTATTCTGTACAACTGGAACATGCATATATGTGCAATATATGCACATTTCAAGGATTACTTTTAGCAATCTGTAGTATAGTGTGTAGCTGTTAGAGAGTATACTTAAATGTAATAATTTGGATAAAAGAGTTGTATAATTGTATTAATGCATTGTTTGTCACATATGATGGTATTAATTTTTATTTCTTTTTTTCTCTCACCCCAACCATTATATCTCTTTTTTTATTTTCTATTATGTGTCGGCAAAATGTCTCCATGTCGTCCATGTGTACCATGTCACTAAATGCTACATGGCACAGTGAGGTAGGCTAGCCCCAGTGGATCAGCCTGTCCCCGCTCCACCGGCTCCAGCACCAATGCCCAACACATCTGGCAGCCAACCTGGCAGCACTGCCTCTGCTGCCCCTGCACTACCTGTGCTCTCAGGTAGTACTGCCCCAGAAGCTGGTGCAGTGGTACCCTCTGGGAGCAGTGGCAGAGGCGGTGATTTCATCACTCGCCAGGAGATGCCAGTGTTGGTGCATAAGGTTGTACTCTGCACCATTGGTGTACGTCTATGCTGGATGGAGAGACTGCTGTCCCTCATGGTCCATAGTAGGAACAAGCACTCCACCCACCAGCAGAGTAAGGGGACAGTGATAACAGTCCAGTGGGTGACGACTCAATTCTCACTGTCTCCAAGCTTGATGGGCATGAGCCTGGGCTGTTCCCTCTCACCCCAATAATGGTGTCCCCCCAAACTTTTGTGTTCCTCACCATCCCTGTCTCTTGTCTTGTTTGTCTTATTTGTTTCTATTTGCTTCCTCACCTACACAACTTACCTGAACCAGACATACCGCTATCCCTTCCCCAGCAGTCTTCTCTTACTGAATTTAAAAAAAAATGGGCACTTGTCCCTCAAAAAAAAATCGTCCCACACGTGTATTCTTGAAACTCTTGATTTAGTCCACTCGGCTATATAACATGATTATGTTGTTGTCACCCCTCTCCCTGGAGGTGACAGTCAAAATTCAGCACATAAGATCAGTTTTTACTGTTAAAGAAATGCATAGTTATGGTTCTTCCCTACCTCCCTCCTGAACATTCTTGTATTGCTTTCTCTTTGTTCTTCGTCTTGCTTGCTCTCCATTTCACCACTTTCCTATCTACCCCATTTATTACCTATAATCTGGTCAAAAAATAGAATCACACACAACACACATAAGTAGCAGAAAAAGCAATGCATCCCTTCACTTTATGGCCTCTATGTTCCTGTGGAGTTTCACATATTGCAGCAATGCCAACCGACAGTGAGTGGCACTACAATGCGGGTCTATATTAAATAAACAAAAGATCTAAATGTTGAACGCTTACATGAGCATAAATTCAGCAACTCAAAATTGCTATTGTGGGGGGCTGCACCCCCCACACACCCCGCTAAATATATATTCCAACTCCGAGATCAGACTACAGTGAGGAAAGGGCAAATACTCCGATCTTCACTGTACTGTGATCCAAAAAAAGCGTTCGACATTTAGATCTGTCGTCAATCTAAAGTAGACCCTACAATGTTGTGGTTACCTCTGCACAATCTCGCTTAACCCCACAGCGCTATGTCAACATACAGCAACATGTATTATAAAGAATTAATTACATTGCATTATCACTGTTTATTTAGGTACAGCTGAATTTGAACCCTGTATCATCTGGGCTTAAAAAGAAATGTGTCAATGCATTTACACCTACTGCCACAGAGTCAGTTAAACAGCAGGTGTGTTTCATAGACTCAGTACTAACTCTCAGACTTTAGCAATGCGGCTTACTTTTGTGCACTGCTTAACTATGTACAAACATGGAAAGCATTGGAAATGTATATCTCACATGCGCAAACACTTTACCAATCATCACAGAAACCCGGCGCTCATCATACTATGGAAAACAAAATATTATTATTTATTGCTGCTGTTTACTGTCCATTTCTTAGCTATGACATGAAATCACATATGTAAACATAAACTCAAGGCCCTATCTAACAATATGTGACATATTTACAATACAGCCATGTGTCCCCCCCCCCCCCAAGCACTGCAAACTTGGTGTCTCAGTACTTTTTTCACACATGTATCACCTACACTACAGAAATTAATGTCAAATGTTCTATAATGTGTAATGCACATCAATCTGTTAACACGCAGAACTAAAACTATTGACCCTTATCTGCAAGGCTAGGGAAGGAATCAGCATGGACCTTATCTACAGGGGCATAGGTGACCTTCAACACATATGACCCGACCCATTTTGGTTTTGTCAGTGGTAGATCTTGTTTATTAAACCTAGTGCACTTCTTTAATACTGACTCCAAAATCCTGAATGAGGAATAACAGGACATACCGCCTATGTTGCATTATCCAAGGCCTTTGACACTATCTCCATTTCAGGTATCATAGAGAAAATCTCCCATCTGGGGATTAACCTATACATTACTAGATGGATAGCCAACTGGCTCACAGACAGAACACATGCTGTCAAACTTCGAGACTGCACCTCCACTGCTAGACCAATTACCAGTGGAATACCACAAGGATCTGTGCTGGGCCCTTAACATTTTGGAAACTATTTCTCTGATGTCCGGGAAAAGGTTTATGGCTTATGGCTTACCAAGTTTGCAGATGACTGTCAACTGGATGCTGTCATATAGTCTCCCAAGTATGTTAGCATATTACAGAAGGGGCTGACACAGACAAATGATTGGTGCCAAACTCAAAGACTGAACTTTAAAGTGAAACATGCCTAATTGTCCCCTTTGGCAGTGAAGTACCTCTGCTAATTATGATATACATAGCAACCCTCTCAACTTAAACACAGTGTTGTGAGAGTTGGGAACACATGTTGATAATAATCTATACTTCAATCACTATGTGTCCATAGTGGTGAGACACACATTCTACATTGCACACCTCATAAATAAGGCCATCATATCCAAGACCAGGGAAGTCATAGCTCTGCTGTACTCTACTCTTATCAGACCACTAACTGAGTACAATTCTCCCTTCTGTCTGTACCTCACCAGACACCTGCAGCAACTGCAGAAAACACAGAGTTTTGTGACTGGGAGAATCCAGGCCAACCAAAACATGACATACATGGAAACACTGAAAGACCTGTCACTGTATCATGCAGGCTACTAAGAGGTGACCTATGCCTGGCCTACAGACCAGTCTCAGACTCTGCCCTAGTGGAAATGCTGGACATCTGCAAATCAAAAGGGACAAGAATAACTCACTCCAGAGATCTCAACCTAGCCTGTGACATAAACAGAACATGCTGCAGGGACAGATATATCTCCCAGTGATTGCCACTCCTGTTTAATAGGCTCCCACTACCTGTGAAGCAGTGATCTTCAGTGAAGCTATTCAAGTGCAACCTTGACAACTGGATTTGTGATTGTAAATTCACCCCAGGGGTGGCACCTACATCCCTCATGCACAGGGCAAATTGGTGCTGATCACTGAATTGCTCTGCTAACAATGACCATCTAACTATTTTACACTGATAGGTTTGTAAATGCCCTAGAGCCATTAGGCTAGCAACCTCTTATGAATCTATGAAGCTATGAACCTAGGCAGGCCTCTCAACATCTTCTCTCCAACATGCCCTGCCAATGTCATTCACTATAAGTTGACCTGCAGTTTTGTAAATGTCAGACTTGTGCCATGGCACTTGCTTAAAGTACTGAGTTCTGTAGTTGTGTACTTAGGTAGGAGTTCTGTTCTCACTGCAGTCAAGTGTGTGTGTGTGTGTGTGTGTGTGTGTGTGTGTGTGTGTGTGTGTGTGCGTGTGAGTGTGTGTGTGTGTGAGTGTGTGTGTATATGTGTGTTTAGCCAGAAGAGCAGAAGTGTGTATCCTACAATTACCACTCCAATCCCATAGAATGATAGTAGTTTGATACTTACACATGCCCATACATCCATTTAATGCAGGTCTCCCAACGTCTCTCCAACATGCCCTGCTGATGTCATCCACTATAAATTCACCTGCAGTCTTGTAAAAGTCAGACATGTGCTGTGGTGCTTGCATAAAGTACTGAGTTATGTACTCTGTGTACTTAGGTAAAGGTTCTAGTCAAATTGTAGTCAACTGTGTACTTAGATAAATAGAGGGTCTGCTCTCACTGCAGTCAAGTGTATGTGTGTGTGTGTGTGTGTGTGTGTGTGTGTGTGTGTGTGTGTGTGTGTGTGTGTGTGTGTGTGTCTAGTCAGCAGACCAGAAGTGTGTATCCTACAATTACTGTTCCAATCCCATGGATTGACATCCATTTCATGTAGGTCTCCCAACATGTTCTCCGATATGCCTACAAATGTCATCCACTATAAGTAAACATGCAGTCTTGTAAAAGTCAGGCTTTTGCCATGACACTTGCATAAAGTACTGAGTTCAGTACTCTGTGTACTTAGGTAGGGGTTATATTCTAATTGTAGTCAACTGGGCTTGTGTGTGTGTGTGTGTGTGTGTGTGTGTGTGTGTGTGTGTGTGTGTGTGTGTGTGTGTGTGTGTGTGTGTGTGTATGTGTGTGTGTGTGCACTTGCTTGACATTACAGATAGTCTTTTACACCAGTATGAGGGAAACTGCTATTGCCATATTCTCCTCACCAGACACTGCTGATTTCATCAGCTATAAAGTATTGTCTGAGACAGTCCAAGTCAAATGTAAACTGTGGTGCTTGCTTTAAATACAGAGTTCTGTAGTCTGTGTGCTTAGATAGGGGTTTTATTCTCACTGCAGTCAGCTGGGGTGTGGGTGCACTTTCTTGATGTTACAGAGAGCCTTTTACACCAGCATGTGGGAGACTGTTGTTGCCACATTCTCCTCATGAGACACTGCTGATGTCATCAGCTATATCTGACTTGTGGATGTGCACTATTTCCACTAGGGCAGGGTCGTGGACTGGCCAGGTAGAAGTCACCTCATCCTATATGATACAGATAACAGTGACATGGATTTCAGTCTATCCATATACATCATGGCATAGTTTGTCTGCACTGTGTTTTCTTGGTGATTAACCCATGAGGTCTCTTCAGTTGCTGTATGTGTCTGGCGAGGTACATGCAAATGAGAGCATTATACTCTATATTAGTGTTCTATTGAGGTACAAGTATAGTGCTGTAATATAAACCTGAGATCTGAATATGATGGCATGATTTATGATGTGCACAACATATGCTTTCAATACCAGTGTGGATACTTGGTGGTCGAAGTTCAGAGTACTGTATGTATGTTCCCAGTGCTTGCATCACTGGGTTTCAGCATAGCAGCACTGTTGTCATTGCTGTCATTAGCAGATAATTCCACTTTGCAGAAGGCCAGAATAAAGACACATTTTTGCATTTATTTGTAGACCATGTGGTTGTAGACCATATGGCTTTGTCACCAATCATTTGCCTGTGTTAGCCCCTCATGTAGTATGTTATCATCATCATAGGTGGACTCACTGATTGCAACCAGTATGCAAGAATCAGCAAACGTGGTAAGCCAAAGGCTGTATACTTAGCCTGAACTGTTGAGAAATAGATTCCAAACACTAAAGGGCCAAACACATATCCCTGAGGTACATCAATAGTGACAGGTCTACTGGTACAGGTTGATTCACCAACTTTCACAGTATGTGTTCTGTTAGTGAACCATTTGGTTACTCATCTATTAACATGAGGTTTAGTCCCCATCTGGGAGAGTCTCTCAATGATCCCTGTGTGGGGGATTGTGTTCCCACACTAGGCCAGTTGAGGATACCCAGTATGCACTATCTTACCTTCCTCCAGGCCTATCACATAGATTCAATGGGCTGTTAAACCACAAAAACACACCAAATGGGCTCAAACTTCACCAATAAATCCAAAAAAGCCCAAACGGATGGTGAAGCAATAAAGCTCAGAGAGGAACTGTAAAGCCAGATGTTGTGAGCATTAATGTTGTTTTATGTGTATTAAACTTTTGGCTTTACGGTTTCTCTCTAAGCTTTATTGCTTCACCATCCATTTGGGCTTTTTAGGATTTATTCAATGGGCTGTGACAACATCATAGATTACCTATCACGTGACTCATCACATACACCTTCCTGACACAGCTGAATACACACTTCAACACACCCTCCGCAAAGACTAAGTTGCTGTAGAAGGGTGTTTTCAACATGCATCCATGGAGCTGGGGGGACAGCACCCAATGCATGTATGTACAGATACATCCTGACTCTCCTAATCTGTGAGATAGACCAACATGTCATCATGGACCTTTTCTAAATGGGCACTAGTCATACCCCGGGTGTGTGCAACAGACCCTTGTGAGTTGTTAATGCTACATCATGTCTGTTACATGTGTTAGATCTCCTCAAAGAGGTCATCAAGGACATGGATGACAGCAACACTATCAGCCTTTTGAACTTGAAAATCCAAAGGCATTTGACACAAATTCACACTGAGGTATTCACTCAGCACTGTCAGATGTCACCATATACACCTATATCATGAAGTGGGTAAACTAGTGTATCACATACATGGCATCTAAATATGTTGATATGTGTGAAATAACCTATGTCTCAGGTCCAGTGATCAGGTCTGTACATCAGGGCTGTCTGCTAAGCCCTTTCCTGTTCACAGATGACATTCACGTCCCTAGTCCAAACAGTTGCCTGAAGGACTACAGATTGTGGGCTCCAACTGTGATATTAGTATAATACAGACAGCATCAACACACACCAAAGATTGCTGTCACAGGCATGACAACATCTGCAATGACAAGAAACCATGAGGGGATTTGTTACATCACAAAAACAAATATACAACCCAAGTATAATGTAGACATCACACTCTATAATCTGACCAGTAGGTATGTGACTTGTGTCCTGGGGTAGATGGTGAGTGGACTGTCCACCAGCATGTGATCACAGTGCTGACTACTCCCTTGTATGTTACACAACTACTGAGTATGTGAAGGACATCCACATCAGAGGCCATAATAACTCCATAGTTCACAGCCTTCATCACACCAGTAACTGAGTACAATGCACCCTTCTTCATCTACCTCCCTACACATCTTCAAGTGATGTGTAACTAAAGTGTACCAGCTTTGTCACAGTGAGCTGTCATGCATCTTATTGGCCATACCTAGGTATTCTTTTTGTGGCATAAACATTAATGTTTGATGGTACAGAACCCATTTCAAGTTATTACACCAGATGTATTCATGCTACCTTTTCTGCTGATGCACCCACTACATGCATAGGTGCTTGACAACATTAATGGGATGGGTAACATTCGTGACAGTGTGGTTTATGCCATTTATGTATGTGTGTATATATATATATATATATATATATATATATATATATATATATATATATATATATATATATATATGCCATGCACACCACTCAACTAGTTTGTATTGATCATAATGTCCCATACAGATATAGCAGTGTCCCTCCTACCACCTCCAGCAGATGTTACAGTGCCCGGACAGTGTGCCTGATTACCCTCATAGAGTGTGGATATATCATAATAGCTGTATGGGCAGAATCATCTCTGATCACTCTAAATCACATATATCAGAGACATGGAATTACTGGTGGTATTATTCTGATATTCTCCATGATTGTGCTTGCTTCTTTTAATGTTGTCCATGAGCTTTTACTTGTGTCTCATTTGCTGGAGAACTCTGCTGAGATTACAGTCCTTCTAAGGAAAATCAATTTGCACAGCTTTACAACATGCACCCTACCCCCAACTGTATGTAACATCCCTGATAGATGACCTCTGCATTATTAATGTAAGGATGCTTATCTCACACAGACATCCTCCCCATTGTTATGTCACCTTATATGACAGTCACATAATACACATTTTCAGTGTGCAGTCCATATTGTACAACTTGATATATGACGTGTGATGCTGATACAATTTTCTTCCATTGACATGCCCTCATCTGTTGTACATTAGGTTGTTTCACCTATCTTCATTCCCTGTGTTCATTCCTACAATTCATCTGTGTGTCCCTATTCTATACACAAACCTCCCCTGAATGCTTATTTTACATGGCAGTCCAGGTAACCTTACCATTCATTTACACAACATCAGTATAGAATGCCTGGACTGGGATTTCACAATACTCTGCACTGTATACACTGTCCTGTACTGTGTTTGGACCATATACCTAACAATCATACCTCTCAACTGTCCAGATTGTCACAGAATGCCCAGATTTTTGCCTTTATATCTTCTGGTGTGTTCCTCATCAAATTTGTGGTTTTCTGACATGTTACTGGGATGATCTCAGGACTGATGTGACTCAATAATTACGTACATACATTTGACTTTCAGACTTCAAATCCTTCAGAACATGGATCTTAACACAAACCCCTGGTTATTCTAGCACATTTCTAAAGAGAAAATATGTCAAATATGTCCCTATTTCTGGGTCATTATCCCCAGATTATGTTGGCATTTGTCCAGATGTCTTGCACTAACAGATTGAGAGCTATCTGTTAAGCCGTGGTGATTATTGTGGCATTCCATGCAAAATCGCGGACCTTCAATGCTCTGATTTAAACAGAAATTCTATCCATATTTGCTTACACAGTTTCCTGACCAGCAATACTGTTGCCAACCACAAAACCTCATTTATTTACTTTTAAACACAGTGCGTGGCATGAATATGCAATGAGGGCTGCTGCTCACCGCTCATCACCTTACACACATGTAAACTCTGTGTAGGCTTCGTGCGAAGCTTACATGGAGTTTGTTGAATCCCAGGGTATATGTATTTTGGAAAACGCAGCAAAAGCACTCCCCATTTCAAGTCTTACATTCTGAATGAAATATAATACTTCAGTGTGAATTACTGAGGCAGGTAATATTGTTAGGTCTAAATAGTATGATTCTTAGGGTAGAAACAAAGAAGAGTTGCAAGGAGTATCATTTTTCAAAATTAGACTTTTTGAAGAAGGTATGTAGTAGAATGGGTCTGCTTTGTTTCATTGAATCTCATTTCACTGAATTTCATTTCACTCTGACCACTTCGCTGAAAACACAAATGACTGAAAACTAATTTCACTGAATCTCATTTCACTAACCTGAACTTAGTATATATGGCACTGTGTAGAGTACTGTAAGGCAAGTAAAGGTATATGCCCTTTTCTCCACTGTAGTGTGATCCTGGAGTTAGTGTATAGAGTTAGGGGGTGGGGGCACAGCCCCCCCACATTGGATGGTGTTGGGGGGGCATAGTCCCCCATTTAGTTTGAGTACATATTGTTTTCTGGAGAGAATTAGTCATTGGTGGTGTAACTATGCATGCCTATTGTTTAAAATATATTGTTTTGAAGTTTTTGGAAAAATAGAATATAAAACAAACAAGGTGGGTGGTACACCCCCCCCCCAACTATATATACTAACTCCAGGATCGTACTACAGTGGGGAAAAGGGTATATACCTTTTACTTGCCTTACAGTACTCTGCACAATGCCATATATACTAACTGCAGTTCAGTGAAATGAGATTCAGTGAAATGAGTTTTCGGTAATTTGAGTTTTCAGCGAAGTGGTTGGGGTGAAATGAAATTTAGTGAAATGAGATTCAACGAAACAAAGTAGACTCAGTAGAACATTACAGTTGCTTTACTTACCTAAGCAGGTTTGACAGTTTAGGTTGCTTTGGTGCCAGCTCAAAGCTGAAGTAACTGATTCTGGCAAACATCACTTTGTCAGACTCTTCTTACTATGTCTAAGACACAATCTCTGCAGTACAAAGACAGGCTTGCAGTAAAGCATGTCTATTGTCTGAGCTGGAGGTTCATGTTCTTGGAAGAATGATAACTTAGGATAAGGAATGGCAGTTACGATTTAAACTTTTTAAAAAATCTGGTGCCTACCAGGGTGGGATGCTTCAAGCTATGCATAAAAGATACAAATTATATATATTTTTCTAAGAATAATGAATATTTTCCACAATATTGTATTTAAACTGACATGGGCCCATTGAAAGATTAGTTTATGCTGCTGTATAAGTTGTGGTCAGGGACATTGGTTTATCATACAAAAAGTGTAAATTCTGTTTTGCACACTGAAGAAAAAAATACACTGTTACTGGTATACAGACAGCCATAGTCTGCTCTTTTCAGTATTTTTTCTGTTTTATTTTGGAGAAGTCATTTTAATTTACTAAAATACATCCAGTATTCTTAAATCTGATGTGGGTTGTGACGTGAGTTAACATGTAGAATCGCAAATTCCCCAGATAATGTAGATTTCCCATAACCCATTTTGTCAAGTTTAATTCTTAATGAGTCCCAGAGGTTATGTGCAAATTTGCAGTACCAGAGGATATGTAATAAGTCTGCTATTTTTGATAGACAGAATAGGCAGAAAGGTAAGTTATTCGGGAAAAACTTATTTAGTCGTTCTGGTGTGTAATAGGCATTACTGTTGACCATTAACTGAGTGTAAGTCAATTTCATGTAGAGAGAGTATTTGTTTGTATTAAACCATGCTTGTGAGAGCTGAGCATTAGTTATTACTGGATTCTTGTCTTTCCAGTATTGAGCAGATGTAAAGGTGGCTGGTATTTTATAGAGGTGCTTAACTTGTATGTAGCTGTATGGAAGACCCTCTCTCTAATAACTTTGAAATAAAATCTCTAAGCAGCATAATTCATTGTAAAATAACATATGATTAGTAAAAGTTTATCCCTCAACTATTAGGGGCAGTATTTGTACAGTTGTAAATAGTTGAGTTCAAAGGTTTAGTGGTGCTGCGCTAGCGTTGTCGCCTCACAGTAAGACATTGTCCTGTTCGATTCTCAGCTAGAGTGTCTTCTGTGTGGAGACAAGCATGAATGGGCGTACCTTCGTTGAAGGTTGTGCGTCAGGGCCAGCAACTCGGCACATAAAAATCTACTGCCAATCATTAGCGGATCGGAGTTCCGCTGTGGCGACCCCTAACCGGGAAAAGCCGAAAGACACAACAACAACAACAACATTAGGAAACAAAGGGTGACCAGTAGATAATGTTGTTGTGTCTTTCGGCTTTTCCCGGTTAGGGGTCACCACAGCAGAACTCCGGTCCGCTAATGATTGGTAGTTGATTTTTACGTGCCGAGTTACCAGCCCTGACGCACAACCTTCAACGAAGTTACGCCCATTCACGCATGTCTCAATGCAGAAGATGCTCTAGTTGAGAATCGAACTGGACAGCGTCTTACTGTGAGGCGACAATGCTACCGCAGCACCACCACTGCGGTATTTCCTAATATTATGTCTATATTACCTCAGTTTATTTAGATAAATGTGTTATTGGGTTGGCTAATGTCATTTACTATACAGTAGATAGCTAGTCCTTTTTTCTTCTGTCATGACAGGATGATATAGCCGATTTATGTTAAATGTCTGTATAATGTTTTTTTATTTTCTTTCATTGTATACTGTTTTTTTTTTTGTCATTGTTGTTAATATTTAAATCTGAAAATGCAATAAAATATAAGCTGGAAAAAAATACATCTAGTAATTCTGACCTGCTCTGATGTGTGATCATCTAACTATGATTAGCTGTTCTAACACAAAGGTAATGCAGCACAGATGAGGCATCAAAGTGGCGCAGAGGCTAACATTCTTATCTCACGGCACTTGGTCCTCCAGTTTGGTTCTTGGCCTAAGTAACTTCTGTGTGGAGAATGCATGGTTTTCCTATACCCATTTTTTACCACCTCCCAAATACTTGCTAAACTGGTGATTTTCCAAATTGCTTGTAGGTGTGCATGTTGTCTTTCTTATAACTGGTAAAAGAAAAATTGGCTGAGTTATAGCCTTCCAGTCAAATCTGCATGATGTTACTACTCCTCATGACTTCACTCATTGAAGTGTGCACTGTGCCACAGCATGATTTGTAAAAGATGGCTATTTACTGTTCTGGAGATTTTCTCCATTCATCACTGTTGTGTGATCAAAATGGTTGGTATATGTAAGTAAAAGGGGTGTAGGGGCCTTTAACTGCTTAAGGGCTAGCCATCCTGCAAAAATACTGCTATCAATGAGTGTGGGTTGAATTTATGACAGTTGTGTTTTTTCAGTCAGTTGTGGAGAAACATGCATGTCTTGTGTGTGTGTGTGTGTGTGTGTGTGTGTGTGTGTGTGTGTGTGTGTGTGTGTGTGTGTGTGTGGGGGCATCCAGAAATAGAATATCTTACCCAGTATACTAAAAAAAAAACAAAAAGAAGTGAAACACACAACCACGTTTATTCAAACCAGATAAGTGCTTTCATCCGTAATATCTTATCTGAAGAAGTCCATTTAAGATATTACAGACAAAAAGGCTTATCTGGTTTGAATAAACATGGTTGTGTGTTTCACTTCTTTTTGGGTTTTTTTTGGTTTTTTTTTGTTTTTTTTTTGAGTTTAGTAGTTTTTTCGTTTCTCGTATCTTACCCAGTATGATTTTCCCTGCCTTGTTTGAGGATAGGCTCAAACCCCATGACTTTGAACTGGCTGGCAGCTAGTGCAAAGGATTATAGTTCTGAGCTGTTAATGAGCTGCCTTCTGTGTCCAGGGTACAGGGTTTGATTCCTTCCACCTTTATTTTCCTACTATGTGAATCTGAGCAAGTCACCTAACTGGACAGTGCTGCTGTGCCATCTCTGAAAAGGGGACAATTTGTCTAGTAGGCTTACATGGTCATCACAAAAGTATAATTTAAAAATAAAACTGGACTCAACAAGTAACTGGAGAATGAATATATTATCTTCAGTCTGTATCAAAAAAACACCAACAGGCCTCACTGCTGAAATGGAGCTCTCAGTATCTTCCCATTAAAACAGTGTTATCAGTAGGATACTCTCTTAATATTTTATTGCTTATCTGACTCTAGACAAGTAGAGTCCTTTAATGAACACAGACTGCTGTCACTACAGTCAAAAATCCAGTCATGTCATTGAAGGGAAAGCCTATTATTATTTTAACTTTATTTTTTTATTTTTGTTTTCATTTATCATCAGCTGGAACCCCAGCCAAAAATTAACATGGTCATACTTTTCTGTGTGTACTGTAAGGGGAGGGATACTATAAAGAATTTGGGTTGGAAACACAACAGGGTAGTAATACTGAGTGGATTCACTTGGACTCTCAAGAAGACGTCACACAAGACAAGGACATTTTATTGTACAGTTCCTTGACTGCTATGAAATATTTTCAAGAAAAGTACAAGACTTATACAAGTAGTATGTCCTGCCATTCATTCCATCTTCTCTCTCTAAGCAACTTCTATTTTCATAGTGCTAGACATTCATAACATAACAGAAACTTCCTTGTTAGCAATACATACCAAAACACTATTGATAAAGGTAAAAAGCATACATGAGGGTGCAAAGCAAAAGGAGCTATTAAGTTTTATTAGGAAAAGACAGCAAGCAGTCTTGATACAAGAATCTCACATAGAAGATGTTTTATTAATTAAGAAGTAAAGCTGTATTAAGAAAATTATGCATAATAACATTTGTAAATGATCCTTAGGTGTATGAATTGAATGTATAGCAGACAGGACAGGACCACCATGATAACCATAAAATAAATGTATTGTTTAAACACAAAGATGAGCGCTTTCGCGTACCAACAAGCACGCTTCTTCAGATCTTACAAAAAACAATTCATCTCATCATCTTATATACTCTCATCACATGCACGTTAAAAACCATTAAGAACAATCATTCAATTAAACCCTATAATTCATTTTGATACAACTTTAGTTGATTAGTTGTCTATTTAGAATATAGGCTTATAGCAGAACATTCTGTTACATCATATCACATGTCAAATTACTATTTAATAACTCTAAATCTGTAGATATAAAAAATATAAAAATATAGAATATCATATCAAATGTACTACAAATAAACCATGAACATGGGGAGAACCATGATAAAGCCTTGCTGGATATATATTAGAAATGTGTATCATATGTTATAAATCATTTCCTTACTTCATAAAAGGGGGAGTGTATATGAGTCTATATATTTTCAAGATCTACTCAATTACATTCATTTACATGCTCGTGTTTCTAATACCGGTTTAATACTCACAAAGTTATTTAGACCCGGATGCATATGTGCACACAATTTAAATATCCAACATAACTTTATCAGTTCTAAATAATTCATTCTATCACCTCCCCTTTTATTTTCAGTTACTAATTGTAATACTCTAAACCTAAAATGATGATCTCTCTCTATAGCTATATGTTTTGCAAGTGCATTTTGTTGATTAGATCATTTTATATCATATACATGATTATATATCCTATATTTTAGTGACCTTGATGTCATGCCCACTTAAAAACAAGGACAAGAAGTACATGTTGCAAGATATATCAAGTTACTATCATCACATGTAGCATAAAACTTTGGTAAAAACTTATAATCCAGAACAGGATGACAAAACAATTGTGTATCTGTTATTTCTTTACACATATTGCATCGACCACAAGGAAACATCCCAAAATTTAGCTCTTTCTTAAATTCTTTTTTCTTAACATCAATATTATGATCTATACATAAAAGTCTCTTAAGATTCTTGCTATTACTATAGCTAAATCTAGGGAATTCCCCTACGATGTCCAATGTGGTAGAATCCACTGTGAGAACATGCCAATTCTTTTTAATTATATTGACTATGTTTCTGTTATCATTTGTATATCTAGTAGTAAAGACTATATTAGTATTCCTATTGTATCTATTATAGTAACTTCCAGTCTTCTGTATCTTACTCTCCATTTTGTTAGTGTCCATAAAGACAGTTTCTTTTACTCTATCAAGCAAGGATTTACTATATCCCCTTTCTAAAAATAGACTTTCCATATAATCTATCTGTTTGTTGAGCTCCATGGCATTTCTACAAATTCTCTTAAGTCTATAAAATTGACTCTTAACAATATTAGGAAAAATGAATCTAGGATGCATACTTCTGAAATGTAATAAAGCGTTTTTCCAACATGGCTTTCGATATAGACTAGTGGACAAAAAACCTTGTACATCTTTTGAAATAACTATATCCAAAAAGTCTATCTTCATAGTTGAATGCAGCATGGTAAATTTCAAAAAATCTGTCGTGGATTCTAAATATCTAACAAAATCATGCAAGGTAGTAGTATCACCATCCCATATCAATAAGATATCGTCCTCAAACCATCTATATAGAAGCACATGTGAATAGTAATTACTTTTAAATAAAAACGCTGTCTCCCAAAAGTATACTACAAGGTTCGCATAGGTATTTGCGCATGGGGTGCCCATAGCGATACCCCATTTTTGCAAATACAAATTGCTACTAAACATGAAAACATTATTGGATAAAAGGATATGCAGCAATGTACAAATTAACAATTGTTCACTGTTATTAAATGTATTAGTTTCATTTAGAATATCTCTGATAGCTTCCATCCCATATTCATTAGGTATGGAAGTGAACAAGCTTTTGACATCTAAGGTGACTAATAGACATCCTGACGGTAATGACTGTTTAGAAAATTGATCCAATTCATCTAATAATTGATAAGTATCTTTTAAAATAGTGGGAATATTCCTCACCAGAGGTTCTAGCTTAGATTCAATATATAGAGACATTGTCTCTGTTATCCATGCCCCTCCCACCACAATAGGGCCTAAAAAAGGCACTATAGGGGTGGCAAGAGCCTTAGCCAGAATCCAGAATCCCAGGGGTAATGTTTGTACCTATGAATTATTTTGTATACTCTTATAAATCTATTTGCAAATATTTAAAGTAAACTGTTTTGATGAATGTGGAACTTTTCTCCCCAGTCCTCTGCTGAAAATGGGCTGCTAGCCCAGCCAGACCTCCCCGGTAAACACATGTCAAATAAATAAATTAATATAACAGAGCTTCCATTTTTTTTCAATTTTTATATTATCTTTTGTTTAGTCTGTTCCCACACATCCTTAGCTGCCACACCGGTATCATTTTTAATCCACACTCCTAAATACTTCATTTTATCATCTCCCCATAAATATGGATATTGCTGAACAAGCTCATATGTGGGTACATAATTTACCGCTATTGTTTTTGTTTTTGCTTCATTCATTTTGTATCCCGAAAAGTTTTGAAACTGTCTCAATATGTTCCACAACATTGTAATGTCCCTTTCTGGTTTTGTGACGCATAAAATAATGTCATCTGCAAACAGATCCAGCTTTTCTTGATTACCATACCAATTATATCCTTGAATTTCTGAGTCCCTTATTTTGGCAGGTTATTGTTGTTATGAAGAATGGGAATTTTGAGCAGCTGTCTAAGCAGAATCTCCAGTCAGTAAATGTGGTAGGAAAATAGGTAAACTAAGTGACCCAGATGGCTCTTAATTTGCTGTGAAATTCTATGTTGTCATGATTGGTCAAATAGCTATTACTACAAAAATTTGTCCTCCCAGCATATAGGTAAGAATAAAAATTCAGCAGGGCACAATGTAATAATGAGCTAGCTTCTACTTCAAACACTTGGAAGCACTTTCTCTGTAGAATACACATTTTCATTTTTTTTGTTCACGTGTACCAGTTACACAGCCTGGATGGTTTGCTTATTCAGTCTTAAAACAGTCAGTAGAGGGAGAGCATCTTGTTTTTTTGATTTGCCATTAAAAACAGTAATATTTTTAGGTCAGCAGCTTCCTCTGTATGTTTCCTGCTGTTGACATTTCAATACATTGGCACTGGCCAGGTTACAAACTGTGTCCTTGTATGTGGTTCACTTTATTCAATGAAGAGGTAGAAGGTGAGTGTTATGTTTCTTTTAAGTTTCTCCCCTTTGTCTGGGTTTGTTCAACTTTGGGGCTAGTATATCAAGTTCAAGGGTGTGGGGGTTTGCCTCCACATCGGGGGGTGCAGAAGGACATTGTTTTTATATTTGATTATTTTCAGGATGTGGCCTTTCAAGGCTTTACACCTTTTAATTATGAATAACTGCATGTTAATTAAATGACAGATGATTACTCATAGTAAATCTGTGACTTTTATTGTCCAAAGAAGAGCTGTTGGTTAATGAGAAATTCTGAAACCATAGGGATTCTCAGGAATTCCCATGTTCCTTAACAGGAGTGTTGAACTGATTATGTAAGTGTTTTTAATCTCTAGCTGAACCACCCGATTATGATAAATGAGGCAGGTTGGAAACTGTATTATGCTTATAGTTATGCAT
Source organism: Protopterus annectens (assembly GCF_019279795.1). Taxonomy (NCBI): domain Eukaryota; kingdom Metazoa; phylum Chordata; order Ceratodontiformes; family Protopteridae; genus Protopterus; species Protopterus annectens. The sequence continues at coordinate 1,364,840,577 of NC_056745.1, forward strand.
ATTTCTTTCTACATAAAGTATTGTTATGTAATGTACCTACAGTATTAGTAACTATCTTACAAAGTTAAAATCCTTCTGTAGCATAGGTGAAAATGGTCTAGACCCTTCTCTTACAATACAGTATTCAAAACATTACATTATATCACACTATGCTATCTAGCAGTATTATACCATTTCCAAACCAGTATGAAAAAATTACAACTGTATGGTGGTGTTAATCAAAATTAAACTGAAATGCTAAACAGAGAAAAATTGAATAAAGGAAGCTCTCAGTACAGGAAAGCAATTACTGAGAGGGAATTACTTTTAATTTTTAATTACTTTTACTTTTTGTAAATCCTGCCAAGAATATAGCCAGAAGTTTGAACAGCTGATATTGACCCATAATGAAAAAAAAACAAAAAAAAAAAAACAAAATGAGTTCCCAGCTGTTGATTAAGATGAACCTTTAATGAAACTTGATAGGAATAAAGCCCAGTCAAAGAAAAACACTCCCCTGGATTCTCTATGCCTTGCATGGCGTGCAGGATTAGTGCAGGAGCTCCAGCAGGCAATATGTCTGCTGTGCGATCCAGGAACAGCCTGCAGGGGCGTGCACGAGCGCTCCTGCACTAGTCCTGCATGGCCTAAGCCCCTGTATGCAAATCACCCCATTTGCAGGAGAAATCCATGCAAATGAGGTGAATTTGCGATCCAGAAAGCTTGCAACCGGCCGTGCAGAACTAGTGCAATCTGCAGAAATGTACTTGGTTAGTAACCGAGTACATTTCTGCAAAATCCAAAACGGAGCTGTGACAGCTCCAAATAAAGGCTGCATATCAGTTAGGAAGCATGCCAATGGCTAAGTATAAGGCCATTGGCATTGCAAACAGCCAAAAAAAAAATTTAAAAATCAACTGTTAATTTTTTTTTAGCCAATCTTGGCTGTTTAAGCGTAGGGCAGCGGTGCGCAAATGGGATTGGAGGGAAAATAACAAAATAAACCTAAATTAAGCATTCTAACTAAAATCGCTATTCTGCCATGCAAGTCAATGGCAGGCAGAAGACAACATGGCCAGTGAGTAGTGGTTGCTAATGGAGGAGACTCAGTGTGAGACATGTAACTATGCATTAGCAGGCAATCCTATGCAAATGAGGGGAATGATAGTGAATCCCAGTTTTCTCCAGCATGCTAGTCAGGTCCCAACAGTGTAAGAGTAGGAATAGCTTGGTGCAAGCCTAGGAGTTAGCTGACATCATGGGGGGGGTGTCAGGCATACTGTAAGTGGATTGGAGCCCTGTGGCTTGGCTTTTCTCCTAGCTTAGCACAGCTAAGCAAGGGGGTGTATTTGAATCTGCCTAGCACTCTTTACATTGTCTCAGTGGGTGTGCACACCGCACACTGGGATTTAAAGGAAGAAAAAAAAAGTTAAACCAGGAAATAACAGCTCCGTGCACATTTGAGCACTCTGTTTGTGTGGCCCGCCCCTGGGCTTAAACTGGAAGGCAATGGGAAGGGAAAACAGCAGTAGGAAGGTAATTAAGGAGAACTAGCATAGCTGGCAGGTGAAGTGTATCAGAATCAGCCAATTACACAGGCAGCATACCAGCCCAGCCCAGAACACTACTATAAACTAAGCAAATACCTTCCCCCTCTGTTTTTTCCCATACTCTACACCACCGGTGTATACAAGCGGGGAACTTTTAACAAACAAACCTACAAAATGAGAGGGGCTGCAGCAGGTAACATAGAACAACATGTGCAAGAGGCTGAGGAGGATGTGAATGCTGCCGATCAACCCACATTGAGGAGACAGAGAAGAGTGTACAGACCCAGGGTAACCAACCAGGGGCTACATGAACTGGATATAGTGGAGCGCTATAGGGAAGACAGGGACCTCCTACAGCAAATTGTTGAGCTGTGCCAGCCACTCCTGACACACCAAACTGACCGAGGGAACCCATCCCAGTGGATACCATGGCATGTGTAGGCCTAGAAATACTAGCCACAGGTACCTCCCAAAGGTCAACTGGGGATATCATGGGGATCTCAAAGGCATCAGCATCCAGAGTATTCCACCAGTTCCTGGATGCCATGTCAGCACATGCCAGTGAGCATGTATATTTCTTCAACACCCGTGAGATGTTGACCAGCAATATGCGTCTCTTCCACCAAATAGCAGAATACACTGAGGTAGTGGGTGCTATAGACTGCACGCACATTCGCATCAACGCACCACCCGGTGATCAGGGTAGGGCCTACATCAACTGCAGGGGCATCCCCTCCATCAGCTACCAGTTCATCTGCAATGCCCAGGGCATTATAATAAATGTGTGTGCTAACTGTCCTGGAAGCTATCACGATTCCCACATTTGGCATCAGACACAGCTGTACCAGAGATTTGCCAATGTGGACATCCCCTACGGTCACCTAGTGGAGGATGCTGGTTACACACTGGAGCCATGGCTGATGACACCGATCAGAAATGCACACACACTTGAACAAGAATGCCATAATGAGGCACACGCACAGACCAGACTTATAAAAGAGCATGTGTTTGGGATGCTCAAGTCACAGTTCCGGTGTCTGGACACATCTGTTGGAGCCTTGCAGTACTCACCAGCTACATGTACCCAAATTGTTATGGTATGTGCAATGCTACACAATATGATCCTGCGGAAACAGCTGCAGCAGGAACAGCATGAGGCAGGGCCACACAGCCCCCCACCAATGCCAAGGCCTTCACAGGCACAGAGTGACTCGGAGGAACAACCTGAGCCTGCCCCAGTAGGCAAATGGAGGTGTGCCCAGTATGCCGAGGCCATGGTAAAGAAACAACGCATAGCACATACACTGACAGAGTAGGGACCCAGGGAGTGACACCTCTCTCTGACTCGCACATACAGTAAAAGAGATGCCAAACATGACACCTGTGCTCAGCCATGTATAGGGAGTGTACTATGTGCATCCGACATAGGCAGCCTTCCAGCACCAGCCTCAATCCTGGCACACCCACAAGGTAGGTCAATCAACCTACCAATTGCCAAATGGAGTAGAATGTGTGGTTACCTGTATCTATGGTATGGATGTGAGCATGCAAGGGAATTGGGTGGCTGTATGTTATGGCAGCAGATAGTAGACACCCATAGTGGCACCATGACATCTGTAACACATACTGGAGTCAACATAGTAGCTAGTACTACACAGGGTGACAAAACCCACTGCATGAAATGTGCTGGGCGACACGTGTGTCCATATGAATCACACATGGCAGTCAGGGAGGTTCAGTCTCAGCCAGCAGGACAGGTGTAGACAAACCCAAACAGAGCCTGTGCTACGACCTCTGAATGATGCCTATGGATAACCTCCCCCCCCCCCCGGCCTACACAGACAGACTACAGCAGGTCAGGCAGTGGGATGTTAGTTCTGAAGGGTAGGAGGTCAGACCCTAATATGTAGAGCAACCAAAGCTAAGACCTGTAGTACACTGATATGCCACTAGTCAGCATGATAGGTTAGAATACAGAATGAAATGGAGTGCCTGACATACCAATACAGTCATAGCAAATGTGTGCATGTGCCAGGTGTGCCCCCCCAGCCTATATAGATATGTAGAAACAGTAAGGTGTGCCCCCCACTCTCATGTAGACATGTAGAAACAGTCAGGTGCCCCCCCAATCCTGTGTAGAAATGTAGTAACAGTTGGGTGTGCCCCCAATTCTGTGTAGAAATGTAACAACAGTCAGGTGTGGCCCCCCACACCCTATGTAGAAATGTAGTAACAGTCAGGTGTGCCCCCCCACTCCCGTGTAGACATGTAAAATAGTCAGGTGTGCCCCCCCAATCCTGTGTAGAAATATAGTAACATGTATGAGTAGGTATAATATGAGTGGAGCACAGATGGCCAGAGGTGGCCAAGGTAGCAGGATAGGTTGTAGCATTTGCACAATATGCAGGTCTGGGTGTGTTATGATGGTGTGTGTTTCATAATGTGTGAGAGTGGTCAGTATGTATGCATGTTGAGATAAGGCCTGGTGGCCATTGCCCACTATTGCTGATAACAGGGACAAGCCCTCATGACTGCAGTGCCAAAGACAATCCCCACCAGTATAACACATGCAAGCAGTAAGCCATTGTAAATGTATGGTGATAATATGTGTCACCATCTGAAAGACTGACATGGCATGGCTGTTGGGCTAGATATACAAGCAGTATATAGGGGAAAGTACCCCAGACATACAGTATGTATTGTGTCACCGTGAAATGGTGACACCCTTGGATTTGTACATATAGGTATGCATCACAGTAACAGGAGCTGTAGTAGGGGATACCAGAGAGGTCTGCCTGAACACCTGCAGATCACAAAGGAGGTAGGACTGATGTATTGGGAATCAGCTGATGTACCCGCACATGCCATCATAACTGTAATGCCCCATGCATATCTGTGTGTCAGATGCAAGTTGTGTCCATAGCACACATGCACCCAGCCATGCAAACACCACCCGCAGGCACCTCTCTGGCAATATCCCTGCTGTGGGAAATGGGTACAGTATGACCCCACTTGTATATGGCAATAGCGGAGGACTGCAGCATGCAGTGCAGGTGTCCCATGCAGGTGTGTCCCTAGTTGTAGGTAGCAGCCTGCCAGCATCCACACCACCTGATCAAGACTGATAGAAGTATTGGCATGCACAACTATCACATCTCCCCTGTCACCCCAGGGGAATATACTGTATGGTGGTCTGGGACTGTAGGACTGACAGAAAGCAATGACCTGCCACATCTGGCCTACATCAATACTAATGCCCCACATGGCGCCTGCCAAAGGCCCGTGTCTCACATGTACTGCCAATGCATGTTATGTCATGGACACCCAAATAACATAACACTCCATTTAAGCCATATGCAAGGCCATGTGGACAAACCACAGTAACATGTCCACCATGTCCCACTGCATGAACTGTGGACCAACACTAACACACACCTGTGATGTGGTGATACCCTTAGGGAAAGTATCACAGAATGTATGCATAATGTATGGAAGAGGTTAAAATAACAGAGGGTGGTGTGGGAGCATGGGCAGCATGGAATGTGCAGGGTCCGACAGCAAGCTGTGTGCACACTATCCCTGGCTGCAAACACATAAATGGGTGTTTACACTCCTGCCCATAGACCACAATAGAGTAAATGTCCTGAGCCATGGCCCCTGCCTCTGGCTAACGTGCAAATCTGTAAAGCTGTGAGGCATTGTCACAGCAAGATAAGGCCATACTGCCATGTTGATGGTCAGACAAGTATGGGATCCTATGCCAGCATGGTACCAAGGTGCTAAACTGGATGCACAAACCCAGCACCAAGTGTCTGGAGCTCCCCCTTTAGAATGGCATAACTTACTATGAATACGCAGGTGTCTGCCCACAATACCAGACACAGCTGTAGTCTCCCTTGTCCCACAAGTCATCATTGTGAGCAAGAATGTCCATCTGACAGCACATGAGGACAGAAAAACATCACTGTGTCTAACAGTACACATGTCTGAATATCTCTTCTAACAGCAGTACCATGCAGCTGAATAGCACAGACACAATCACCTACAGTACACACTATCCCCTGCACAGTTTGTCCCCATATTGTCAAATGATTGACGGATACCCTGCAGAAACAGTATGCTACCTGTAGGTGTACAACACAAATGTCTGCACTGCAGTACAAACTACCTGGAATCGATCCACACATTCAATACAGAAAGGCATACTGGGCATGCTCACACACGTAGAGAAATGAGGGCAATAGCCAACAACATTCTGAAAGGTCATACTGGGCATGCTCACATAATTAAACAAATGAAGGCAATGTCTGTAAACAACAGTGGGCCAGACATATCTGGCATTTGCAGATGTTAGTGCAGACACTTCTCAGTATGCAGCACTCATGCTTTGCACACACACTGGATAGGAATACAGGCATATATCCAAGGATAACACACTATAATAAGCCAAAAGTAGACATACACAGATGTGTGGAATAGAGTGACTGTCACAAGGGGCCATCCATTATGAGAACTGTCCCACCCAGCACACAGCCAAATGGCTACAACCACATGAGGTTTGGATGTCACTCACTTTTGACATTAGCCACTGGTATCTGTCAGCATGACGGACTATGTGGTGCAAGTGCTAGCTGTGCAACATGACTGTACAAGGAAGTAGTTATCTAGCAGCTGTATACACATACCTGTGGAATATACCCTACTTGTGCCCGCATGTGGTGTGTCAACCTCCAGATGAATAGTTTATGGCCCATGCACACACACTGCCCTCCCTATAGCTGTACTATGACAAGCCTGCTAAGATCATCCACTTTGAAATAGACCCTTGTGAAAGGTGTAGGCCAGTAATCTCCGTGGTGCTTCCTATAACTGTGTACTGCTGTAGTGTGATAAACTAGTTAGGTAGAAATTCTAATCCCAGACATGGCAACTGTGTGTGTGTGTGTGTGTGTGTGTGTGTGTGTGTGTGTGTGTGTGTGTGTGTGTGTGTGTGTGTGTCTTTGTAGAGAGCAATGCTTTTTAGGCTAGACCCACTCACTACAATTCAAATGCCCTATTTTGGCAATCCTGCTGATGTCATTCATTGTGAAATGCACCTTTGGGGAAGGAGTTCTTCAATAATCCCTGTGGTGTGTTCTATAACAGCTTCATGCTGTAGTGTGATATAGAATTCTGGTAGGGCTTCTGTACCCACACATGTCGGTTGTGGATGTTTTGTGTGTGTTTCAATGTCTGTGTAGGGAGCAATGCATTTTAGCCTAGCCACACTCACTACAATTTGAATGCCCTACTTTGGCAATCCTGCTGATGTCATTCAATGTGAAAAACACCTTTGTGGAAGGAGTACTCCAGTAATCTCTGTGGCACATACTATAACTGCGTAGTGCTGTAGTGTAATAAACTAGTTAGGTAGGAGTTCAAATCCCAAACATAACAGGTGTGTGTGTGTGTGTGTGTGTGTGTGTGTGTGTGTGTGTGTGTGTGTGTGTGTGTGTGTGTGTGTGTGTGTGTCTGTGTTTGTAACTTGTATCCTATGTGGAGGTGGTTGTGAGTGTGTAACAACTGGGCCCAATGTGGAGAGGGTTTTGCAAATTTCTTATATGGTGGCCCTAGTATATATCACAGTGTCCACCGTACAGTGGTAACAGATGTGAAATAGCAGAGAGGCTGGGGTGCAAATCCATACCTATACATGTGACATCAAGGCCAGGCAAACAAAGTTAGCAACCCTAGTATTACCCAGAGAACACTCTCAACCCATGTCTCATACACACGCAGACTTGTCTAGGCAACAGCCACTATGTTGATAGTACACTGCATATTGCCCACTGGTAGTAACTATGGAGTGATTGCAGTGGGCTACAGAGGGCATGGCACCCTGGCCATCTGTCCAATAGGCACGTACATGCAGACAGTGCACCTTCCCCATGTTCCCCACTGGACACCTGCAACACCTGTGGTGCCATCAAATGTTACCCACAAAGGACATACCATGCCTGAAACCATGCCCTGTATGGACAGATGCCACTGACACCAGGAAATGCCATTAGCATGCTATCAATGTAGGTGCAGGGTAAACCTGCTGTCCATTACTAGTTCCCACCACATGAGGCCAGGACTGGCACATCTGATGATAATCTGTGTACGCAACATGGGCCAGACACCCCAAGTACAGTTCCACATGTCACTGTACATGCATGTGGGAGGTGTGCACATCCCAGACACCATCCATGTCATGGACTAAGGAACACATACATGGCAAGCAATGCACAGCATTGGCCACACGCAATAGTCACCCAGGTGACTGGATGGTGAATACAATACCCACCTGTTTGGGAAAATCCAGAAACTACACCCCTGAGCCACAATGCAGATCATTGTCATGTGGCTTGATGCCAAGGTATACCCATCACCTAGCCTTGTATAGCCATCTGGCACAGTCCACCACTACACACCCGTGAAGCAATGCACCCATGCATGTCAGTATTGGCACCCTGTGCATGTGTGTGTGTGTGTGTGTGTGTGTGTGTGTGTGTGTGTGTGTGTGTGTGTGTGTGTGTGTTGTATGATGCGTATGATCACATTCACACTCACTACAACCTCCACTGGCATACTGAAGCATGCTGTCTGATGTCAGACACCTCCCCATACCCTTTGCCAATATAACCTCCGTATGACCCCTGTGGTGCATATGATACCTGCACAGTAATGTGTTGTGGCAATCTCACTAGTGATGAGTTGTATTCCTAGCCCTGCCAAGTATGTCAATGTGTGTGTGCGTCCCTGTGAAAGTGTGGCTATGTTGATGCTGGCACCTGTTCATGCGGATAGGCATGTGTACTACACCTACCATATAGCTACCATATCCCTGTTGCAGATGTCACTCACCATCACATATATATTCTGAGGGTTCCTCAACATGTAACCTATGTGGTGCATCCAATAATTGCATAGAAATGTGATAGCAGTACATAGTCATCAGGGGTTTGATATCCTGTGCTGGTAGGTGTGTGACACAAACATGCTTAAGTTTTACTCACCCACCCCTCCCTGACTTGTCTTTGCCTCTGTCTGCCTCTCTCACTCCCTCTCTGGTGGATGTGGAGACCTACACCTGCTTTGCTTAGGCAGCAGCATGTGTATTTTAAGTGATGCTCGTGATCAGCTGATGGCCTCTGCACAAATGCAGCTCTCCTCTAGCTGATTGTATGTGGAACAGCTGTGGTAACATTCCCATAGCCGATGGCATGGAAACACACTCCAATATCTAGGAACATCATGTTGGTGTTATTTATTTATTTCAGTTTGAAGCCAGGGACGTCTCCTGGGCTCAGGGAGCCCATTTTCAGTGGAGGCCCAAGGAGAAAAACTCTGTGTTACATAGTGTAATTCTCAGTTACAATCAAAATGAAGTAAAGAATTACAATTAAATATCTCTGTGTTACACAGTGTATTCACAGTTACAATCAAAGTAAAGAAAATACAATTAAAATATTATTTGTGTCAGTGAACAACATAAATTCTTTGGTTTTATAGTGTCAAAGTATTTAGGATGGTAGTATATAGTGTAGGTACAGGAAGAACACAGAGAAGAAATCATGGTTAGTTTTTATTTTAAGCTAAAGAACAGGAATAAGTTCCCTGAATATAAGGTATCTGAAGTTTAGGAAGGCAGAGGAAGTTAGGATGTGAGGGGGAAAAGATTAAGAAGAGAAAGAGTGCAAAAGGTGGTAGAGATTATTTGAGGGTTGTACAGTTATGAGCTTACATTATTTACAATTAAGTTAGGTTAGGTTTATTCTCAGAGACAGACAATAGTTTATGGGGAGGGAAAAGTATAAGGCTATGTGGGGAGAGATCAGTTGCATTTCCAGTTGGAAGAAAGATAGGAGTGTAGCAGAGTTTTAAAGGTTTCAACGCTTTCACAAGCCTTTAGAGAGGATGGCAGAGAATTAAATTTTATAGCTAATGAAAAGGATAGCAGAAGCTGTCCAGCAGGATGACTGGGTTTATGGACACTGATTAGGTTTTGGTGGATTGATCTTAGAGATCTTGTAGGGGTGTATGGTTGGAGGAGTGTATGGGCCTTTTCATTCACTGTGAGCAGGAACTCTATCTGTTGTTTGGCAAACAGCATCTCATATGGATTGGGGATTTACCTCTAACAACATACACTATGGAAACAGGGCAACACACAGGAGGGAGATGTACCTGACCTGACTACAGACTGTAAGTGTTGCTATACTGCATTTGGAGTAATGTTGGTTTAACAGGGTGTGTGTGGATATGGCTGTCCTACATGTTTTAATACCTGCCATGTCAGTGCTATGTTTATGAGGAATCCCCATCTGTAGGGTCATCTGCAGACTGGGCAGTGTGTGGTGCCTTTGGTTTTATGTGTTACCCACAGAGCACTATCTGTGAACTGCAGAAGGTAGTCTGAGGATTGCAGTCTGTAGATGGTGAAAGCCATGACAGTTATTGACTTCATATCCCTCATAGGACATATGTTGCAACAAACCCTGTTACAACAGTAAATGTATGAGGTTATCACAGCAACATGTCGATATTGGCCCTGTGTATGTCCTTCCAGCCGCAACTCCGTCAACCTTTGTACATATGTCATGCATTAAGAGGTGCATATGTGCTGTTCTCCATAATTAGTGACATGACATCATATTTGATAACAAGCCAGTGAGATATCAGACTGCTACACATGTTATGTACAGTAGGGGTTATATTTGATGGCATAACCTGGACATTCTCTGGTTGTGTGTACTGTACTGAGGTCTGTGTATTTATGGTTAATGTCGACTGTGTGTGTATTGTTAATATGTATTTTGGCCTATGTACAGACTGTGGTAGATGTCATTGTTCTTGGTCCCATCCTAACTGATGTTACATGCTGCTCCACTGTATGTTAACGTATTGGCTTACATGTTTGTAGGGCCATACACACACATATCCCATACCACAAACAGGCATCGGACCACACTGTGTAGCGGCCCAGTATATGTAGGGTTAGTGTGTGAGTGACACATATGAGGATGGTGTTGAACAGATAGCCCATATACTGTAATATTATGCTAGCTTACCATATGTGGCTGTGTTCACATTGGTTGTGGTTATGCACTTTCACACAGGTGTATCTTACCTTGCCTGTAGAGCCTGCTATATATGCGGGTACATGTGAATTCCCCCATAGGAAATGTAAGCCAGTGTTGAGCCAATCTACCTGTAGCCTACACAGTGCTTTGTTACATGCCTAGCAGCTTAGTGTAGTTGCCCAGTGAGATGTCATGTCCAGATACTTGCCAGATGTACTGCTGCCGGGCCTCCCTTAACAGTCATGTATGTCAGACAGAGCAGTGGGATGCTGTACAGAGGTATATCAATATCTAGTGGGTAGTATGTGGCCATGGCACCTCTGTACCAGCAGTTATTATGTGACTGGACAGACAGGGGCGTGTGAATGCATAACCTATGGAGTAGAATGTATACCAGTCATTATGTGTTATACCCATCTACACGGCTGTTAACATCCACATTGTCAGGCTTGGTCCACATGTTTTGCACCAAGGAGTTCTGTGTATACCTCTGGAATATCCAAAGTGTGCCAGAATGTCCACATATATTGGCCAATATCTCTGCTGTTGTCCACAGGAGCATTACATACTAGCAGTGGTACTGTATTATGATGCCCTTAGGATGACTGTCAGTAGCCAATAGCACACATGTGAAAAGCAGATGTGACCTCCCACACACGTTATGTCTGTGAAGACAATCCCTATTACAGCAGCAATATTCTACTAATATACCTGCTATACATACCTGACATCCCCTTGCACTGCGAAGTTGGAAATATAAGGGCTGAGGTAGGGCTGCACTCCATGTTCAGGACATATGGTGAAAATATATGTATATATAATTATCGAGATATCTATATAGATATATACACATATACATATCAACATAAATAGATAGGTATGTATATGCACATAGATATACATATAAACACCCAGATATATACATATACAGAGCAATATATGTCTACACATAGATAGTGATACATATGCACATATACGTATGGCTATCTACATACATATTGACAGTAGTAGGTATATCAGAATAGATATGTATGCACATATATTTATAGATATCTACATATATACCAACATAACTAGGCATATCGGTACACATAGGATGTGCATACATATATAGCTATATAGACATATATCTATATATACATATGCGTATATCTATATATACACATATCTATATATACATATATGTGTATATATATATATATATATATATATATATATATATATATATATAGATACATATGAAGAGATGTACACATGGCCATATATATGTAGCATTATATAGATGTGTATACAGACATATGTATGAGTATACATGTGTAGGTGCATGTAGACATATATAGGCCTATTATATGTATACGACCATATTCCTGTCATGAGTAAATGTCACGGTTGTGTATACCCTCCCACATGTATCTCACTGTATGTATTTGCTATATACACATTATGATAAAACAACATATGTGATGTCAACAGTCATATTAACAAGGACTACACAATTTAGGAACTACAGGCAAATGTTCAATACTACTCAATATGTGTATTGACAGCTATATTGCTAAGACAACAGCAGTCTTCACAGTGGTCATGGCATAGTGATTAAGTGTTGTGACTTCAGTGTAAAGGGTCCTGGGTTCAAGACCTGCAAGGGCTGTTCATTTTGTTGCTGGGCAGAACAATAGCTGTCAGATACAGAGTGGCTAAGGCAATTTTGAGCAGCTTTAAGCATGTTTGTGCGGGTTTGCACAAAGCTAAGCGGTGCTAAGCTATGAGTAAACATACGGGCACTTACACAGTGTAGGCAGCACTTACCAGTGTGCAAATCAGCTTAGCTGTTATATTGCAGCAATGTTCATACTTGCTAAGCATAGCTTAGCCGTGGTAAACAGGACACACAAACCAGTCTGATAACCTGTAATAAGTGTATGTAATGCCATGTACAATACATGCACCTATGTACTGTCATTACAGTAGTAAGGGGTGTGAGTATCATGTGTGGGACACAGACATATATGAGGCCTGTACAGCACTGTTATCCATGTGAATGTGTTACATACAGGTGTAGTAGCCCAGGCTATGTGCTCTCATACTGGCATGTAGTGTATCATGGCAGTACTACTATTGACAGTGCTAACCCAGGCAAGAGCAGAGTGCTTAAAGTAGTACTAACAACAGGCACACCTGCGAGCATGGCTGGACACTGAGGCCTCCCTGTTGTATCCCTGGTGTGTGAGCTGTGTCACAGTATATACCCCTTACTGGGTAATGATCCATCATGTGGAATGTAACTGTAGATTACCGTCTGTACAGCACATGTTAGTGAGGGCATCTGACATGTAGTTATGGCATACATATTGTTGTCAGATGTCTGTCAATGCACTCATGCTACTGCATAGCTACTTGCCAAGCTGATGACTGTCAGTCCCTGTACATTTGTGCAGATGGCAGTTATCCAGCTGGGATATGTACAGCCAACCTAAGCTTGATTGACACTGACATGTCTGCCCAGCTGTGTAAGAAATGGCACATATAGGAGATGTCACCCTGTATGCACCACATGCCACAGGTACCTCCACTACACTAACACAGTCAACAGAACATGCTTGGGTACAGGTCTGCATCACAGACACTAACCATGTGTTGTAATGCATGTTGCATACATGTCACCTTGACCACCTCAGTGGCCATGTGCAGGAGGCACCTGGAGGATTGGCTGATGCATGTCATTCTCACCCTGAGGATCACAACAGTAGTGCCTATTGGTTGATTACCCGCTGCCACCTGGCAGGTGGCAGGATTACACTGTACATACAACCCCTACACAACCTATCTCCCCTTGGACAATAGCTAGGTACACAGCTGTGACCACCTGCAGGGATGCACCCCCGTACTGACACATGTGTACATGTTCTTGACTGAGTATAGCAGTGTCTGTGTGCTAGCACACCTGTACATGGGAATTCCATGAGGGCCTTCACAACCAATGCAACACCCATTGCCATAGTCAGTTGTGGCTACTGCTGTATGGGACATTACATGTACCCTGTTAAGCCCCCCCCCCATACCGGCTACATGAGCCTTGCAGTACCAGCACAACAATGTTTTACAAATGGGGTGATAAGCATGGGATACCCATTGTATTCTGGCATGTGTGTGTAGTTGTGCATGTCCTTGTATCTGTAGGATACAGCATTCCAAGGCCACATACTCCTATTACAATACCTATTGCCACACAGTATTACAGATAGTGTTGTTGCTGCCCATAGGTGAGGCATGACAATGCAACACCCTACTACGTATGTGACGTGGAGGAGATGCATATCCCTGTAGTACCAATGTTGGGGTATACTATGGGTTGTATCGCAGTTGTGGCCAATGTGTGATGGTGGGTATGGCATAATGGGTTTCAAGGAGTACAATATCCAGTAGGGATGTGGGTGCTGTGTACACTGTTATTACACCAAGGTATACCCGGTATATGTCCCATGTACCACGTTATGGTTACCACTGTCACCAATCATACAGGTACCTGTTACCACAATCTAAGCCAGTTATGCATGTGATGTGTGCAGCTTACCTGTAACACATTGGAGACACGGTCAAGTTAGTTATCAGCGATAGGCCCTGGTATCTCAGATGTGTGTCTGGCTGTTATGTGTCTGTAAATGTGTATATGACAGTATGTCACACTACGTATTGTCCAAATACATCCATTACATCCCCCATTAGCATACTGTACATGTCGAGGGATGTTCTGCATGTACTATGTAACCTGGGACACACTTCACCCTAAACGCTGTGCGGTGTTTGCAATGTAAGCCACATACTTCAGTATCACGACATAGCTAGGTAGGGGTCTAGTCCCAGTGTTGCCAAGTAACAGTGTGTACGTATGTAGATGGTTCTACATCAGGTTGAAGGGTATACATGCCTCAGTGGGCCACCTGTCCATGTGGCACAGGCAATAACCAGTTTAGTAACCTGTGAAATGTGTTAAATTGTACCCCAGATATGTCACAGCCATGGTGTCACCACAGTGACTTACCCCATTGTGGAATATGAATGCAGATCATCCTCGTGCTGACACATGTACACCTACAACACAAATGGATAACATTATAGGGACTGCAATCAACCAGTGTTACTAACAGCTATAATGCATCATTGCTAGATGGCTACACTACCTGCCAAATATGCCTTAGACTCTACTCCCTACAGCATGGTACACTGCAGTACTGTGGTACAATGGTATAGCCATTGCATGCATCAGAACCATATCAGCCTGTCCCTGCATTGATGGTATGGATGACAGGGATGTGGCACAGGTATCATCATATGCACAGGGCATCCTAGTGCTGACAGATGTACACCTACAACACAAATGGATAACGTTGTAGAGACTACACCCAACCAGTGTTGCTAACAGCTATAAGGCATTATTGCTGGATGGCTACACTACCTACCAAATATGCCTTACACTCTACTCCCTACAACATGTTACACTGCAGTACTGTGGTACACAGTTGTACAGTCACCATGTGCATCAGAACCATATCAGCCTGTCCCTGCATTGACGGTATGGATGACAGGGATGTGGCACAGGTATCATCATATGCACAGGGTGTGATGGTTTGCCAGAGGCCGAGGGTGGGCCATACATTTGACACTATGTGTGTGGGTGAGGGGTGTACTGTTGGGAGCTGGGTGAGGTGATGTGGTGTGTGTAGGTATGGGGTTGCCCTAGGTATGTTTGCATAGTGTGTGGATATGCATGCACACAGTTCTGCCATGTGGCTGCCATGCACAGGTGTTTATGATCACTGCAGACCATACCTGGCAGGGTGTGCAGTTAACTGCCTCCAGCCATGGATATGTGGACTGTGCCTACCAGGGGTTCCACGGACACATCCAGGTACAGGCCTTAATGTTGTACTCTTACCTGCTGATGAAATTTGTCCGCTGGTAGCAGGTCCATCCTGGGACTGGCCAGGACCATGTGCACGTGGCCTGCTGTGGTGTGGTGTGGACAGCACACACACCGCACTGCCAGGGCTGTTACTGCCAAAAACAGGAGCCCCTTAGTGTCCTAGCACATCCACATTGACTACCAGCTGTTGGCGTTGCTGGCCTACATCCACACGGCCGTCACCGCTCTTCCACCACACGTTCAAGCACGAACATACCATGGTTGATGGGGGCCATCATCTCACCAGACTGTCTATTAACTCAGTTAATCCATGGATGGCACCAGCCAGCTCATGGGCGTTGTCATTTGAAGATGTGAGAGCAGCGCTCTGCAGCCTCAGGCCCTGTCTGTGGTAATGTTCTATATGTGCCTGCACCACCATGACAGCCTGAAACATGCTTCTGCTGGTACCAGCTATGTCGCCTCTGCCAGGGACATGATGTCCAGTGACCCTACCACGAGCACCCTGGGACATCTGCCTATGTGGTGGCCTGCAAGACATCTGGTTATGC
This sequence comes from Protopterus annectens, assembly GCF_019279795.1. Lineage (NCBI taxonomy): Eukaryota > Metazoa > Chordata > Ceratodontiformes > Protopteridae > Protopterus > Protopterus annectens. The sequence goes on from NC_056745.1 coordinate 1,364,856,688, forward strand.
CTGCTGTGACTGGACACAGTAGGCATGGTTACCACACTTTCCTGTGCACTGCCACCAAACTCCAGCTGTCCCTCCGCTATGGCCACTAGTGATAGGGTGTGTATAGGCACTGAAACTGTGTGCAGGGGTGGGGTGGCTAAAAGGGGGATGTCAAATGTTGGCACAGTGTCAGCCCCTGACAACCCCACCTGTGCCTCAACATTAATATCATAATTTTTGGTGTCTGTATGGACACCAACATGAGATTGCATGCAAGAGGGACCCTGACCCACCTTGCCACCTGTGGGGGAAAACAGTAAACACACTTTAAAACCTGTACAGCATTGCCTAACAGTATACACACACACACACACACACATTTCCATAATACCTAACTGTCCGTGGCTTTACAGACAGTCCCACGTATATGTCCATGTGTTACCCCATCCTACATCACACTTGTTAACATACAGACATTGATACCACTCATTAACATCTCAGTCCTCTTAATGCCCATACAAGTGGCCACAACACAAGGCCTGTTACTACTTTACCTGCCTGACCTGTGTGTAGTGGTTTTACATGGCCTCACTGCTGTCATTCGGTATGCACCCTCTGTATGTCCAGACATGATGTGCATGGCCCCTATATGTGTGGTCTACTATGTTGTATCCATAATATCTCACACTGGTGTGTCATGTGTATGTAATGCTCAGTACATGCCAGATATGCTGCTCCTTCAGCCTATCATTTGATAACTGTAATATTTGGATACACTCCCTGGTGTTGACTAGTACTTCCCCAATGCATCTGCAGCGCTGCATACATGGGTTGTAGGTGATCTCTCTGCTGACTGTGATATTAAGGGTGTACCTGGTGTCTACCTTCCCTCTGGATGCCTGTTCCATGCAACAGACCATATTATACTATTTGCTGTCCTGTGATTACACACATGACAGGTATTCCTAAAGTGTAATGTGGCAGTCCATGTCCATGTACTGCACGGTCCCAAAGGGAAGTAGAGCCATATGAACACCCCACAATCACACATATGCATACATGGCCACCCACACAAACACACATGCACACATGCATCCTACATGCATCTAACTCTCTCCACTTCACCAGAGTGACCCTGCAGGCAAACTAACTAACCAACAGGATGCACACACACAAACATACAGGTGAGGTTGCACAATGATAGTACACACAGTCCTCCTTTTACCCATCTGCCAACATGCAGAACATATGGAACAGAACAGCATGCAGTTCAGCTATAGTCAATCCATGCTAGCAACAGTATACATGTGTGTGATGCATGTGCTATATCACTAGGTGATGCCCCTTTCCCTGGATACAACTGCACCCATGTACACAGTATTGCTGTGCACCTGTTCTGGACCTTGCCATGTACTGTGCACCACAACTCACAGGTGTACAACCCATTGCAGAATGTGTAGTACTGTGTCAGTTATGTCAGCTTTACTTCTCACAGCCCCTATGTTTTTCAGCAACACATACCTGGGATGATATATGGGCATTTGTCATTGGTGAATGCCTGATGCCTGATTTACAACTGTCAACATCAACAGACCATGTATGACCACTCCAATACACTTACACTGACAACCATCAGAGCATACTGTGGCTATGGGGGGGTGTAAACACCTTTATTGATTTGACAAACACATCCTTGATCTACCATGGGACCACATCACTGCATATCTTAGCAGTACATGAGCCCGATATGTCACATATGTCCTGTACTTTCACATGCAGTGTCTACAGATTGTGTTAGGTGTGCGACTGCTGACCACAGTGCATACACACCGTGTGGGCATATGTGTGCACACCATTATCATGACTGTTTATCGCACCTCTTGTTGTGTGTACTACAGCAGTCACTGCTCCTGGCAGGGGTATACCAACGTGAGCCATTTGCATTTGCCAGTATATGTTCAGTCTGCCCTACACATGTCCCCCTATTCTGCATGATTTCAAGGTTTACTCATGTGCACATCCCATGGTGTTCACACACTGCCGTCACTATTTCTGTGTGGGTAGGGTTATGGTTGCCACAGGTCCTAAACCTGAATATGTGCAGATAGAGCCATTCTTAGCATCCTTATTATCCCTGCTGCAGTGCACTGGTATGTCATGCTGAACCCCCACTCCTTCAGCCTTCATGCAGATGCATGACAAGTAAGCCCTACACATGTGTGTCACTTTGCAGTGTCCCATACACTGAGCACCACACGTTGCAGCCTAGACACAGCTGATAATGTAGCCTATGGTAATGCCTTATGCCATAGTGTATCTCTGCAGCAGTTGCCATTATCCTACTGGTATATACTCTGGTGTTGCACTGTATATGGGTGTTGTTCCGAACATGTCCCTACTGTAGGCCATGTCTACCACCAGTATGTTACTCCCTGTGGACACATTCTGCAATGACAGGATGTCAGTTATCATGCAGGTGTCTGACATACCCATCCAATACCCCATCATGGTCACTCCTGTGAGACCTTGCATTTCACAGCAACAATACATGCACATGTACAGCATGCATTTAGGGTAGGTGCGTTAGATGTGTAAATGGAATATACCATCACCATTACATGCCTGGTGTGTTGGCAAGCATCTACGTAAAACATACTCACCAGCTACAGGCTGCTGCCTTGGTGGTATCCCGGAGGAACCTACATAAGAGGGTGTCAGTGGTGGCCACACCTGTGGCAATGCTACAGGGTGGATGCAGTATTCCAATACATCAATGGTACATTCCCACAATACTACCACATCTGGACATCTGTTTATCACTACAATGCAGCAACACACTATATCTATGACATGTCAGATATGCATGATCTACCTGTACCAATGCTGCTGTATACACAACAGTGGTCTACTGATGTGCCCTGTGTCCTTACCTGCACACTCCTCAGCCGGTGTGTGGGTGACCCCCACCTCCACAAAGGAGTCCAGTGGTTGACGGCTGTCTAGATGGGCAGGTGCCACGAGGCTGGCCAGGAGCTCCTCCACACATGTCAGGGGGGGATGGATGTCATGGCCCCCCCATGTGGCGAGGTAATTCCCCCCGGACTGCAGCAGCACACCAATGGGCAGTGTAAAGCAGGTCAGTACAATGATGCCAGACCTGCTCATAGCTGCAGTTGTGCAGTCTGACATCATTGACCCTGTGGACTAGGTCGTTCCACAGGGTGGTCCACTCCTGCTGCTCATGTGCGGCCCTGCCAAACAGAACTGGATAGTTCTGGATCAAGTGTGATATCAATACATCATTCTCCATTTGGGAATAGGTGGGCAACCATGCATGTGCCATCTTGGCTGAAAGACATAAAGATGGAAACAGGTCTGAGCAACTCATACAGCAAGGTTAGCATAGTTCGTAATACACATCTTTGTCACCCCCCACCATATCAGCTTCAACAAACTGTACACAACTCATTAGGTATGGCTACAGCTTACCTACCAGTGGGACAGATATTGTGTTGTACCACACTTTCTGCTATGTGATTGTAGCCATGTCCCCTGTGTGGACACAATCATTGCTGGCCTGTGACAGACTATTCACCTGCAAGCCATTGTCAGGGCCACTATGGTTCCATATATGCCAGTGGTATGGCTGCTGTTGGATTGCTGCACATCTGACATTCTGTGTTATTGGGGATATCTATGCATGCTGCTGGACTTGTACCTGGATTGTGTAGACTATTACTACCAACATATGTTCTATAACAGTGACACAATAACATGTATATGTTCTATTGGCCAGCAGATCCACCTCTCCAAACCCATCTGATACCTGGCCACATCACATGTGTGTCCCAACCTGGGGCCTCCTCATGTACTTTTCCAGCAATACCATCAGGTGAACCACCCAGGGTATGTTGCCCCCCCCCGGGCACACACAGACATGTTCCTGTCCCCTGAGGTCAGGTCTAGGGTCTGTTCCATAAAGGGCTCCACAGACACATGTGGGATGTGCTACATCAGTCTCGGGCACCCAGTACACATTCACAGGGCCAACATGCTCCTCCTGCTCAGCCTCCAGACCAGGCACCTTCAGGACATGGACTGCTGTTATGAGTAGCACTGGGTGGGAGGCTTTTTCCCATTGTGCCCATATTGGGGCCCATGAGACATCCACATCACAGACCACACAGACCATCCAGGGTGTTTACCCACCACATGTGTCACATACCACCCCTGTAGACTGTCCTCTATATCTACCAATCCTGACCACCTCCACAAGTGTACCTGCCATACTTCCCCATATTCCCATTGCATACTTCACAGATGAGGGCAATGTGGTCTCCAACAAGGGACTAACATGTGACATACACGTCCATGTTGTACACACTGCCAGCTGTAGATACCTGAGTGTATTGCTATGTGTGCTGGTGCCTCGCACATAGCACGCATCACTGTGGTAGTAATATAGGGGCATGTCTTTACATACATATATGTTTGTGTGTGTGTTTGTATATATGTAGACGTGCATATAGGTATATATCTATATATGTGTAGATATATGTGATGTATATATGTGCACATATATATGTCTACACATGGGTATATGTATATTTGTGGACATACATGCTAATATACATATATATCTTTATATATTATATATGTGACATATGTACACATATGTATCCCTATATGTGGGGTACATTTAGACATCAGCTCCACAATCTCACAACACCTTTCTGCACAGCTGCACTGTTCTGCCTTGCTATAATACAGACAGGTGTCACATATGGACATGGCCTGACATTAGGGAGGTATATGTAGGACCCGATTGCAGGTAACCCTATTACACACCTGTGGCATTCCAGCATGCTACATTACAGATTAACCTGAGTATCCTGCCAGTGGTGGGCCGTGAGTCCCACATGTCCATCATAATAGCATTACTTCAACCACCAGCTATTGGCCACGTAATATACATACTTCCCATTACACAACACACACTATGATGGTTTACATCTTGTCAGTCAGTGCTGACCTGCACAGTTGACGGCTATGGCCCACTACCCACAGGGATAGACACTATTGTCCATAGCAGTTGTTCAGTTGAACATCATCACAACAACACCTGATGGCACATATAGATCATTCCACATCATCTATCCCATCATTATGGACCAGGTACTACATTCTGTTACATGTATATATACTTCACATACCTGTTGTGGGAATGATGTCTTGAATGAATGCTGGCTGAATTGTTTTGCCTTAGGCATTTTTTTTTTGTCTTTCTTTCTCTTTTTTTTTCCTCTCTCTCTCCAATAAATGGATTGAACTGCTTTGAATAGATTGCAGCATGGCTTTAGTAGGTGATGCACATGATCAGGTGATGGCCTCTTCACCAATCAGTGTCCTCTACTTGCTAAATGCATGCAGCTTGCTGTGTAGTACTTCCAATTATCACTGTCATGGCAACCACCTACTATAAATCCCTACATCATGTGGGCATGGTCCCTTTACCTTTCCTGTGTGATGGGCATCCTTCCTGTGTGTGGGCATCAGTGTTACAGACAGCAGGTAGCAATACCTCTTACAGGAGAACTGGCACACTCAGCTATATTTGTAGGAGGTTCCAAAACTACAGAGTGTGAGTAGAGTTGTGTTATGCTTTGTATAGTACTGGTGTTACATGGTTTGTGTGTACATACTAGTTTACCTTGGAATGTAGTCTGTCTGCATAGCTCTCAACTGTGGGTCTATCCTCTTGGTGGCCAGACGTGTGCCTATCATGTTTTGTCTGTCCACCACACAGGTCCTGTGTCAGGTATTTGACTGGCAGTGTGTGTGTTGAGTGCTATCAGTACATGGTTACATCCATTTATGTTTCTAACCTCAAATCCCTGACTGTATGTTGCAGACTATCCTGTAACACCAATGACTTGCTTAGTGTATGGCAACAGATTTCCACATATGGGCCTGTGTTCCCGCCTCTGTCTTCCACTTACATACCAAGCTTTGCACATATGACATGATGTCAGGGGTTCTTCTGTAGTGGGCTGTGAGTATATCATGCTGCCATTCCTGCCATCAGTCCACTGCTGTTGTATCCCCCCACACATACGGTGGGGCTGGGGCCATATATGTGTGGGCTTCACCTACACAATACATGTGTGCCCTTATGCACTCCAGAGACCAGTGTACGTAACAGTGGTATATGGCCCTGTATTATTGAGTCTGGGGGGATGCAACATAAATAACCTAGGCTGTTACAACATGTGGGGGTATCAGGGGTGAGCTGCCTTAAGGTATCTGGATGTACAGTACCATACTATTCACCTATACTTACATTAGTTACATAAATTGGGTTAATGCAGGCCTCCTGCCTCCTGCTATACAGACTGTTCTGTCGGCGTGCTTGTGATGGCTTCAGTTATGCCTTGTTATGTAGCAGTTACATCCCATTTGGTCAGCTGAAGTCTTTACCACCTAGTGATTATGTACAGAGTGTAGATAGAGGCTGCTGAACTATATACATGCATTACTTACTGTTGATTGTTTGGTATCCTGTGGCCCAGTCTGTCTTTACTATTGTACTATTTGAAGGGCTTGGCCTGGACAGCAACAGTTGTGAACCTTTCCAGACTTTTGTACTAGTATAACTGTTTCACAGTTGCATTACTCTGTTTATATGGATATCAGTGTCTGAACAGCTATATGAAATGGCATATAAAACTGTAATAGTACACAAATAAAGGTTTTCCATTTATGCAAACCTGTGCTTGGTGTTATATCCTATGACCTCTCTGTGGGTATATTTTGCAGGCAACGATTGTCATCTGTATGGGTGTCTCAAACAGTGTCCATTTGTCAAGGTGTTAACTGTAGGCATAGTGGCTGTTCCATATTGTGTGCACCTGCTACATATGTATCTTACTGTACATATCTCAACGTGTGTATGAGTAGTCACATATATATATATATATATATATATATATATATATATATATATATATATATATATATATATATATATATATATATGTGTGTGTGTGTATCTGTATCTGCATATATGTGTATATGTATCCTGGGAATGTTGACAGCTTCCACATTGTACATTTCCTATGGTTGCTGTATTGCATGATATGTTACCAATACCAGCCTGACATCATACAGGTGGGATGTTAACCTCTTGTGCCCATGTCATGTCATGTCCTGGTTATGGAATCTGCAACACTTGGTAGTGTATTGCAGGGCGGACGTGTTTGGCTGTGGGGGTATACCTATTCATATAAGACATATATTGTTTGGGGCCTCTCAACCCCATTAATGGTGCATGTGGACATATATATTTTAGTTGTTTTCCCATTGATATCTACAGAGGTATGTCCATATATACCTATATAGATATATATATCTGCTTACATATATATAACTATGCCTGTATATACCTACATAGATATATATATATATATACTAGCTGTGTATATTTAGACATATAGATGTAGACATATATATATATATATATGGTTCTACCTGACATAATCGAAACCACACAACACCGACAACCACATCACCGACACCACATATTCGACAGTCCATAAACACGAAACCACACATAACCGACAACGAAATAACCGACGGTACACAAACACGAAACCCCATACAAAACAAAACACATCCCCATTCCACAAACCACACACAACACAAGCACACCAAAATCCTTACAAGCCCACACTAAACCTTACTCCTAACCCTAAGGTCCGTCACTATCTCGTGTCGGTCTTCTGCATTGTCGATGTTCTGCAACCCGCGATTCCATCTTCTTAAGCTTTTCGATCTTCTGGCGGATTCGATGTCGGTCTTCTCAGCTGTCGACGAAGTCAGGTAGAACCATATATATATATATATATGTATATATATTGCAAACGTAGCGACCCACAAGTAGCAAGATATGTGCTCAATAAAAAGATTAAAGAAGCCAATAACTGACTAGACCCCTTAAATAACCACGTTATTTATACTATCACAATTTGATGCACTATTCAATTATCCACATCAAATTAATTGCACTTATATCAATTGTATTTATTTTATGGATATGTTTTATTATTATTTTTATTTTTATTAGTTTTAGTATTATTCTGCTCTACTTAGTACTACAGTTATTGCCTTAAATTGTTTCAATGTCTGCACATAAATGTTGTATTTTTCTTGCCTTATTGTTTATCTATACCTTTAAGCTAGGCAGGAAATGACGAATGCACCTTGATATGTTCCTGGTTGTATTTATATCAGTGAGTGGTTTTGAATTGTGAACGTCTGAGGAAGCGAATTATTTCGTGAAAGCGCTTACGTTTTATCTATTAAAAATCTTTGTTTTTCACTTGTGGCGACTCTTGGATCTGAATTGAAAGTGATTTCCTGGAACACAGTATATTTAAAGTGTTACCTACATTATATGGATGGTACGTGACTGGTTATTAACATCGGGACACACGCTACTTTGGACAACAGAGTTGTAGTAGGTTATTTAAGCTGCCGTTGAAAATTGGAACTGAACTGTTTCTTTGTCAGTTATTGGCTTCTTTAATCTTTTTATTGAGCACATATCTTGCTACTTGTGGGTCGCTACGTTTGCAACTACGTTTTTCACTTTCGTGAGTTTTGGGTTCGTGTTTTTTATATATATATATATATATATATATATATATATATATATATATATATATATGTAGGCATTTGCATGTATATATGTTCATATATATTTATATATACATATATATATATATATATATATATATATATATATATATATATATATATATATATATATACATTTATATATATATATATATCTACATTTATATATATATATATATATATATATATATATATATATCTACATTTATATATATATATATATATATATATATATATATATATATATATATATATATATATATATATATATATAAGGCCGTGGTGGTGCAGCGGTTAGCGTTGCCGCCTCACAACAACAGGTTCTCTGGTTTAATCCTCGGCTGGGGTGCCTTCTGTGTGGAGTCTGCATGTCCTCCCTGTGGTCATGTGGGTTTCCTCCGGGTGCTCCGGTTTCCTCCCACATCCCAAAGACATGCTGTAAGTGGATTGGACACTCTAAATTGGCCCTAGGTGTGAGTGTGTGCACGTGTGTGCCTTCTGTGGAAGGTTGGGCACCGGGCTGGCAACTCGACACTGTAAAACTCCACTGCCAATCATGAGCAGACAGGTGATCCTCTGTGGCGACCCTTAACCGGGAAAAGCCGAAAGAAAAAAAAAAAATATATATATATATATATATATATATATATATATATATATCTACATATATAGATATGTTGTATCTGTTTAGATATTAATATATTTACACACACACATACATCTAAATGTTGGAATACATACTCTGTACTGTTGAATGACTGGGCTGGATGATATGTTTGTGGATACATCAGGATTATGTATATCTGACATGGCTTAGTGGTAAATCACTTTATTTATGGTGTGCAGGGTCCTGGGTTTGAGCCTTGCAGAGGCTGTTTATTTTTTTTGCTGGGCAGAACATGGGCCATTGGATACAGAGAGAGTGATTAAGGCATTTTAAAGCAGTTGTAAGTGAGTTTGCATGGGTATGCATGGATGTAAGCACTGCTAACTTCTGGTTACAGTTTCTTATACTCAGTTTCTAAATTGCTTAACCTTTGTAGGCATTGCTTACCCCCATGCAAACAGGCTTAAACCCGCTTACTGCTGCTTAAAAGTGCTTACTCCCACTTACCCCCATGCTAATTTCTTTAAAAGAAAAGAAAAAGGGGTTTATTGGAAAGTGGTGAAAAAAGGGGCACAAAGAGGGAAAGACAGTAGGGAAAATAGCCAAGGATGTGCAGGAATGGTGTAGGGAAGGTCCATAGCTGCCCATTTCTTCTACAGCAACAGCTGTGCATATATACTGAATTTGGAGGTAAATTAGGACACTCAAACCCCTGGGAGGGGGTGAGGAGAACAATAATGCGTTGTGATGCCAATTAGACCAGATTACATGTGTCCAGTGGACACATGTTTGAAACAGACAGCTATATATGAGGCGAGATTTTTTTTGTGGGAACAGATTGCCTTTTTTTTCAGGTAGAGGTAGTAGGTATATTTGGGGAGGTAGGCTGGGTAGGTTAACAGACAAGACAGACAAGTCGCATACAGGGTCAGTATATGACACATGTGGGGGTAAACACCTTGATGTGGAGGGGTGTTGGAAAATCGGTAGCCCACAAGCCCCCTAGTAGTAACAGTGGGACTGAGGTCCCCACACATGGGCAGTCACCATTGCACCTTCACAGCCCCGAAGGTGGCTCTGCTGGGGGCTGAGTTGCAGAGCCAGGCTGTCTCTCTAAGCATGACATGCGGCCCTCGAGCTGGCATAGGAGATCACCAAACTGCTGGTTGATCTCCCCACACACCACGACCCTGACTTGGCAATGGGTGACAGGTGCCTGTCCGTGCCCACTGCCAGGCCAGGGGGGTGAGCTCCATCCCTTTAGGCAGTTCCACTCAAAGGTGGTGCAGGACCAACGGACAGGAAGGTCCCAGGTTGGGCCCCAGACATGCTGGTGCCCAGTGCCATGGCCAGCTGAGGTGGATACACTGAAGAAGGCATTGGTTGCCGAAAACGGTCTGTCTTACTAATAAAGTGCTGTTTTCAGCCAGTTGTATGCAATAGACTTAGTATTTTTACTTTTATTTTGTGACTTCTGGATCATATATTGCTGGCCTTGTGTTGTACATTTGAATGGTTTTGGCCGTGCATCAACCTACCTGCATAGCATCATGTTGGGTCAAGTAATAGTCTACACATTCCAGGGTTAAGTATAACAGCATACATAGATATTCCCATTAACCCAGACACCAGATATGGAACAGTTGCATAGCAAACAGAACACATGCATATATGGGACCACAGTGGTAATATGAACAGCATGCAGGTACATTGATGACATCATGCCACCATTGTTGGAATAATTCAAGATAGCACATGCATGGGAACGATTAAAATATTTATCAAACAATTGGACATTATCAGAACATAGATGTCATTACATACCAGTTGGGGTGGGTATGTTGATTATTGTTGAAGATATGGTGGGGGGGAGAAAGATGTCAATTAGCAACTAGTATATTCCTGTAGACCACATTACTTTCCTAGTCAGTGCTGTTATCTGTACCTTACAAGTCTTACTACACTACCCTATAGCCTTAGTTTGGACAGTGATATGGCTGTCATCATCATTACACATGAACCAGTTTTACCTGCAGTATACATCTCTTACCTGCTATACCTGTGGAGGGAATGTTTGTTAACACTAACTGTTTCTACACATGCTCCCAGATACCGAGTTGATGTTGTGCACATAGCTATCCAACTCTTTCTGCACAGACCCTGGCCATGTGTTGACCACATGCTGATGTGAGGGGACATATCTAGAATATTGCCCTCTTCCACCTTTTGTGACCTGACACACACACACATATAAATGCTTTCCTGCACAGTTATATTATGTAGCACAGTGTGGGTGACAGTGACCAGTGATTATTCAGAGAAACTGCAACACTCACAGTTCCCTACAATACCAGAGTGAACAGTACCAGTACAGGTTATAATGGTCTGTATTTCTCAGCACAGTGTTTGTATATGACATACCTGTGGGAGCAATGTTTGTTAGCACTACCTGACTGTTGCCACACAACATTCCGGATTACACATTAGTATTATGCACATACATCTCACTCTGTTACTGTACACACTCTGGCCATAGCTTGACAACATGGGAGTGCAGATAGGACATACTTGACATATTACTCTCCTTACAGTTTCGGGTGGGTGCTACAGTGACAGGTGTGTTCTCATAGATGTTTGACAATCACTTGTATTCCCTGTTTTCTGGCTAAACATCTGGGATCATCCCACAGACTTACCAGGGGGACAGGCAGCAGATATAGGCCCATATACTGGACATTCTGGCCTCATCTGTACAGTTGTGGGCTATGATTCTGTATGCAGCCTAATTCCACTCCCAGGATTCAGACCATGGCTGTGTCTGCTTCAACTTAAACACTGTCCATCACAGTTGTGTCTGCTATATAGATATTGCTGTATATCTCCTATCTGCTTTCTGTCATATTAGTCTCCTGTGCTTTTGCATTCTGACCTTGTATTACAACACTCTTATACAGATTTCCTAGACAGTTATATGTTGTAGGACAGTGTGGGCCACAGTGATGTGCAATACCTCATTATTCAGAGCAACCGCATCAGTCACAATGCCATACAATACCACTGTGAACAGTACCAGTACTGGGTATCATTCTTGTATTTCTGGGCACAGTGCTGGTATCTGACAGACCTGCCGGAGGAATGTTTATTAGCACTACCTGAATGTTCCCACACACAGTACCAGATTCCACATTACTATTATGCACATATATCTCACTCTGTTACTGTACACACTCTGACCACAGCTTGACAAGTTGGGGTGTAAATGGGACGTACGTGGCTTCTTAGTCACATAAGGTATTGGGGAGTTGCTAGTGTGCCAGCTTTGTTCTCATAGATGTGTGTCAATCAGTTGTATTTCCTGTTTGCTGCCTATACATCTGGGATCATCCCACTGATTTCTCAGGGGGCCAGGTTGATAGGCAACAGATATGGGCCACTTTAATAGACATTCTGGACATATCTGTACAGTTGTGGGGTATGATTCTGTATGCAGACTACTACCACTGGCAGGATTCGAACCGTGGCTGTGTGTGCTCAAAAAACAACAGTTCACATCTCAGTTGCATGTGCTATTCATTTTTTGTTGCCTGCATTTTCCCTGTTTACTGTCTATACGTCTCTCAGTTGTACTAAATGGCCTCTGGGGATTACACCTGTCATATACAGGCATTCCTACACATTCAATTTATGGTGCACGGTGTGGGTAACAGTGCATAATACAACAGTACTATTACATGATTGCAAATCTACATTACAATATAGTACCAGAATATACACATGCAGTCCAGCAGTTAGACCTGTTTTGTCAGGCTATTACACTTTTATTGACATACAAACATATAAGCACTACTTACTCTTATACTCTCTACGATTACCTTGTCCCCTATTGGTCCGTCTTAATTCAGTTTCCCTATATTACTCTAGCATGTCCAAAGGTCAGTCAATGGTTTCCTCTCCAGTCCAGCTGGTGAATCTGGGAATTTTGAGGCAATGTTACAACTGTCTCATGTACATGGACAACCCTCTCCTCCTCCAAACAGGTTCAAATATATGTGAGAGATGCAACCATATAGCCAAACTGGAGGCTGAGCTCTCTCATCTCAAAACTGGTGAAACCAGTCAGGAGGAGAAGGTAGCCTCACACAACACAATTCCAGTATCACATAGTCCTACCACATCAGCGAACCAAACACATAAATACACAAAAACATACTCGGAGGCTCTAAATAAAAATCTACCTAAGCAACAGAGACCTCCAAAGCAGACATCCAAGCAAATGCTACCCCAAAACAAAACACTCAGAACACATAGCCCACAAAGTCAGTGTGCCAAGCAGCCACAGCCCTTAAGGCTGAATAACACACCTGATACTCTTGTAATAGGTGACTCTATTGTCAGACACACTGACATCCCGCTCACCAGGCTGAATAAAGAGAAGGTCACAGTGAGCTGCCTGTCAGGTGCTAGGATCCGCCACATAACGCAAGCCCTCAGGTCACTCCAAAGCAAATACAAATATGACTCAGTCATTGTACATGATGGTGTGATTGACCTGAGATGTACCTCCCTGGACTACATGAAAAGAGACATAGAGGAGCTCTCTGATCATGTAGCTCAGGCTGGTATGACCCTGACCTTGAGCAGCATCTTACCCTCACCCAGAATGATGCCACAGTACAAAGACAAAATGATCGATTTTAACAATTGGCTAAAATTTTGGTGTCATTCAAAGGGGATCCAGTGTCTGTCAGCCTGGGATGACATGCTCGACAAGCCACATTGCTTCACTAGGGATGGCTTGCACCTGTCACCACTGGGCTTTCGGATATTGGCAAAGGCTCTTGCCACCCCCATAGTGCCTTTTTTAGGCAAGGCTCTAAAGTCAAACCCACCTCCATAGACAGCACAAGAAACAAGAAGCTAAGGGTAATGCTGCTAAACGCCAGAAGTCTTAACCTCAAGATGCACGCACTCGAAGCTCTCCTCAGTATGGAGAACATTGATATCTGTGCAGTGACAGAAACCTGGTTCAAGGCTCCAGAGAGCACCCCAGCACTACCAGGTTATACCTCATATCATGCTTTTCGGCCCCAAAACCTGGACCGAACCACAAAAGGAGGGGGAGTTTCCATATTTATTAAGGATATCCACACCTCCAGGTCAGTGGCATTGCACGAAGTATCGGAGACCATCCATGTGCAACTAACAGTGGGCAAGACTGCTTTTCAGTTTATAGCATCCTACAGACCACCCTCTCAAAGTCAGGAATCCCACTCGGCTTTCCTGAAAACATTGGAGAAGATGAAGATCTCTCCGAACACCATTATATTGGGCGACTTCAACTACCCAAACATAGACTGGGAGCACTACTCAAGCCCCAGCACCTTAGCCCAAATTTTCCTGGAAATTATAAACTCAAATGCTATGGAACAACTAGTTACCACTCCCACAAGAGGGGATAACATACTAGACCTGATCATTACCAACATGGGGACTCTATGCTCCACACCTGAAGTATATCCCTCATTGGTAAGATCAGACTATAAATTAATTTCACTGGATGTCCACATCCCGACCCCACCCCCAGCCCAGAAAACCACAGTGAAAAACTTCTCAAAAGCTAACTTCTCACTTCTCAAAACTGAAGTGGAATCCTTCAAGGCCCCAGGGCCAGTGGAAACTACGGCCCAAACTGCAGAATCCTATATAAACGCATTCTAAGGACATCTCCAGGAATGCATGGATCATGCTATCCCAAACAAAACCAAAACCCAAACATCCAAAGGCAGGCGTCCAGTCTGGTGGATCCCAGCCATAAATAAACTGTACAACAGAAGGAGGAAGATACTACATGATAGACCAAAATCCCTAATAGGGAAGGCATCTCTGATCAGTACTAGCAAAAAATTATGATCCCTCATAAAATCCTCCAAGGCCAGCTTTGAGAGAAAAATTGCTCAGGACACTAAAGACAATCATAAGGCTTTTTTCAGTTATGTTAGGAACCTGGGATGCAACTCCCAGACTTGTTCTGAGTTGATTCTAATCAACAAAAAATATACTGAACCCACAGACATCGCCAATATCCTGGCAGACAGGTTCAGTGCAAACTTCTCCCCCCTCCCCCTCCAAAAAAGAGCAAGAATCTATCCCGGCAGAGGGCTGCCTCCCAAACATCTCTGATGCTCAGGTGAAGGCTGCCCTCTCCAAAGCAAAAAACACTGCTTCCATGGGACCAGATGGCGTCCCGGGTTGTGTCCTACATGAACTCCAAGAAGAACTAGTCCCTCAAATAAAACAGCTGTACAATCTTAGCCTCACTACAGGATATGTGCCCACAGAATGGCGTACAGCAACAGTGGTCCCACTCCACAAAGGTGGAGCCTCTACGGACCCTGGAAACTATTGCCCCATAAGCCTGACTAGCTTAGTCTGCAAGGCTATGGAGAGGATCATCATGGAGCTTATAAACAAAGACATTGGGGCCCTACAGACACTAGATCCTACCCAGTTCGGCTTCGTTAAGGGCAGATCCTGCCTTTTGAACCTGGTTGACTTCTTCGAAACAGTCACCAAAGCCATAGATGAAAGGAAGGTAGTCCACACAGCCTATCTGGACCTAGCAAAGGCATTTGACACAATACCCCACTCAAGCATCATATATAAGCTATCCAGCTTAAATATAAACCCCTATGTTACAAGATGGGTCGCAAACTGGCTCAAAGACAGAACCCACAGAGTGAGAGTTGCTGGAGCCATGTCAGACTCAAAACCGGTCACAAGTGGCATCCCACAAGGTTCTGTCCTGGGACCACTCTTGTTCGGTATATACTTTTCCGAGGTACAGGCCAACGTGGGAGGACTATGGCTCACCAAGTTCGCAGACGACTGCAAACTAGGTGCCATAATCAACTCTCCAGCTGACACAAACATCCTTCAAAAAGGTCTCACAGAAACGGATAACTGGTGCCAGAGCCATGGTCTAAAGCTAAATGCCAAAAAGTTTATAGTCATACCCTTTGGCAAAAACAATGTGCCCACAAATTACCACATAGGCGGTAACCCATTAAATACAGAGAAAGAAATTAGGGATCTGGGGACCCAAGTTGATAGCAATCTCTCCTTTGACAACCACATTGCCAAAGTGGTTAGAAAGACCTTTTACATAGCCCACCTCATCATGAAAGGATTCACCTCTAGATCAAGAGAGGTAATCATGCCCCTTTATTCATCCCTCATCAGGCCCATCATAGAATACAATGCCCCTTTTGGGATGTACCTTACCCGACACCTGCAGCAATTAGAAAGACCCCAAAAGTACCTCACCAAGAGGATCAAGGAACTCAAACAGATGCCATATGCTGCTCGGTTAAAAAAACTCCAGCTCTACTCAGTTGCATACCGCCTACTTCCAGGCGATCTATGCCTGACATATAAAGCTATGTCCAATCCAGAATTAATGGACATGCTCCACCTCAGTAAATCTAAATCCCTTAGAGCCACACGCACGAGGGACTTGAACCTCAGCACTGAAATAAATAGAACTTGCTGGAGGGACAGATTCATAACCCAGAGGCTCCCTTCGCTCTGGAATAGAATTCCAATCCATGTTAGGCAGAGCACCTCACTGAATCTCTTCAAGAAGAATCTTGATGAGTGGATGGGGGATCATAGGTTTGTCCCGGGGATTACTTCCGTGTCACTATTAGACAGAGGCACAGCAAACTAAACCTTAAAAAGGGCACAGTATATTCAAATCAAGGGGTGGCGTAAGCCAAACAAAATCAGGCTAGGCTTATAATTGCCCCAGGGCAGATAGCCTAGTATGAACCTATGAACCTATGAGACTCTTCCTGCCATATTCTCTAGTGTATGCAGTACTTGCCTTGAACAATATAGGTTTTATACAAGCAACTAATTTACTACTACTTTTAGTTTTATTTCCTATGACAGTAAATGCATGAGTATTACTGACCTGCCTCGCATCACAACTTTGCCAGGTGACTGATGTGGGCCTCCTGGTTCGCGGCCCACTCCATTGCAGCTGTGGGTGACATAAGAGGAATATTTAGCTATACCCTCCCATGATATATCTGAGCTGGCAATTATTACACACATACTGGGGTGATGCACATCACTGGAAAATCCCCTGCCACTCTAGCCTCTTGGAGCCACTCCTCCAAGAAGTCCTTACACTGCTTCAGGTCAGCATAGTGGTGCCTGACCTGCTCATCAGTTCAGGGTACACCAGTGGCACTGGTGAGGTTACGGGTGAGATGGTCCCAGGCCTCCACCTTATATTGTGAGCCCTGGTACTGGCCCTGCAGCAGTCTCTGATCATGGTCTTTGACAAGGAGTCCTGCCATGAACTTGGACTCCTGGATGCACCAGTGCTGCACCTGAAAGTGCACACCTTCTCCCCTTACTGCCATAGTGCCTGCAATGGGAAGCTACAACCAGTTATGAGATATATTCCCACCTCTTGGGTTTAAGTAGGGCTGATTTCCCACACTTCTCCATGATTGGCTGGTTTTAAAAAGGCTAAGCTATGGGCAAACCTGCTTACTTAAGGTTGGCATTGTTTAAAGGGGTATACCACTGGGCACAATTCATCAGCTGGTATACACATTGCTTACATCTCCTATGCTGGCCTGTGCAATGCTTAGCCTTGCTTACATTAGACTTTGCATTATATTTCCTTTTTGGCATTGATTTCTTATTCATTACATCTTATATATCTGCCTGGTATCCATGATTAATGTATACTTACACAACATGGGGTCCTTGTGTTTTATTGGGGACTTCAACACTCTATTACAGTTGCACCTCACTTCTGGGCTTACTGCTGTACTCCAGTTCACATATTTGTGTTAGTTAGTGGATTATAGAACATATGACTGTATACTGATTCCTTTCACAGGTTCACTTTGGTTTTACTATGGTGAACAATTGTTTGCTGATGCCTCATTCGTCTGTACTTCTGTAATGGCTTGGTGGTTAACTACTGTGACTTTGGTGTATAGGATCCTGGGATCGAGACCTGCATGGCTGTTTATTTTGTTGATGGGCAGAACAAGGGCCATTGGCTACAGAGTGATTAAGGCACTTTTGAGCATTTGTAAGTGGGTTTGCGTGGGTTTGCACAATGGTAAGCAATGATAGCCTGCCGTTACATCTTCTTACAGAGAGTTAACTTTAGAACTGCTTAACCAGTGTAGGCATTGCTTACCACCATGCAAACAGGTTTAAGCTCACTTACTAGTGCTTAAATATGCTTACTACTGCTTATTTGTGCTTAAACCTGCTTACTAGTGCCTTATTCATTATGACACTGACACCTCACATGTGCATTTACTGCAGTACTCCATTTCATAAAAATATGTTATTTAGTGGGTTATGCAACATAAATATTACTCATAAAGTGCTTTGCCATGGAAAATGGAGTCTGCTGCAGTGGGACTCGAACCGGGAATGCCTGCTCATAAGGCAAATGCTCTGACCACTGCACTACTGCTATGCTGCTTCATTTGCATAGATCTTCCTTGTTATCCTCTTCAGCCACTTAAGCTGCATTAACCGTAGCTAAGCGATGGGCACACCCACGCACCTACGGTTAGCTTTCATGGGATTTAAAAAAAAATAAAGGGTTTGTTCATTTTATTTATGTATACCTGTTGCTGTTATACACAAGGGGGACTGTTGGTGGGGATATGCGGACACCTATGAGCGGTCTCGCTTATTTCTTACCCCTTTCTGCTGTTCTTCATTGCGGGGCATGTATATTCTGAGAGCTCTGCTCTCAGACATGCCCCCTGCACTCTTACACGCTCCGTGGAAGCCTAGGAGTTCAGGCAGCGCGCCTCATTATTATGCATGGCGCGCAGCCATCCTGCTCCTAGATGGCCACCTCCGTGCAGGACTAAGCTAGTCCTGCGCGGAGGAATAGTAAATCCGGGGGACTATTTCTCTATGTAGATGTGTGCAAAAAGCAACACATTGACCCAGTCATGTTCTCAGAAAGATTCACAAAGTACAGTCCCAAAATATATAATTTAGTGAATTTTTGAGACTACTTCCTAGAATATTTATACTGTGACTTTGTAGAAAGGGAGTTCTCAACACCACCACACTGCTGGAAAAAAAATGTTCTGATTATTTAGCTCTTACACAAGCATGTTACATATAACTTCCATTTACTTGCTTTAGAAGCCCCACACAGCTGCATCAGGTTTATTCTAAGCTGTTTGATCCATTTGTATGTCTTACTATGTCAAAAACTCCATACATTACTCAGATAACCAAAATATACACAAACGTGTCATTATAATCCATTCATAGTATCATTATGCTAAACTTTACTGATGTTTGCCACAAACCATCTTTATGTTATTATATTGCTCTTGTTTGGTAGGAAATATCACGTCATGCTGATTTACTGTAAATAGCATTAGTCTTGTATATTAGCAGACATTAGTCTTTGTAGCAATGTTAACATTAATTCCTGAGTGCACTCCGCATCATATTGAAGTGTTTAGACTTCAGCTGCACACTAGTCTGAGTTTTTATTGCACATTATATTGTTTAGATGTTCAGTCAGATTCAATCATGCAAGTCTGTCATTTTCTATATTTAATTGTTGATGCTTCTATTGCACGTCTTACAGTCATCAATCAAAGTCTTTTATAAGTTAATTTGCCATGTATTAAGCTCAATGCACAGCATAATATTATTTTCTGTAACACTGAGCTGAAATAGATGTGCTAGCCAAAAAGTCCATCAGACTTTCCATTTCTACTCCAGTGCTTGTTTATATTAAATCCCCCAAGACTTGCATGTGTAATCTATGCACATTCCTTATGATAAAATTACAAGCTGAAAACCTCTAAATAGTTAGTAGATTTTCAGTATCTAAATTATGCAAGCATGCCAGGAATATTCCAGTTTTATTACTGTGTATAAGAAAACAGGAAGTATGAAACAGCATATAACACAGCATATAGATTGTACATCTGTTTTCAAACTCATAGGGCTTCAGTTAAGATAACTGAATTGTCACTTGACCTTTTCTAGTAAATTGGTGTAAAATACACACCTGGAAAATGCAATAGAGCAATGATATATTAATACAAAAACTGCAACAATTATTTATTTATTGTATTTATTTTATATTTGTGTACCGAGGGGGGGGGTCCAACTGGGCTGGAAGCCCCTTTTCAGCAGAGGCCCAAGGAGAAAAGCTCCAATGTAAAATTTAACAAGAGCACATTCTATTACATGTTAGTTAGACATTAGTAACATACTAACAAGCACATTCTATTACATATTAGATAATAGTAACATAGTAACCTTAGTTACAGAGTAAAAAAGAGTAATCTCTGAAGAATAACATAAAGACATAAAATGTTACGGTAATGGACAATGAGTATAAGTTGTAGTGCCAGATGAGTGGAAAAGAATACATTTGGGGGGAGGTGGTTAAAGAGAGGAAAGAGGGAGATAGAGGGAATATGGGAGAAAACTGTTTACTTAGGAGAATGAGAGATTATTGAGAGAGGGTAATAGGTGGAAGAGAATAAGGTGGAGATATGGAAAAGAAATGAAGTGTGAGATAGCATGAAGAGGAGAGTGTTTAATCTATACAATATACAGGTCTATATATTTATATAAGTTTAATATAAACTATGAATACAAACATATGAACATGCCAATGGAAAACAATTAATAGTCTACTGAGTCTACTTGATGGCTGCTATTAGTTCCGGGTAGCTACCCCACTTCTTTCTGCTCCCTTTCTCATTTTATTTGTCACCACATTCCAGGCTAATTAGCCTTGCTAGTGACATAAAGGGACAAAGCTCTATCTAAGATCCAGGTGACAAGAGTTCAATGAGTGGCCTGGGCATTTGACAGCACAAGGTAGGAGGATGAATGCGCTCATCATGGGATGGAGCAGTGGATCTCAGCCAGTTTTGATGTTGCTTCCTGACACAGTCTCTTCTGGAGGGCAAGGATGAAGTCGATGGGCAGGGGCCAATGCACGAATGACATGGACAGAGCAATGCAAGCCACTGATGTCTGTCTGTCCCTGACCTGAGTGCATCACCTGGCATCAATCACTGCATTTGCTGCTCAGTGATCCAAGCACAAACAGCTGGCATCTGTACTATTGTGGAGATAGTGAGTGTGCTGTGTGAATTGCAGAATGACATGCAACACTTACATAGACTACTGTATGGCATCTAGTGCCTGTACAGTTAGATACATACACACACTTATTAATTAATTAATTAATTAATTAATTAATTAATTAATGTATTTATGTATGTATGTATTTATTTATGTATTATGTTTTAGTAATCAAGTAAGTGGACTGGTCGTCAAATCCTTTTCAGCCATGAATTCGGCCCATTGAGCAGAAATTACAGTGCCAAAGAATACAATCTGAGCATCACATCAAGTATTTACATAGAAGAAGATTTACTGCAATTATCATAGAAAAGTTTGAATGAAAGAAATTGCATGATTACATAATAGTCCAAAACAATATTTACACTGAATAATTTGAAGAATAACTTCTAAAATGAAAACAATGAGGTACTTAGTATTGGTTGAACAAGAAACAATCATGATACACATATTCTTTTTACAAATGCATATGTGTCCCTGTAGAGGTACAGAGTACAGACTATATGTAGAAGGACTGACACTGAATCAAGATCAAAATTGTTTTAGCCCTTTTCTTTATAGCAGGAGCAAGCTGATTCTTTCAACAAGTATTCTCTTAGTTTGCTTTGAGATGCTTGTTTGGTACTTTCATGTCTGGCTTCTGGCAGGTGCTGATTCCAAACTCTTGGTGCCAGCTTTAAGACTGTCTTTTCACCTACTGTTGTTTTGAACGTGGCTCTAATGAGGGTAAAGCTCTTTCCATGTACATTTCTTAGTGTGTAGTTTTGTTAACTGATTTGTAGTTCTGTTCTTAATAGAGGGCAGTGTCATGGCTTATAAATTTTGTACATCTGTACAGAGAGTGGTAGAGATGCCATTTCATTAACCAGTAACCATTTGACACATTGGCTGGGATTCAGAAAGGGCCACCACCACTAGTAAGCCCTAACATGAGTTGCTATCATTGACGGTGGCCCCTTCTGATTCAGACACAAGCTCACTATAGTGATTCTACCTGGTCTGTAGTATCACCAAGGTGGGCCACCTCCACAGCCATGCTCCATGCTTATAAGTGGCCTGTGCTAACTGGCCATGTGCTCTCCTTGGAAATGCTTTCAGTAAGAGATTTACATGGTTAGAAAATGCTTGTTTGTGTAAGTTCGGACTGCGGAAAAGAGGGAGGGTGATCTGTGGTGACTGTGCTGGGGGTCTGTGTGTGTGTGTGCTTGGGGGGTGGCTGTCCTACCTCTAACCCTCCCCCTAAGAATAACCAACAAAGAATAGGGGAGTGGGGAGGACACTAGAAACTAGGAATTTTTACATACTGCTATAAGCCATATAAAAAGTTAATAGAACAATGGGTTTTGTGAAGCTATTTCTCATAGGAGAGATTCTAAACAACAGTAGTACTCTGTAACTATTACCCATAATCACTAGCAAAGTTAATAGAACTTCTCACAGGAAGGGCTGACACAAACAAACAACTCGTTCAAAGCCATGGACTAAAACTAAATGTCAAGAAATGCATAATAGTATCCTTTAGGAAGTCATCCATCCCTGATAACAATCATATTCACAATACACCCCTTAGAACTGACCCAGTAGTCAGGGACTTAGGGACACACATAGACAGCAATCTAGCCTTTCTCCGTCATGTGTCTACAGTAGTGAGGACATAATTCTATGTTGCACAACTTATAAACAAATACAAATGTATATCATCTAGGTCCAAGAAAGTCATTGTTGAACTGCATTCAGCATATCCAACAACTGGAATGTCCACAGAGGTTCCTTACTAAAAGAATACAGGGTATAAGTAAAATGTCCTATGCAGACTGCCTCAAGGCCCTATCCTTGTATTCTGTCTCCTGTAAGATGTTGAGGGGAGATCTATGCCTGGCATACAGGACACTGTCAGACCCCACTCTGATGGACCTGCTGCATATCCACAAAACAGACAGCACCAGAATTACTTGATCTAAAGACTTAAATCTTGCCTGTGATATAAACGGGACCTGCTAGAGAGACAGGTATGTATCCCAGAGACTGCCTAATTTCTTGAACAGGCCCCCCATCCATGTGAAGCAGAGTTCTTCCCTAACCCAATTCAAATGTAACTTACACAATTGGATGGGGAACAGGAAATTCACCCCTGGCTTGACACCTATATCTCTAATGGACACAGGCAGCCTGTAAATGTTTCCTCTCTCAGGACCCTGCTTGTAAATGTTTCATCTCCCAAGCCCCTGCTTACACTTATCAAGGGTACCAGAGCTTGTCAGAGATATGGGATGCATGACTAGGCTTAAAAAGGCCCTTGTGGTCGTTAGCCTAGTAAACACCAATGAACCTATGAACAACTGGTTGGGAAGCACAAAGGATGTTTTGAACAATAAGAAATATGGGGTGAGGGAACACTGTACACCCAGGACACACTTTACAAGTTATCTGTTGTACATTAAAAGTAATAAAACAATAGGTCTTGTATCATGATGCGTTTTCTGAACAACAGAAAGTATGAAACTCTTAATGAATGGTATTAACTGACTGTAATGCTCCAAAAGTTATAAGGGACAGGGCAGGTATAACAGGAAAAATGAGGGGAATTCTGTAAAATCTGGGACAATTGAGATGATGTTGTGTGTGGTATGCCTGCATCTGTGTAAGTTCATGTGCTTGTGTGTGTGCATGCGCACGTGTGTGTGTGTGTGTGTGTGTGTGTGTGTGTGTGTGTGTGTGTGTGTGTGTGTGTGTGTGTGTGTGTGTGTGTGTGTTTGTGTTTTTGAATATGTTCATGTATGTGGAAGAGTGAATGAGGGGTGGTACCTGTGTGAACACAATGCTAGGGACAATGGTAGTGATTACCACAGAAAAGTGCTGATTAGCACTAGTGATAACAACATACATTTCTTTGATATGCAAATTAGTATATAATGAGGTCTTTCCTAATTGTGGCTAAAGGAGACAGAAGGGCCCCAATGCAAGCCACAGTCTTTATTAAAAACTGAGTGCTTTCTGAAGAAGTTCACAATACCAGGACAAAAGTGCTAAATTTTTAATAAAGACTGTGGTTTGCACTGCAGCCCTTCTGTCTCCTTCATTGTTCATTTCTTGGTTGGTTGTCGCATTTTTATTTTCACGGTTCTAATTGTGGCTAAACATGTCCCTAAATCGCATTTTATATCTTTTTTGACCAGTACAGTTACCACTTATGATGGGATTCTTTCTGAATCCCAATATTGTAGAAACTGTCATTGACTAGTTAGTTAATCTGCAAGTAAAGCAAAGGTGCACATTTTATTCATTGCTCCTCATATTTTTTGCATGTTGCTACTATAGTGGAAGGTAGTTATTGTGGGAGACCATATTTGATTTTTGGAATTAGCACATTCCTATCTATAGCAAGATGAGCAGCAAGTGTAAAAGGATGAGAAACTTTGTAGTATAGTTTAAGGTGACCAGTGTTTTTTGATAATGCCGTCAATACATTTTTGAAAAAAAGAGAAATAGGTCTAAGGTTAAGCATCTGGAAAGCTTCATACATTTTTGTCTGTTACATGTATGCAGAAAGGTTTTTTGGAAGCTTTTGTGGAGTTCTGAAAATCATAATGCTCGATTTTATGGTATTAATGACAAGTTTTGGACAATTTTGAGGTTGGACAACCAAAACTGAACTTGCTTAGCTTATTGTGATTGACTGTCTCAAAGGCTCTGGTAATATCTATGAACAGGACATCTATTAATTTAGAGCCATTCATATTATTTCATATATTATCGGCAGCTGTGTACCAGATACTCATGGTGCTGAAGGAGTTGTGGAATCCATGTTGCTGGTCATTGAGTAGCCCATGTTTGTAAATGTGTTCAAAGGTTTGTTTATAGGTAAGTTTTTCAACTTTTGTATAGGGACAGGGAGCAGACAACATTGCTCAGGTCACTGATGAGCAAGATGTCATCCACTTGTACATCCAAATGGCAGATGATAACTATCCGCCTCTGTATGACCTGCTATTGGTGTCTGGAAGGGCTCTGATTCGAGGTAGCTGGTCACAGGATAGGCTTATCCAGCTGACACAGACCATCCCTGAAACAACAACACTCTCAGTTCTGGCCAACCAGACTATGCCCAGTCTCATGTACATGTCCACCAACACTACAGAGGATCCACCCTGAGACACCTCACCAGGCTGCATACCTTCACTTGCTCAGCTCTATACCATCATTATCCCTTCAGGGCAGATGGGGCACATGCCTACACCTGGCCACTGTACTGTTCATTGATGCCATACATCTGATGACTCTTGAAAGGGGATATCCCAACAAAGCATACATGCATGCTCCCATAGTTCTTTTCTGTCCCTGCCACAGGCTACATTAAACTTTGAGACCACAGGTCATGGCAGTACATATTGCCATTGTTGCCACATGGCTGCTCCATCCTGCTGTTGGAGTATGTGATCTCTTACTCCCCATAATCTGCTACCAGACTCCATGGCTCCTTCATCCACCACCACTGACCTTGGTCCATATGATAGTACTGTCACCTGTTTCAGTGTCCTCCGACCTGTGCAAGTAATGAAGACAGTGCTATGCCAACCCCCTAACTTGAGTGGATAAAGTAATGTTAGATGCACATTATGACCAGTCCATGCACTGCATTACATAGCCTGGATTTGATAATGCATGCAGCATTGTTTTCTGTGTGGCCTGAGTCATGACCCATCACTGTGGACCAAACACAGCCTCTTTGCCATTATCATCATGTATTGCATCTACACCTGTTTAATATATGGTCCCACCATTGTCTGTTTCTCATCTAATTGGCTAATTTGAACCTCATCTGCTGCTCCAACAAGTTTGGTAGGCTCTGCTGGAATGGTTAACAGCTGCTACAACTGTTCTTGCACAACCATGTTATGTAATACAGCAGACTTCATCTGGTTGTAGGTTTCAGGTTAATACTGTATTTCTCCATCAGATGCTTCTAGGTAGAGAAAGCATCCCTTAAGTTGACCAAGTACTCATTCTATAATGTGCACTGTCTCTGTATGAACAGCACTGCATACCATCTCGATCATCTTCACAGGCTTGTGGATGAAGGTCATCATCCATGGTTCCAATGCATATCCAGAATCCCCTGTAAAACACAGCAGTGACAACATTACACATGGTGTGCTAGCGGATTGCATAATGACTATATATAATGGTTTCTGTACCAGCCAACATTTGCATCTGCTGAACAGATAATCTTGTATAATGTCACCCATATAAAACATTGGTACAGGCTTAACAACTGTCAGATATGAGAATCATGGGAACTGTCTGAGTGGTCTACTGGCATATTATAATTGATATCCTGTGCATGGCAGACACATGGAAGCTTAGAGAGATGAAGCCCTTCCAGTTAAATGTATCTGACTAGGTGGGACCATGATGACAATATGTGCAATCAATGTCTCTCAGGACAGCAAAGAAATGAGCAATGTTGTGTAGTTATCTTCTCTATAGTCATTGAGAACCATATATACTCCATCACATGCTGCAGCATTATGCTGAGGAACTGGTGCTAGATACAGGAGGCTGACACCAGCAAAATGTCTGTCCTCTGTAGATCACTGAAAAGTCACTGTAGCTAGGACATTTAAAGCTACACGTACTTTAATCTTCACTGGGATGAGTTATCTATGCATCCCCATTAATTCTACATGTGGGAGACACAAAGTGACAATCTCCCATATGGTATCCCTATTGACATGAAAGCAGTCCACAGTCTGCTGGTCAGCCAACTGGTTGTATATTAGTCACTGGCAGTGCTATAATATTAGCCCAAAATTGGAGAGAATTATTTTTTGTGTGTATAGCCCAGGTGGAGATGGACATTTAGGAAAGGGTTCAACCAGATCTCTAGGTATTTGAATACAATTATGCTTTCAATAGTAGTAGTCAGATAATCAAGGATTTGTAGAGGTCTAGAGATATATATGAGATTTTGCCTATTACCAAAAAACATTACTTTTGTTTTAGAGTTGTTAAGCAATAATTGTTTATCATTGATCTATTGAATAAGGGCATGAAAATCAGCCTGACATTTGAGTTCAAGAGTGGAGCGAGAATGGTTGGAGCAGACTAGGACCATGTCCTCAACATTAATTAGGAGATGAAGATAGGGTAAATCAAGAGGGAGTTTGTTAATGTAGACAGAAAACTGAAGAGCTGCTAGAATAGATCTTTGGGGAACACATTTCTACAGAAAGATTCATGAAGAGGATGATTAGTTGAAATCCACTGGTAATGGCAGTTAGAGAGGTAGTTTTTGAACAAGGACCGCGTGTTGTCACTCATTCTTATTTTGGCCAGATGATCTAGGAGAATTGAGTGATCAATAAGATCAAGGGCTCTGGTGAGGTAAAAAAAATGGCTCCAGTAAATAGGCTTTTGTCCATTCCAAGAAGAATATTGTCAGTGAGTGTCCAGATAGCTTTGGATGTACTCCAACCAGACCCTAAGTCATGATACTTTGAGAGAGAAGGTGGTATTTGTTGATGCATTGAGTGAGATGAAGGTAAAGTAATTCTTCTAGAATCTTTCTTAGAGTGGGGAGGATATAAATGGGCCAGAAGTCTGAGGAACTGGAGGAAATGTATTTCTTAGGAAGAGGTTTTACAATGACATTTTTTTTAAATATTAGGCATAATATTAAGCGTAAAATTGGAGAGAATTATTTTTTGTGTGTATAGCCCAGGTGGAGATGGAGATTTAGGAAAGGGTTCAACCAGATCTCTAGGTATTTGAATACAATTATGCTTTCAATAGTAGTAGTCAGATAATCAAGGATTTGTAGAGGTCTAGAGATAGATATGAGATTTTGCCTATTACCAAAAAACATTACTTTTGTTTTAGAGTTGTTAAGCAATAATTGTTTATCATTGATCTATTGAATAAGGGCATGAAAATCAGCCTGACATTTGAGTTCAAGAGTGGAGCGAGAATGGTTGGAGCAGACTAGGACCATGTCCTCAACATTAATTAGGAGATGAAGATAGGGTAAATCAAGAGGGAGTTTGTTAATGTAGACAGAAAACTGAAGAGCTGCTAGAATAGATCTTTGGGGAACACATTTCTACAGAAAGATTCATGAAGAGGATGATTAGTTGAAATCCACTGGTAATGGCAGTTAGAGAGGTAGTTTTTGAACAAGGACCGCGTGTTGTCACTCATTCTTATTTTGGACAGATGATCTAGGAGAATTGAGTGATCAATAAGATCAAGGGCTCTGGTGAGGTAAAATAAATGGCTCCAGTAAATAGGCCTTTGTCCATTCCAAGAAGAATATTGTCAGTGAGTGTCCAGATAGCTTTGGATGTACTCCAACCAGACCCTAAGTCATGATACTTTGAGAGAGAAGGTGGTATTTGTTGATGCATTGAGTGAGATGAAGGTAAAGTAATTCTTCTAGAATCTTTCTTAGAGTGGAGAGGATATAAATGGGCCAGAAGTCTGAGGAACTGGAGGAAATGTATTTCTTAGGAAGAGGTTTTACAATGACATTTTTTTTAAATATTAGGCATAATATTAAGTGTAAAATTGGAGAGAATTATTTTTTGTGTGTATAGCCCAGGTGGAGATGGAGATTTAGGAAAGGGTTCAACCAGATCTCTAGGTATTTGAATACAATTATGCTTTCAATAGTAGTAGTCAGATAATCAAGGATTTGTAGAGGTCTAGAGATAGATATGAGATTTTGCCTATTACCAAAAAACATTACTTTTGTTTTAGAGTTGTTAAGCAATAATTGTTTATCATTGATCTATTGAATAAGGGCATGAAAATCAGCCTGACATTTGAGTTCAAGAGTGGAGCAAGAATGGTTGGAGCAGACTAGGACCATGTCCTCAACATTAATTAGGAGATGAAGATAGGGTAAATCAAGAGGGAGTTTGTTAATGTAGACAGAAAACTGAAGAGCTGCTAGAATAGATCTTTGGGGAACACATTTCTACAGAAAGATTCATGAAGAGGATGATTAGTTGAAATCCACTGGTAATGGCAGTTAGAGAGGTAGTTTTTGAACAAGGACCGCGTGTTGTCACTCATTCTTATTTTGGACAGATGATCTAGGAGAATTGAGTGATCAATAAGATCAAGGGCTCTGGTGAGGTAAAAAAAAATGGCTCCAGTAAATAGGCCTTTGTCCATTCCAAGAAGAATATTGTCAGTGAGTGTCCAGATAGCTTTGGATGTACTCCAACCAGACCCTAAGTCATGATACTTTGAGAGAGAAGGTGGTATTTGTTGATGCATTGAGTGAGATGAAGGTAAAGTAATTCTTCTAGAATCTTTCTTAGAGTGGGGAGGATATAAATGGGCCAGAAGTCTGAGGAACTGGAGGAAATGTATTTCTTAGGAAGAGGTTTTACAATGACATTTTTTTTAAATATTAGGCATAATATTAAGTGTAATACACATGTATTTGATGTGTTTAATTGGGGTTATAATGTTGTCTGTGCATTGATAAATAAATCATGGGTGAAGGTCAAAAGCAAGCTCAACCAGTGTCCTGTGCCACTCCCACAGACTAGCACCCCACTCCCCAGCTCTTCAAGTGAAGCAAAAACAACAGATTTCATATTGCAGTTACCGTATAGAGATGCTCCTACTGGTGCAGCAATGGAGCTATGTAACAGTACTGGCATGCATCCCAAAGAGTTTGGGAATGCTCCTACTAGTGCAGCAATGCAGCTATGTAACAGTACCAGCTTGCATCCCAAAAAGGTTGGGAATGCTCCTACTGGTACAGCAATGCAGCTATGTAATAGTACCGGCATGCATCCCAAAATGTTGGGAATGCTCCTACTGGTGCAGCAATGCAGCTATGTAACAGTACCGGCATGCATCTCAAAGAGTTTAGGAATGCTCCTACTGGTGCAGCAATGCAGCTATGTAACAGTACCAGCTTGCATCCCAAAAAGGTTGGGAATGCTCCTACTGGTGCAGCAATGCAGCTATGCAACAGTACCAGCATGCATCTTAAAGAGTTTGGGAATGCTCCTACTGGTGCAGCAATGCAGCTATGTAACAGTACTGGCATGCATCCCAAAAAGGTTGGGAATGCTCCTACTGGTACAGCAGTGCAGCTATGTAATAGTACCGGCATGCATCCCAAAAAGGTTGGGAATGCTCCTACTGGTGCAGCAATGCAGCTATGTAACAGTACCGGCATGCATCTCAAAGAGTTTGTGAATGCTCCTACTGGTGCAGCAATGCAGCTATGTAACAGTACCAGCATGCATCTCAAAGAGTTTGGGAATGCTTCTACTGGTGCGGCAATGCAGCTATGTAACAGTACCGGCATGCATCCCAAAAAGTTTGGGAATGCTCATACTGGTACATCAATGCAGCTATGTAATAGTACCGGCATGCATTCCAAAAAGGTTGGGAATGCTGCTACTGTTGCAGCAATGCAGCTATGTAACAGTACCGGCATGCATCCCAAAAAGTTTGGGAATGTTCCTACTGGTGCAGCAATGCAGCTATGTAACAGTACCAGCATGCATCCCAAAAAGGTTGGGATCACAGCTGGTCTAGATTTTTATAGGAATGCATGACTCAGAATATAGGAACAATGTTAGGCAAATAGTTACAGGGACCATAACACGCATAGCCATACACACCTTTATGTAGACATACTTAAACTTCTTACCACCATATATGAGCAATTAATAGTGCTCATCTCACAAATCAAGCAGGGACATACATGATAAACCTGATGTAAATTTGTATCCACCTATCCAGTCATCAAAACTTTCTTTAAAGATGTATAAAGTAGTTCTTTGCTTGACCTGTAAGTGGTAACATATTCTTTAGGCTAGGAATACATTGTGTTAAGAACCTATCCTTCCAGTATGTCCTAGTATGGGTGTTCATAGAGACAGTGCTTTTGTAGGTACTTGCCATGTTTTGTTTACCCAGAGCTATGTGGTTTGACCATGACAGCAAAGTCTGAGTGATCAACCAAAAACCCCACATCCATGAATTTATTATTGCTATTCTACAATGCCATTTTATAGAAAAGGCATAATTTACTTTTTTAAATAATAACATTGTAATTGTGAACTTTTTTGTAGTGTTTTTGCTACCTTAAGTAACAGTGTTCCTACTGCACTGTACATGAGCAGGACATTAAGTTTTGATGTTTGCTCAATACTTTTAAGTACAGTTTCTGACACCTTTTTTTATTTTAAGACTCGGGAGTCCACATTTCCTACTGTTTTCATGAGGACACTTGTGGGCTTCTGTTACCCTCTAGATTAGATTTTTAATTTTTTAAAATATTATGAGATAATGGGTTTGTTTGTTTTTTCCTTTGTGTACCATAAAAATGGATGAAATTGTCTGCTAACTAGTTTAATGTTAATTAGTGGAGCAAATAATGTGGATGTTGTAATGGAAAAATTTCTATACATTACCCATACACAAAGGAGGAAACTCCTCAGACATATCTAACTTTAGACCAATTGCATACTGTCTCCCCTCTCCACAATTTTAGAAAAATGTATTCACAATTAGGTTATGCACTACTTACTTCAGGAAAACCTACTTACACACATACACAACATGGCTTTCATCCCAAACACAGTACCACAACTGCACTAATAGCCTTCATAAATACTATATCCCTTGCTCGTGAAAACAATAAACATGTCTCTTGCCTGTTCCTGGACCTCTCCAAAGCCTTTGATACTGTCTGCCATCCTTTTCTCCTGTCCAAACTAACTAACCATAATTTCTCTTCTCCTACTATTTCCTGGTTCTCAAGCTACCTCTCAAACCTCCAACAATCAGTCAAATGGCTCTTTACTCAATCCCCCCCTCTCACTGTGGAAATAGGAGTCCCCCAAGGATCTATCCTTGGGCCTCTACTCCTTAATATTTTCACCAATCTATCACACACCTCTTGCTATCACTTGTAAAATACGTTGATGACTCTACTGTCATCTCCATCGCAGACAATCCATCAGACCTCCACTCTACTACACAAACATCATTTAATACCATAGAGACATGGCTCAGTGACAACAAATTAATTCTCAACCCAAAGAAAACTAAGCTCTTACTCTTTCTCTAAAAAACTCTCTAATCTCAAATATATTTTTACTATTCAATCTAGCAATAACACAATCATCACTGCAGAACCTAGTACAAACTGCTAGGAGTCATAATAGATGATCAGCTTCAATTTGATGCACATGTCACAAACAGTATTAAAAAGACACATCAGAAACTCGGACACCTTTACCGCAACAAGAAATTCTTAACCAACAGGTCCAAAATAACTCTCTCTCATGCATTTCTTCTTCCTACTCTATTATACAGCTGTCACTTATTCACAAATCTGAACTCCGCACTTCTCATCAAACTAGAAACTGCCTATAATAAGGTGGCCAGATGCTCTGCAAATCAAACCTATAAGTCTCACCACTGCATATCTCTTAAGCAACTAGACTGGTTAGAATTTTCCCACCACATCAAACTTCATCAACTACAACTTATCCACTCCATCCTATATTTGTCCTCCTTCTGTCCTAGCCTTACTTCAATTATAACCAAATACTCTCCTGCTAGACAACTTTGCAGCTCCGACCAAGACCTGCTACAGATTTATAAACCTAAGACCAAAACAGGTTGTATACTCTATGCCACATCCTGCAGCAAACTACCCCTAGAAATTAGGTCACTTAACCACCCTAAACAATTCAAAACTGCCACTTGTGAATACCTAAAGAAAAACTGACCTTGCCACTGCACTCATCCTCCTTGACCTTCTTTCTCCTTAGTATCCAACACTGCTCTCTCTCCTCTGCCCATATTACCAATACCCTCTCTCCACTGCCCATGTTACCTACACCCTCCCACTACTTCCTTTCACACCCCTTCTTCCTTGTCCAATCCACCACCTACACTGTCCGCTAACAGCTTCCTTTTATCTATTCTTTTCCAGTCCCAGCCTCCCTTCTCTCATCTTTCCTCTTCAGTATTTTTTCTCCTCTTTCTCTCCATATTACTTAATGGTTATTTATTATAAACATGCTATTCTGCTTTTTGTAGACTATCCTTGCCACCTGCTACTGTCTCTCCTCTTTTATCTCTCACCAGTTCATACCATGTTTATTACCACAACCCCCTTCTATATACCTCTGATCGAATATCTTAAGTTTATTCTGTGCTGGTTTACTGAGTCAATCCTAGATGTGAATTTCCTTTTCAGAATGTTTTGCCTCACAAAAGTTCTTTTTGGTTTCTCTACATCACTTCTCTACCATTGCAAATATTGTATATATGGTTTTGAAACTTTTTGTGTGCTCTTGAATGTATAATTCTTTTTTATGTGTATGTAATCTGAAATGTATTTTTAAGTTTTTGTATCTGTTGTATAATTTTATCTCACCATGGAGCTTTTCTCCCTGGGTTTCTGCTGAAAATGAGCCACTAGTTCAGCCAGACAAACCCGGTCAACAAATGTAAAATAAAATAATAAATAAAATAAATACATTTTTTAAGTTGTTAGAGTTGCAGGGATTTCTCTGAGCTTTACATTGTTTTGTGGTTATACCTGTTACTTTGGGTTAGGCTAGATTTACAACAAGCATATTGATTGTTTTATCTAATAAACATCCATTTTTTGAATAATAATCTTTCATCGTATAATATGTTCTAAATTAACACCCATCTGCCATAATCCTCTTTTTATACCCTTTCTAGACCTGAGATTATTAAACAGGTTACAGGTCCATAAATTATATCTAGAATTAAGTAGAAGCTTTCATAATTTGTTAAAAGGACTAGGTTCGACAGATATTCCCTGGGATTCATTAATACCTACAATAACTGTGCACTAAGTGTACATTGTTCTGAGTTAACAGACAATACAAGCATAACTTACACTTTCTTCCTCCTAATTTTAATTTTCCTACTGATTTTCTTGTAGCCTTAAATATTGAGGGGGATTCATAAAGGTTACCACAAGTGTAAACTACGTGTACAGTTACTGTAATCTTTCTGAGTGACTAGAAAGCACAAAAAATGTAATTGGGATGTTCTTGAATACATAACGTGTACACTCAGTGTACACTAAGTGTAGACGTTAATGACTCTTCTTTTTTTCCTAAGTCATTAGTTAATAATCCTAGAATCTTATTAAGATGGCAGATTATTAATCAATTGTCCTTTTATTTCCTCCTAAGTTCCCTAACAGTAGCTGATATCTATAATAAAATCTGTAGTGTCCATAGAAATTTGTGAACTGGTTCACGTAATCTAAAGGTTATATACCAAATATAAATAATAGTCTACGTGTCAGATGACTCTTAATACATAACACATAACATATGTATTGTGATACAAACATTCTCATTATTTATTACTAAAGCTATTCTTACTTGCTTCAAAACCTACCTTTTTAACTTATAATTTAATATAAAAGGACAAATATAACCAAAATATTTTTAGTTTTCATTTTTATAATCAATAATGGGGTGAATAAGATTCTTCTTTAGATGGCAATAAGGTATGGGTTAAGCTCTGGGGTTTTTCTTTAAGTTACATTTTGTTTAAAAAAATTACACTCAGGACATCATTGCTTTCGATGCTTACTAACTCCTGCCAAAAAAAATGTCTTACCCTATGTCCTCGTCCATATGTTTGACTTATGGAAATGCATATGCAGGTATCCTCACTGTATTTCTTTTTATTCTCTTGATCATAAATAATGTCACTTTATAAGCAACAGCTTTAAATTTTATAACAAATCTACCCAATGGACTGTGTAAGAATATAACTGCCTCAAGTTTTCTTCTGCCATACTTAAATAATTAAATGCTTACAACATTTGTGTAAATTCAGGAAGCATTTTTACAAACTGGAGGATAACATGGAAAGCTTTATACCAACTATTAATGGAATACTTATTATATTCCTTACAGTGCCTTAATTTCTATTTAGTTTGTTAAACTGGGGAGTTGTTTGTTTTGTTGCCAAGGTGTTTTTTTATAGCTTCCTGATGAAATTTCAACAGTTTTTTGACCACCTCACAAAACCTCAACTTTGGAAACACTCAAACGTGAAGCACATTCAGAACTAACAAAAGTTTTCTTTTTTTTTTGCATGGGGAAACCCTCCCTGCATCCCCATATTGGGACAGCACCCCCAAAATCCTTCTGCTACTTGTGTATACCAACTCTGAAATAATATCAACTCGGCAAAATGAAATCCTCAAGACAGCACAATCTAAGTCTTTAGTGCAATATCCTTGGAATCCTAGTGACTGACAATAGCAGAACCATTCATTAGTGTAGCAATGTTAAGCTGACACCTATTTTTAAGTAATTCTATCTTGTTGTTTTAATGGCTGCCTTAATTTTGATGTGACATTCACGATTATTCTTTGGAATACTATATGTTACTTGAAAACTACCACCACCATTGTCCTTTATATGTGCACTAACTATATTACCAATTGTCCACACTGATATTTTGCTGTGTGTTTGTCTTTGTATATAGTTATTTTTTCATAAAAAGATTTTTTTGTTAAAAAATAAGCAATGCACTGGTTAACTCTGCTGACATCAGTACTGCCCAATGCATTCCACTAACTTGCGAAAACTCCATATTGCATGATCATTACCACACAGTATGATGGCCAGACGAGGTAGAAATGAGCGGTAGTGTGCAAACATGTGTAAGGAATACAACACATTTCAGAACTTTTCTAATATGAACTGTATACTCCCAATGTTAGACTTACCCCCATGAAATGCAAAGTATCTTTTGTCTCCCATGTTGTATTCACTGCATCTTAGACTTGTGTCTTGTCATTGACTGAGCCTCTCCCCATGGCTTGTGCACAATTTATCTGTAGAGTACAGAATGCATCCTGCTATCATGTTACGCTGTTTTCCCTAATGCCTTGTGTTGTGTTTAATGGGAGGGTGACAGTACTGTTCTGTTGTGTGCCCTACCTTACAGTAATACTAATGCATCCTCTCATAATCTTGGCCTGTCTTAGTAGACCTGTAGAGCACACAATGTTCCTAAGAACTATTTGTTGTATCATACCCATGTCTGATGCCATGCTGATTTTTCAACCATACACATTTCAAAACTTCCAGCACTGGCTTAACCCAACAATGTCGATGGCAGAGATTAAGACAGAGAAAAAGAGAGATGGCTGTGAGGTGTTGGAAAAAGAAGGGTACCTTCTTCCCCAAATATAGTACTTTTATTGCCAAATGTGCCACTAATGTGCTTACCTTTATTTGAGATATTCTAACCCCCATTCATCTATACAGACAGAGTCCTACATGTAGAGTAACAAATCATAATATTAGTTTCTGTAATAGGTTCATAGGTAGGTACTAGGCTATCGGCCCTATGGCCTATACAAGCCCAGCCAAAAAGGTATCCTGGCTTTTGCCACCCAAAAAAATTATTTTCCTGTGCCACTGTCGAGCAGAGCCACAGAAGTGATCCCCAGTGTGAATTTCCTATTTCCCATGCAATCATCAAGATTTTTCTTGAAGAGTACTAATGAGCTTTGTTTGATATAGATAGGTAGTTTATTCTAGAGTATGGGAAGTCTCTGGGACAGGAATCTATCCCTCCGCCATGTTCTGTTTATTGTGGTGACAAGGTTTAGGTCCCTAGAGCGTGTAGCTCGGAGGGATTGGGACTTTTTTAAATGGAGCATGTCCATCAGCTCTGGGTTTGACATAGCTTTGTATGTTAGGCAGAGATCACCTCTGAGTAGGCAATATGCGATGGAGTAAAGCTGGGTTTTTTTGAGATGGTCTGCATAGGGCATCTGTTTGAGGCTGGTAATCCTCTTTGTGAGGTATTTCTGCGGCCTTTCCAGTTGTTGTAGATGTCTTGTAAGGTACATACCAAAAGGGGCGTTGTACTCTATAATGGGTCTAATGAGTGATGAGTAGAGGGGAACGATGACCTCTTTTTTTCTGGATGAGAAACCTTTTGTGATAAGATGTGCCATGTAGAAGGATTTCCTGACTACTGTGGCGATGTAATTATCAAAGGAGAGACTACTGTCCACCTGTGTCCCAAGGTCTCTTATCACACTTTCGGTGTTAAGTATACTATCATCTATGTTGTAGTTCATGGGTACAGAGTTTTTACCAAAGGGGATGACAATGCACTTTTTGGCATTGACCTTGAGGCCATAGCTTTGACACCAGGCATCTGTCTCATTGAGGCCCTTTTGTAGGATGTCCACATCGTTAGGAGTTTCGATTATGGCTCCTAGTTTGCAGTCATCTGCGAACTTCGTTAGCCAAAGACCTTCTGTGTTAGCCTGTACTTCAGAGAAGTAGATACAAAACAGGAGAGGACACAGGACTGAACCCTGTGGTATTCCACTTATCACTGGTCTGAAGTCGGATTTGGAGATTGCTACTTTCACAGTGTGGGTTCTGTCAGTGAGCCAGTTGGCAACCCATCTTGTGACATAGGGATTTATACCTAGTTTAGTGAGTTTATCTATAATTCCAGAGTGGGGGATGGTGTTAAAAGCCTTGGCAAGATCTAGATAGACTGTGTGAACCACCTTACCCTCATCTACGGCTTTGGTGACTGCTTCAAAGAAGTCTATCAGGTTTAGGAGACATGATCTGCCTTTTACAAACCCAAACTGGGTGGGGTCCAGAGTTTGGAGATTACCAATGTCTTAGTTTATAAGTTCCATGATGATACGTTCCATGGCCTTGCAGACCAGGCTTGTCAGGCTAATGGGGTGGTAGTTCCCGGGGTCCGTGGTGGCTCCCCCCTTGTGGAGTGGGATAACTGTTGCTGTGTGCCATTCAGTGGGCACAAAGCCTGAGATGAGGTTATAATTGAACATGGTACTTGGGTGGGGTGCCAGTTCATTCTGTAGTTCATGTAGAATGCAGCCTGGGATGTTGTCTGGTCCCATGGATGTTGTGTTCTTGGCTTTGGAGAGTGTGGTTTTTACCTGTGCAGCCGTGATTACAGGAATTTTGCATTCTTCCGGTATAGAGATGGGCTCTTTAGGGGGTGAGAGGGGGGTAAAGTTAGCACTGAACCTATCTGCCAGGATGTTGGCAATATCAGTTGGGTCTATATATTTAGTGCCATTGTGCTGTAACTCAGAGCAGATCTGAGTGTTGCCATTGAGATTTTTGACATAGTGATAGAATGCTTTATGTTTGTCTCTAGAATCAGTGGTGATTTTGTTTTTGTAACTAGTTTTAGAGGATTTTATCAGGGATCGCAGCTTCTTACTGAGGCTAACCTGGGAGCTCCTCCACTCATGGGATTTTACTCTCTTTTGCAACAGCTTCTTCCTTCTGTTGTACAGTTTGTTTATGGCAGGGGACCACCAGATTGGCCTGCTTTTTTGGAGGATAGCGTCTTGGTTCTGTTTGAGATAGCACGATCCATGCACTCATGTAAGTGCTTATAAAGTGCAATTGTGTAGGATTCAATAGTCGTAACTGTATTGTCCATCTGCATGGGTGTCATGAAGTTCACCACTTCTGTCTTAAGAAGCATGAAGTTGGCTTTGGAGAAATTTTTTACCGTGGTTTCCTTAATGGGGGGTGGGGGCAGGATGTGGATATCTAGGGTAATTAGCTTATGGTCGGATCGGACCAATGAGGCATTGACTTCAGGTGTGGAACACTGGTCACTCATGTTGGTAATGACTAGATCTAGGATATTGTTGCCCCTGGTGGGGTGTGGATAAGTTGATCCAGGGCATTGGAGTTTATGAATTCCAGAAAGCGTTGAGTGAAGGAGTTGGTACATGAGTAGTTTTCCCAGTTAATGGTGGGGTAGTTGAAATCACCCATTATTAGGGTGTTTGGTTGAACCCTAATATTTTCCAGTACATCAAGAAAAGAGGAGTGGGAATCCTGGGGCATGGTGGGGGATCTGTTGCAAGCTACAATTTGGATTGCAGTTTTGCCCAGAGTTAGTTGCATTTGGATAACCTCAGCTGCATTATGCTAATCATGCATATTCCTTCACTAAAGATCCCAAACACAATCTTTACCTCTCAACTATCCAGATTTTCACAGATTTTTGCCTCATATTTTGGGTCACTTCCTCATAAAGTGTGTAGCTTTCTGACAAATCACTGAGGATTGAAGTCAGTAATAATGATATGTATTTGAGTTTCAGACTTTATATCCTTCAGTAATTGCATGTGTACACAAAACCTGTTATTCTATCTACTGTCTAAGTTTGTAAGAGCAATATTTAAAGTTTATCCCAATTTTTGGGCCTTTGTCCCACCATTATATTTGGTTTGTCCAGACTTCTTATAGGTTCATCGGTGTATACTAGGCTAAAGACAACTAGGACCTTTATAAACCTAGCCATGCAAACTAAATGTGTCTCACAAATTATATGTTTTAGATGCTTATATAGGGATGATTGTTATTTATGACATGATTTACTGACTGCCTTATCCATCCACAGGTGTGGGTGCCAGACCAGGGATGAATTTTAGTTTTCTGAACCAATGATCCAAGTTATGCTTAAATAAGGTTAGGGAGGGACTTTGTTTCACATGAATGGGGAGCCTGCTCCAGAGAAAGGGAATTCTCTGAGATACATATCTCTTTCTCCAACATGTTCTATTTATTTTGCAAACAAAATTTAGGTCGTTAGATCTAGTACTTCCGATGCTGTTTGTTTTGTGGATGTCCAAAAGGTTCAGGGATGCCTTGTATGCCAGGCAAAGATAACCTTTCAGTACCCTGTAGGAGACCGAGTATAAAGATAGGGCTTTGAGGTTATCCACACTGGACATTATGTTACTGCCCTGTGTTCTTTTTGTAAGGAATATTTTCAGATGTTCCAGTTGCTGCACGTGTCTGGTCAGGTACATACCGAAGGGGGCATTATACTCAAAGATGGGTCTGATGAGGTCCATGTATAGTGGTACAATGACTTCCCTGGACCTAGATGTCCATGCACTTACTTATAAGTTGAGCAAGAATGAAGGATTTCCTTATTATCTTGGATACATGTTGATCAAAGGCCAGGTTACTGTCTACATGTGTTTTGAGATCCCTGACTAGTGGGTCAACTCTTAGGGATGTTTTATTGATGATGTTATTTCGTGAAGTAAGGTACTATAATTTATTTCTTTGCATTGAGTGTTAAGCCATGGTTTTGCACCAGTCATTATTCTGTGTTAGACCCTCTTGTAAGATGTTAGTGTCTGGGGAAATTCTATAAGTGCTCCCAGCTTGCAATCATCTGCAAACATGGTCAGCCAAAGGCCTTTGACATTAGCCTGGACTTTGGAGAAGTAGATGCCAAAGAGCAGCAGGCTCAGCACAGAGCCTTTTAGGGACTCCTTTAATGATTAGCCTCTTTGAGGAGGTAGTCTCACCAAGCCTAACTTCCTGGTTCCTATCTGTTAGTCAGCTAGCTGTCCAGCATGTTATAAAGGGGTTTATGCCTAATTCTGTAAGCTTGTTAACAATGCTAGAGTGGGGTATTGTATCAAATACCTTAGCCAGGTCATGAGAGGCGGTGTGCAGTGTTTTACTCTCATACATTGCCTTGGTGACCTTCTCAAAGAATTTCACCAGGTTCAATAAGCACAACTCTCATTTGGTAAAGCTAATCTGGGATGGTTACAGTGTCTGTGGGTCTCCTATGTCTTTGTTGATCATTTCCATGAAAATTCTTTCAATGGCTCTGCATATAAGACTAGTCAGACTAATGGGTTTATAGTTCCTGGGATCTACTGATGGTCTACCCTTATGAAGAGGGATAACTATTGCAGCTCTCCATTCTCATGGCACAAAACCTGTTTTAAGACTTTAGTTAAATAGTAACTCCAGTGGTTCTGACAGGTCATATCTTAGACTATTCAGGAGGCATCCTGGGATATTATCAAGGGCCACTGAGGCTGTGTTCTTAGACTATTCAGAAAGCATCCTGGGGTATTATCAAGGGTCATTGAGGCTGTGTTCTTGGCCCTAGCGAGTGCAGCCAGGGCATGCTTTCTATTTATAGTTGGAGGGGTTATGTTTGAAGGTATTTTTGGGATGTGGCTGGGGTTGAGTTGGGGGCAAAGTTGGAAATGAATCTGTCAGCTAGCAGATTCGTTATATTGCCCAGCTCAGTGAATGTAGCACCATTAACCATCAGTTCAGCAGACTGCTGTGTGCTGCCTTTGAGGTTTCTGACATAGCTGAAGAAGGCCTTATGGCTGCCTTTTGCCTGGAAGGCAATGTTGACCTCAGAATTGGATTTATTGGTCTTAATTAGCCCTCTTAGCTGCCTGTTTATTTTGA
Source organism: Protopterus annectens (assembly GCF_019279795.1). Taxonomy (NCBI): domain Eukaryota; kingdom Metazoa; phylum Chordata; order Ceratodontiformes; family Protopteridae; genus Protopterus; species Protopterus annectens. Next base: position 1,364,898,472 of record NC_056745.1, read on the forward strand.
TGAGAGAGTTCTTATCTTTATAGGAGTTACACTTCCTGATTTTAGCCATGATTTTTTTTTCCTTTTGTTGTAAAACCTACATAATCCAAAACACCACCAGGATGGTTTGTTTTTTGAGTTGGTTTTAGGCTTCCTTCTGGTAGGTACTTCAGCCTGTATGCAGCCATTGACATGGTTGTACAGTGCTTCTGTGAACAATTCTACATAGACTACCATGTTTTCTGGATTTGGAGGGGCATTGAGTTTTGACAAACTATCACTTAATAAAAGGTAGTTTGCCTTGGAATAGTTCCTAACCATTACTGGGTTTACTGTGGTTACCAAGTTGATTTTGATTTTGAAGGATTTGTCAGACCTTACCATAGAAGATGTGACATTGGGGGTGGTGCAGTATGTGACAATTGGGGAGAGAGTTGTTGCGTCTTTCGGCTTTTCCCGGTTAGGGGTCACCACAGCGGAACTCCAGTCCGCTAATGATTGGTAGTTGATTTTTACGTGCCAAGAGTATTCTTCCATATTTGTGAGTACAAAGTCCAGTATGTTGGAACTTCTAGTGGGTATAAACACTAACTGGTTAAGGGTGTTTGTATTTATGAAGTCCAGGAATCTTTTTGCCTGCAGATTTGGGACCATGTAGGATTTTCAGTCTATAGAAGGGTAATTAAAGCCCCCCATAAGTAAGGTGTTAGGTTGGATGGTGAGCATTTCCAGTAGGTTTATGTATGCACTATGAGTTTCATGGGACATAGAGGGTGACCTATAGTTTGCTAGGATATGGTACGGGATTTTTATCTATGGTGACCTGCACATGGAGAAACTGCAGTGCATCATCCTGTTTAACCAACCTAGAGGTATATTTGCTATTGATGTATATAGAGACATCTCCACCTTTATTCCCTGTCTCTGCAGCTACTGGTCTAAAAGTGTGGAAGGCACTGAATCCGTACCCTGCCAAGATACTGTCTGCAGCTTTAAACCATGCCTTGGTAACTGCACAGATGTCTATATTTTCTAGTATGAGGAGGGCTTGGAGGGAGTTTAGATTATTTTTTATGTTTCTGGCATTGAACAGTAACAGCTTGAGGTTTAGTTGAATTGATTTTGCTATGTCAGTAGATTTGTCCATTTGGCATTGGTTAAAAAAGGCTCTATGGGGAAGGATAAAATTTAGCCACTATTAGAAATCCTAGAGGGCACAGGTGCAGCCCATCTCTGGCAAAGCAAAACGGTTTGTTAACCATGTCTTCTCATGCTGACAAATATTGGATACCCTTAGAATGACACCAGAAACTCATCTAATTGTTAAAATTAATCATCTTTTGTTAGTATTGTGGCATAGTTCATAGTGAAGGTAATATATTGCTCAATGCTAGGCTCCTACCAGCCTGAAATATATAGTCAGAGAGATCTATAATATCTCTCTTCTTATAGTCTAGGGAGGTATATCTCAGGTAATTGACACCTACGTGGACTATGATAGAATCATACTGGTACCTGTAGGGCAGTAACTTGAGTGCATGCATAATATGATGGATCCTGGCTCCAGAGAGACAACTAACTGTTATCTTCTCATTGTTCACCCTGGTTAGAGGGGAAACAGTATGTCTTACAATGGAGTCCCCTATGACTAGAGCCCTGGGAAGTGTGTTTGTTTCCCTTATGGGTTTTGTTTTAGGGGCTCCACTGATTGAGGCTGTATGTATGTTGTCAGTTGTTGCTTTTGTTAAGTGCTTTTGGGTTTGCTGAGGATAATCTTTGTTAATGAATGTTCTGGGAGGTCTTTTTTATTTAGAAATATTGCATTTAAGTGTCTTGGCAGGGCCACTGGAGTTACTATTTAACTATATTCTTAAAACAGGTTTCATGCCTGAAGAATGGAGAGCTGCAACAGTCATCCCTGATCCCAGAAACTATAGGCCCATTGGTCTGACTAGTCTTATAAATCATTGTGTGGGGAGTGCCATGTACATGCTTTTGACAATCTGATGTATGCTTTTATGCAAGAGTTTAGTCTACAGAGACATTGTGTATGTACACCTCTCCTCTACTCTATACGTTACTTTAAGGATTAACTGGTTATCAGTAAACATGACATAATTGCTACATTGTCTCGATACCCATATCCACCAGGTTGGCTGCAGTGAAATTAGGAAATTGCATATCCATGCTGTCCAGTCCCCTAATTGGTGAGCTAAAAGGGTGTGGCATATGGAGTTAACAGAAAGCTATTAAGGGTACTTTTTTGGGAGGGGGTTGGAGACAGACTAGGCTATAAAACAGTACATTTAATGATATTGCCACTCGATGTGCAACTAGCTGCTCTAAGCTTGTCAGTGTGCAAGGTATTTGCACTATAGTTACTGCTTTGCAGGGTACTGATTTATGGGTACTTCTAAACGAAAATGTGCTTCAAGATGTTTGCATCTGTACAGGGCACTGGCACAGCAAGCAGTTCCATGCAAACATGCCAAATTTCTACCAGCACTAGAGATACATAAAACTGACTACTGAGCCCTCTGGCCAATAAAACAAATGCACTTAGAGCCCTCTTATGTGCTTTCAAATGCAGATAGACCAGGCAAACATCTACTGCCACTAGATGAATAATCCCATTTCTCCTAATGTAAGAGCACTAGAGTGCCCGAAGTGAAATACTACCATAAACAAACTTAAACTTAAGGAACGACACAAGGAGAGGCAATAAGTAATTCAAGATAACAACACTGTACTTTAAACAACTTATAAAGTGTGATTATTCAATAAAAGTACCTTGCTTTATGGAAATGAGCCAAGAGCCTCTCAATTGTGCAGAATTTATAAAGGCACTAAAAACAAGGTATGCTGATTAATAAGCCCTCCAGCCAATGAAACAACTATGTGTAGGAATCTATAGTGTGTTTTCCCAGCCTATACAGACCAGGCTACCACCCATTGCCACTAGATGGAAAATTCTCTATCATCATGATGTAAAAATACAGAAATGAGCTTGGATTTCAGGTTTCTGATATAACTGAAAACCTCAAATGCTAAACTTGTTAGAGTATAAAAATGCACTACTTTATCCAGCATCTAGCTAGATAATGAATGCAGAACATTTAAATTGGTAGAATAGACAATGAGAGGCAATATGCACTTTTTTTTCCAAAATAAACACAAGGAAAGGCAATTAATAATTCAGGATAATAACAGCAGTGTAGAAAGAAAGGAGCATATAAAGCTCAATTTACAGTAAAGGTGGACAGCTTAAAAATCACCAAGTTTAAAAGCAGATCAAGAAATGGAAGGGTAGGTGGGAAAAATAAACAGCAGGGAGTAACCAGCAGTGCTTGTAGATTTTGCAGGCCTTAAGTCTTATCAGACAAGACAAGGCCACAGATATCCATCCATCCATCCTCAACCCCTTTTCCCATTTTGTACATGGGGTCGAAGTGTCACTTCAGCAGTGACAATCATCTCGAGCCAAGGTTTTACACCACCAGGAGGCTAGCCCTGCAGCGGTAGTTCATTTGTACAGTCACTTGCGCACATACTCTCACAAATGGCAAATTTAGAGTGTCCAATCCACCTACTGCATATCATTGGAATGTGGGAGAAAACCCACACGACTGCAGGGAGGGCATGCAGACTCCGCACAGAAGGCACCCCAGCTGAGAATCAAACCAGAGAACCTCTTGCTGTGAGGTGACAATGCTAACTGCTGCACCACTGTGCCACAGATATACTCTCTGTAATTACCATCACTCTAAAAACAAATTTTGTGTTAAGATGTTTAGAGGTATGCTTTAAGCACGTATTCAAACCAATGAAATAAAGCTGACAAGAAATAACAAAGCACTCTGAGTTCAATAAAGTAGTCTGTGTAATAAACAATAGCAAAATATTTCAAACAAAATGCTTCGGAAATATATAAATAAAGTAAAGGTCGGTGAGTGAGTGAGGAGAAAGTTGCAAATAAAACACAGTAATACACTAAGAGAAATTACCTCTAAACAGAAAGTATTGTTTTTGTGCCACCTTTAGAATGGAAGTTGGAGTTCAAATTAAGACATCCAAAGTGCAAGTAAAACAAACTTCTTGAACAGTGCAGTAAGTCACTCACAAAATAGTTTTCCAAAAGGGGTCATGCAAAAGAGACAGCAGTCATCCCGTATGCAGCATAAACAGATAAAAATAAGAACAAGCCCCAAAGTAGACTGCAAATTAATGTATTTGTTTTTTTTTTTGTTTTGTTTGTTTTTTTTTTACTCACAGACTTAATGAACTGCATGAAATAGCCTCTTACAAGCCACCTTATTGAATAAAACCAAGGATACAAAAAGAGGTAAAGCAAAGACACTGTGAAGTTAATGTTAATGTACAGTCTTCTCATTCAGTCAGAACAACCATGTTTCTGTTCTTGATGTCTTTTTTCCATTAAACAATTTGTGTACTTCTTTTTTCATTTGCATTGCCACTTAAGCAGAAACATTGGAGTCCTTGATTCTTAAAGATACAAAATGCAGATTTGCTGCTGCAAATTTTGAAATACAGCTGCTTGTGTGTGACAAGAAGATATTCTGAAAAAAAAGTGTGTTTGGTGGGAGACATTGGTGTTAAAATATATTGATAGAGTCTTATGGTACAGTATGAGGAAAAATGCTTACTGACTTGTTTGAACATGAGATTGCAACTATGCATATCCCCTTACTTAAATACCATAGCCCTTTCTTAGCGATAGCAGAAAACAAAAATCTGCTTCATGCAAAGAGTCTTTTGGTAAACTGACATATTTCTAATTTAGAGTATGGATTTCTAAGCTCATAGTGTGCTCATTGATGTGGCTATGGAGAGAGAGAAGACATTCAGAGAGATAAACAAAACCCTCTCTTCTGGTGAAATATTAAAACTCGTATAGTCAATAGCATAAGTTGATGTTTTGGGGAAAATCACTTACAGAAACACATTGCAGTAAAACAATAGATGTGGGTAGCACAGTGGTGTAGTAATATAAGTGCCTCACACTAAGAGGTTCATTGCTTTCTGTCTCGGCTATGTTGCCTTCTTTGTAGAGTCTGTACGTCCAGCCTGTGTTCATGTGTGTTTTTTATGTACTCTGTTTTCCTCCTACATTGCAAAGACATACAATAATTGAAGTGGTAATTCTGACCTGTCCATCAGTGTGTGCACAGTGCATGTGTGATACGCATTAAAGACTTTGTGATCTATTTCCATTCTGCACTTGCCTAGTAAACTTTGGGGATGGTATTGATTGTTTATAGAGTCACTATAAGAGTCAAAACAATACCTGTTTAGGGTGTGTAAAGGAATTAGGGTTGCCACCTCTTCAGATATTCGGTGAGGGACATTTTTTATGGAAATGTGCAATTTTTCAGGATGAGCCATAGCGCAGCCAGGGCAAAGAAATAGACATCACTTAATAAAAATAAAAGCCCCTTTTTTTAGAATGTGAATGGCTTCTGATGTTTCACATCATATTAAAGTATTTCAGATTCAAAACAGTCATGTTATGTAATAATTACAGGAAACAAACATTTTTTTCATAAAATTTCAGGACATTTGCAATTTTTAATGTTTTTTTCCCCCACAGGACTCAATTGATAAATAGGGACTGTCCCTCATAAACAGGGACAACCCTAAAAGGAACATTCAAAGAGTTATTTCTAGGTTTCTAAAATACAGTTGCGATTCAGTAAAGAACTTTTCCATATGGAGATATTCCAAAATGGCTGACGTATGATTATGTCTTCTCTGCTTACTTTGAGGAAAAATGTGTTTATGTGAAAGCTGTTTTGCAAAGGCTTTAGGGGAATTATGAAACATAGTAAGATGAGGCTGCCACCTTTGCAGTTCATAATTCATAAAAAAGTTTATTTGAAGTCAGAATACACAGATATACTTAAACGCATTAATTCATGCTGTACTTGATACCATGTTAGTGTCTCATTTAGTTTTGGCAGTATATCAACTGCATTTTCAGTTTCTTGTTAAACCTGACACTTGTGTTCATGAATCAAAAATTGTGCTGTGTAATGTTTTCCTTTTGTTTACTGCTGAAAATTTGAGACATTTGTTAAGTTGCTGAAAATAAAAACAAAATGTGCTACTGACCAGTTAAAGAAAACTATCATTAGGGCTCATCCTTTCATTTATACCTGACAGCTTTATCTTGACAAAGGACAAGGTATGTACTGAAAATTTGCATTTGAATCTGTATGTATATGTATGTATGTGTATATATATATATATACATATATATATATATATATATATATATATATATATATATATATATATTTATTTATTTATTTATGGGTCTACTTCTGTTTGTCGAAAACACATTTTTTCGAATAACAGAAGTATGAACTCACTTCAGCGGAAGTGCACTTAACCGAAAGTGCACTTTTGCGAACACCAGTTCACTGAACTGGGAAACAAAACAGACAAACTCTGCAAACACACTTTCCGGGTTCACCGAAGCACAGTACAGTGGGGGTAAGGAAATATACCCATTTCTCCACTGTAGTGCGATCTCGGAGTTAGTATATATAAGTAGGGGGTGCAGGGGGGCTTGCCCCCTGCAAAAGTATGTTTGCAGAGTTTGTCTGTTTTGTTTTCCAGTTTGGTGAACCAGTGTTCTTGAAAGTGTACTTTTGGTTAAGTGCACATTCGCTGAAATGGGTTCGTACTTCTGTTATTCAAAAAATGTGTTTTCGATGAACAGAAGTAGACCCATATATTTTATATATATATATATATATATATATATATATATATATATATATATATATACATGTGTGTGTGTGTGTGTGTATGTATGTATGTATTACAGAGACACTTTTTGTGTTTAGCGTTATAGTTAGGGGTCCACTCCTTTATCATAGTTGCTCATTATATAATTATAGAAAGCTTTGTTTATCTATTCCATACACTTCTGTATTCTGTAGATTTTTAAGACCCTAGGACTTATACAGCTTTTTCAATGCAGTCCTGAAAAAAAAAGCTCCAGATGTACTATTCATCTTCACTAATAGGAGAGCTTATGGAGGATTAGACATTAATATAGCTGGTTAATGTAATTCACACCGGAGAATTGCAGCAGAAATTAGAATCAGTGTAAAAAGAGAAAATAAAAACAAATACATTCATTTTATCAGACTAATGAGCAGTTTTAAGTAGTGGGCTATAGTTTTCTTCATTGTAGATGAAAATTCATAACCATCAAAAGCAGAAACAGTAATTACATATTATCAGAAGTATATCAGGAAGGAACTTCTTTCGGTGATACAGAAGTGGGTACATTTGGAAAGTATTTCATTTTTTTCTAGGGGATGTTGTTTTAAAAAAGAACAACTTCTGACTGAGGATAGCAAGGGATTCCTTTTTGCACATGCTTACTCCCTAATTTCTTGATTTGAGTTTTATATACTTTTCATAGATTCTGAAGTAAGAAACTGTTTATTGATGTCAGCATTCTTGTACCATTTCTACATACAGTACCTACATACATGTGTTATTTCTATGGCAGATTTTCTTTCTTTTCTTTTAGGTTTTTAGACATTTACATTGGCATTCTGTGTACATTATGTAACATTTCCCTAATGTCATATTAATAATATGCTAGGTTGCACTTTGACCTATACATTAATGGCTTGTTACACATGTAACGGAATGTTGTAGAAAGGAAGATAAATATGTATGTTATTGAAATAAACGAATAGCTATTTTTTATATATATATATATATATATATATATATATATATATATATATGTTAAAGGTTGTAAATCTGTAGAAAAATATATAAGCAGTTATTTCTGTTGTTGTGTACAGTAAATATGTAAGAGGAATATCTAACAACCATTCATTTCTCTCTTTTCTTATCTTACCTATACCTAATCTTAAAATTGAAATGTGTTTGTATCTGGAGAAAATTGAATTGATGAAGTTAATAACTGAAATAATTTATTGCCTGACTGAAAAAGTCATTATAAAGAAACAAACTGTATTATTTATTGATTTATATCTGTTAATCAGAGTAAAAAATGAAAATACATAGACCTTTTTCTCAGACTCAGCCAGAGGACACTAATTATATGATTTTCTGCAAGTTATACAGTATACAAGTGACCGAAAGAAACAAGTTCTATATTGGCAGCAGCTCATATACATAGCAAATAACTAACTGTACTTCAGAGAAATCATTATAGAAGTTATGTGTTATAAATAGTTATGCTGTCAGAGAAATCATTAAAGTTATGTTTTATAAATAGTTATGCTGTCTGAGAAATCATTAACATTATGTGTTATAAATAGTTATGCTGTTTCTCTTAATTCCAAGATACATAACCACACAAATACACACACACACACACAATATATATATATATATATATATATATATATATATATATATATATATATATATATATATATATATATAAAATATTCATGTAGCAGATTATGAAAGTTTAATTCTCTTATATGCACATACTTAAATGGTACATAAAGTATAATTAGAAAAACGTGAAAGTAAGAAATAAGTAAGTAGTATGACTTAGTTAGGCAACCAAATACAAATCTTAAAGGCTGGGAATCCACAGGATGTATTCCAAGTGGCCAACTGCTTTAGTCTTTCTCATTACTTTTGCTACAGTTTACAAACTGGAGAAGATACTTGTATGCATATGAAAAAGTGATATCTAAGAACTCAAAATAGATGATGCTCTAGTGAATGTAGTTATATTACAAAAAAGGAAATGGAAAGAAAGGAGGAAGAAAGAAGACAAAATGATAAATACACATATACTATTACAATGACTAAAATGAATGTTATCTACACCTAATGTTATAAAGGCTGGCTTGTTCTGTAATATATATATTTAAGATATTGATCCCTGATACTGCAGGAGCTCTGTCTTTTCTTGTAAAGCATTTGTTACTGCACTTGAGCTCAAAACCAGTTTGTTTTACATTAAGAGGGTTTTTCTGCACTGTTGTTGAGGCAGAGAGCTGATTCAACCCATATGAGTTGGGAACTCCTGGTGGAAGGCTTACTGTAGGTTTATCTGATTGGCATGAGGGCTTAACTGTGTAAAAATCTTTCATCCTGCTGGTATAAAAGACTTACATTTTTGTGAGACTGTGCTTATTTATTCAGAGCTTCCTTGTGCCTGGCTTGGATAAACACACACACACACACACACATACACACACACACACACACACATATATATATATATATATATATATATATATATATATATATGTATATATATATTGCACCTGCTCTGTCACTTCTGTGCTGCATTTATTGAGTTGGTTGAATTTATCATTGTTTTGCAGCCTGCATTTGTTAAAGAAAAAAACATCTCTTTGTTACTGTACTGCTCTTAGATCATTTTAACAGTACTCTGATATTTTCTAACGTCATCTGATACTGCACAAGATGTTTTGATTTTGCCAAAATAAGTTTTGCAAAGTTTTTCTGTGTTTATAGAAGTTCTCCTACATTTGTGCACTTTTTTGTATTTGTGAACATTTCTCAGCATTTGTGAACTTATTTCCAAGGATTCCTGATACTGCAGGAGTTCTGCCTTTTGTTCTAAAGCATTTGATATTGTAATTGAGCTCAAAACCAGTTTGTTTTATATTAAAAGGGCTTTTCTGCTCTGGTGGGAGCAGAGAGCTGATTCAACCTATCCGAGTTGGGAACTGCTGATGAAATGTTTATTGTGTATTTATCTGATTGGCCTGAGGGCTTAACTGTGTAAACATCTTTCATCCTGCTGGTAAAAAAAAAAACCCTCTCATTTGTTCATCATGCAAAACAGTTACCTGTGCCTTGTATATAAGCAAACCTCTCCAGTTTAAAATCCTCTATAGAAAACGCTCTCCATAGTCTCCCACTGTTCATATATGCTCAAAGAGCTGCCAGTTTGAACAGAGGGCAGCACCACTGCAGGTCATCTAATAGTATACTACTAAACACTCCCACTTAGACCTTTAAGTAATTCTCCCCCACTCCTTCCCATCTACTAAGGATCTGGTATAATGGATAGGTGCTTCCCTGTCATCTTGTTTCTTGCTTGGTGGATACGGGTATCCTGAGACAGTGTAGTAAATGCCTCATGTTCAACTGACAACCATTTAATTTTAGAACAGACAATCACAGAATGTGAGAGATGTAGATACACAATATCATTGGAGGCAAAGCTCTCACATGCACACATGAAAAATGAAAACCAGGTTATCAGCATTACACCCAAAACACTCACTGCCAACACTAAAAAACAAACACATGGACCCACATATGCAGAGGTACTCACTTGTAATCTACCCAAACCTACAAGCCCTCCTAAAATCACCTCTTAGTGGCCCCATGCACACTCAAAAGACAGCACTTCACACAACACATGGAAAATCATAATTGCCTCCACTTCCAAGTACATAAGGCAACATACCACAGCAATCAATGAGCCTCAATCCTCACCACTGACACTGGTGAGAGACGGTCACTAAGAACAGAACTTACACAGGATTTTAAATGCAGCTCTCTGGATCAAGCACAGTTTCCCCCAAGAGCACACAGGAAACCTGTTCCAGACATGGGGCTGGACTATCTGCCTCTCCAGATCCAAAACAAGACTCACTTTGGAGTACTGTGTCCCAATTGCAAGTAGCTGACACACCCACACTTGCGTATTTGAGTTACCACACATAACCTCTTGGGAAAGGCTGGTACAGATGTACTAGCAGTACCCCTTCTTCCCAGGTAATCTCGCTGCTACCAGTCAGCCACTGTCAGGCTCTTATAAGGGTGTCCAATGATACTGAGTAAAATCAATAATAACTTAAATGATCAAGTGTAACCAATACAGCCAGTGTTTTCAGAGTGGCCAAGGCATCACTAAAATAAGCACAAGTACTCTCAAGATTTTAAAAGAATTCTCTAAAAGACTATACACAATGAATGGTATAAAAATATTTAATAATAAATAATAAAATAGAAAAATGAGAATACTAAATATCTAAGTACAATAAACATCAGAATTTCAATCCCAGGAGAAATAAAAATAACTTAGTTGGACTAGGGTTGCCACCTTTTAACAGGGCCAACGTGAGACATGAGGGTGTGGCCAGTATAACACTGGCCACACCCCCTACCATGATATTACCAGAGGTGTTGAAGGAGGCGCATATATGGATACAACAGGGTGAAGTTATTACAGCATTCTGAAACCTCACAAACCCTTTAAATGAAGCAAGTGAAGCATTACTCCAAAAACACACATTACTCAGTTGTAACAGTAAGTAAACTTAACTAAAGAATGTACATACTGCACACAAGCTAAACGTGTATAATTAAAAGTATTTTTACTGCAAATTAAAGCTAAAGCAAAAAATAAAAACACAAAACTACATACTGCACACTACAAAATAAGTAGACTAAATCACTGTTTTTAAATGTGTACTTTGCATTTGATTTTATGGCCTGATACAATATTTGAATAAAAGTCATTACATTTCATCTGGTAATTTATAGTCATCATTAGCTCAGCTTTCAACAAGTCCACACTACATCGGTTTTACACATCTGTCCATTTACTTTTCACCAAAGAAAAAACTCTCTCTGCAAATGCATTTGATGTTGGTATAGATAATACCCTAGCAATTACCAGATATAGTGCAGACAGCTCAGGTCCTTCTCTGAAAAGCTTCAGCCATTTTTCTCCTAGAGATTAGCCTGTGGTACATAACTGTTGGAGAAAGGGCTTAATTGCTAAATAGTCACAGAAAAGATGGTCTTCGTCTACATCCTGCAGACTCAGGGCAGTGATCACATTGAGTAAGTCACTGAAAGCAAAAGGGCTCAGTTAAAGATCATTTAGACTGTGTAAACAAGTAGTTGTTTTCAGTATAATCAAACTATTGTTCTAAGTACTTTACTGCTGTCTCCAAGAACACAATGAAGTCTCTTTTCAGTTTGTTAGAAGAAGAAGAACTACTGTCTAATGTGCTCATAAGTGCCCTAAGTTTTCTTCCAAAGAAAGCACCTTCAGCTCTTGCCTGCAGTTTCTCCTTGAGAGAGACCATTACTGAAAATGTTTCCATGGCAGTAAGTGCTGTTTTTTCTAATGTACTTATATTTTCATTGAAATCCACAAGAACAACACTGAGAAAGTGCAAATAGTACTGGGGTAGTGTCAGCAATGTGCTCTCACCATGCTCATTAGCTAAAAAGTACTGCCATATCTGCCGCTGGGTCTCCTCTTCTCCCTGGGAGAGGAAATATGACTGGAGCACTGGGAGATTTTTCACAATTCTTTCAATGGCTGGCAGTAGTGACAGACACCTTGTTGGCACATGTCTTAACACTCTCTCTCCATGCACAAAACTCAAAGAAGTCTTTCAAGTCTCTGATCCTTGTGGTAGAACCAGATAAATGACTAAAAAGTTTAATCACAAATGCTTCCACATCATAAGGTAGTTGTGCTGCACCTTTTTTGGCTGCATTATGAATGATGTGGACAACACTGTTAGCCTTCACAAGTGATGGCACTTTTCTTTTAATCTACTATACACACCAGATATCTTCCCATAGTTCACACTACCATTATCAGCCCCATATGCTGAAATGCTGTTCCAAGACAAGGAGTGTTTTTCCATAATGTTCAAAATCTGCTGTGATATAGCCTGGGTAGATTCATCAGGGTCTTCATAGACATCCAAAAGGCCATTCACCACCCCTTCTTTAGAAAAATACTTCACAAGTGCAAAGAATTTTGTGTTCCACTTGTTGGAAGCATCCAATGATAATGCAAATGAAGTGCCTGGTTTCTGAAGGTCATGCAGAAGGCATTCCAATGAGTGGGGTCCCAAAACATTTTCAACAATGGCTTCAGCCTTGGTTCTTAGGTTCATAGATTCATAGGTAGGTACTAGGCTAATGGCCCTAGGGCCCATACAAGCCTAGCCAAAAATGTACCCTGGCTTTCACCACCCAAGAAAATTATTTTCCTGTGCCCCTGTCGAGCAGAGCCACAGAAGTGATCCCCGGGGTGAATTTCCCATTTCCCATCCAATCATCAAGATTTTTCTTGAAGAGTGCTAATGAGGAGCTCTGTTTGACATAGATAGGTAGTCTGTTCCAGAGTATGGAAAGTCTCTGGGACAGGAATTTATCCCTCCAGCAAGTTCTGTTTATTGTGGTGACAAGATTTAGGTCCCTAGAGCGTGTAGCTCGGAGGGATTGGGATTTCTTTAAGTGGAGCATGTCCAACAGCTCTGGGTTTGACATAGCTTTGTATGTTAGGCAGAGATCACCCCTGAGTAGACAATATGCGATGGAGTAAAGCTGTAGTTTTTTGAGACGGTCTGCATAGGGCATCTGTTTGAGGCTAGTAATCCTCTTTGTGAGGTATTTCTGTGGTCTTTCCAGTTGTTGTAGATGTCTTGTGAGGTACATACCAAAAGGGGCGCTGTACTCTATAATGGGTCTAATGAGTGATGAGTAGAGGGGAACAATGACCTCTTTTTTTCTGGATGAGAATCCTTTTGTGATGAGATGAGCCACGTAGAAGGATTTCCTGACCACTGTGGCAATGTGATTATCAAAGGAGAGACTACTGTCCACCTGTGTCCCAAGGTCTCTTATCACATTTTCGGCATTAAGTAGACTACCAGCTATGTGGTAGTTCATGGGTACAGATTTGTTACCAAAGGGGATGACAATACACTTTTTGGCATTGAGCTTCAGGCCATGGCTTTGACACCAGGTATCTGCCTCAGTGAGGCCCTTTTGTAGTTTGTCCAGATCGTTAGGAGTTTCGATTATGGCTCCTAGTTTGCAGTCATCTGTAAACTTTGTTAGCCAAAGATCTTCTGTGTTGGCCTGCACTTCAGAGAAGTAGATACCAAACAGGAGAGGACCCAGGACTGAACCCTGTGGTATTCCACTTGTCACTGGTCTGATGTCGGATTTGGAATCCACTACTTTCACAGTGTGGGTTCTGTCCGTGAGCCAGTTGGCAACCCATCTTGTGACATAGGGATTTATACCTAGTTTAGTGAGCTTATCTATAATTCCAGAGTGGGAGATGGTGTCGAAAGCCTTGGCGAGATCTAGATAAGCTGTGTGAACCATTTTACCTTCATCTATGGCTTTGGTGACTGCTTCAAAGAAGTCAGTCAAGTTTAGGAGACATGATCTGCCTTTTACAAATCCAAACTGGGTAGGGTCCAGAGTTTGGAGATTACCAATGTCTTTGTTTATGAGTTCCACGATGATACGTTCCATGGCCTTGCAGACCAGGCTCATCAAGCTAATCGGGCGGTAGTTCCCGGGGTCCTTCGTGGCTCCCCCTTTGTGGAGTGGGATAACCGTCGTGGTGCGCCATTCAGTGGGTGCAAAGCCTGAGGTGAGGCTATGATTAAACATGGTACTTAGTTAGGGTGCCAGTTCATTCTGTAGTTCGTGTAGAACGCAGCCTGGGATATTATCAGGTCCCATGGATGCTGTGTTCTTGGATTTGGAGAGTGTGTTTTTTACTTCTGCAGCCGTGATTATAGGAACTTTGCATTCTTCCGGTATAGAGATGGGCCCTCTAGGGGGTGAGAGGGGGGTAAAGTTAGCACTGAACCTATCTGCTAGGATGTTGGCAATATCAGTTGGTTCTGTATATTTAGTGCCATTGTGCTGTAACTCAGAGCAGATCTGAGTGTTCCCATTTAGATTCTTGACATAGCTATAGAATGCTTTGTGGTTGTCTTTAGAGTCAGTGGCAATTTTGTTTTTGTAACTACCTTTGGAGGATTTTATGAGGGATCTCAGCTTCTTACTGAGGTTGACCAGGAAGTTCCTCCAGTCATGGGATTTTACTCTTTTTTGCAACAGTTTCTTTCTTCTGTTGTAGAGTTTGTTTATGGCAGAGGACCACCAGATTGGCTTCCTTTTTTTAGAGGATAACATCTTGGTTCTATCTGGGATAGCATGATCCATGCACTAGTGTAAGTGTTTATAAAGTGCATTTGTGTAGGATTCGGCAGTCATACCTCTATTGTCTGTCTGCATGGGTGTCATGAAGTTTGCCACTTCTGTCTTAAGAAGTGTGAAGTTGGCTATGGAGAAGTTTTTTACGATGGTTTCCCTAATTGGGGGTGGGGGTGGGATGTGGATGTCTAGACTGATTAGCTTGTGGTCGGATCTGACCAACGAGGAATTGACCTCTGGTGTGGAACACCGGTTTCTCATTTTGGTAATGACCAGGTCTAGGATATTGCTGCCCCTGGTGGGGGTGTGAATATTTCTTCAAGATTTTTTTTGCAATGTCCAAGTCGTTGTACAACTGGCTGGCCATCTTTACTGCACAGTCCAAACTGTTATAGGAAATATTGTGCTTAACAGCATGGAACACCTCAGAGGTTTCTGCTGCAATAAATATAAGTTCTGGTCCCTCAAGGTTTGTGTTCCTTGCCCACTTTGTCATCAGGTGACTGGATTTTGCTTGAAGAATGGCTGTCTTATGTTGTTCAGTTGCCTCATGTCATGCAACATCATTTCTTCCACCTTGGGTGACTAGGAATTCCTTTTTGCAGCATCTGCAAAATGCTTTAACATCATTGCATTTCTCAAGCTGGTTGAATTCCATTTTCCACACATCCAGCCACCTGCACATTCTCTTGTTGCTGGTTGGCTGCGATGAAGCTGCTGCTCTCTTCATTCTTGAGTCTGTACTTACCTGATATGCAACGTATTTAGCAGAACTGTGTTAGTAGGGTGCAGTAACATATTGGTGCATGAATTAACTGGCTAGAAACACTGGCACATGAAAGAACTGGCTTGAAACACTGGCATGTGAAAGAATTGGTTTGAAATACATTGTCACCTGATAACAGTCATAAAAACATTGGCATCTGAAACATGAAGCAGTTTGTAAAGTTGGTCTTTGATATATATTCACTGAAGACCTGAGGAAGAACTGTATTTGGCTCTAGATGATTGTCACTGTTACATGACACCCTGCCAACCCCATGTACAAAAATGTGTAAAAGGGGTTGTAGATGGATGGATAGAAACACTGGCATGCAAAAGAACTGGCTATAACCACTGGCATTTGAAAGAACTGGTTTGAAAAAACATTGGCACCTGAAAACTATCATAAACATTGGCATATGAAACATGAAGCAGTTTCTAAAGTAGTTCACATAGATTCACTGAAGACTGTCTAGAAACACTAGCATGCGAAAGAACTGGTTAGAAATACTGGCATGAGAAAGAACTGGGTAGAAACACTGGCATGCGAAAGAACTGGTTTGAAAAACATTGCCACCTGAAAACTGTCAAAACATTGGCATATGAAACATAAACCACTTTCTAAAGTAGTTGATATAGATTCACTGAAGACTAGCTAGAAACACTGGCATGCAAAAGAACTGGTTAGAAACACTGGCATTTGAAAGAACTGGTTTGAAAACATTGGCAACTGAAAACTGTCATAAAACACTGGCATATGAAACATGAAGCACTTTGTAAAGCAGTTGATATAGATTCACTGAAGACTAGCTAGAAACACTAGCATGCGAAAGAACAGGCTAGAAACATTAGCATGCAAAAAAACTGGCTAAAATATTAGCACCTGAAAACTGTCAGAAAAACATTGGCATATGAAAGACCTGAGGAATGAACCAGAAGGCAATTAACATTATAAACCATTTAAAAAGGTAAAATAGTAAATGATGTGATGTAGGGGGGCATTTTGGCCACTGAAAACTTGACATTAACACAGCTTGCAGAAAACCAAACGCATTATATTTACCAACAAACATTCCCCCACCCCTCCAGAAAATAAAGTTACACACGTTTTCACTTTACTAAAAGGCCACTCTAAAATGAATTAGAATGCACAGTGGACACCATAGACACAATTTACCACTGAACACAGCAATTAAGAAAAAAGAAATAAACCTATACCACTAACTTACACAGCACAATAATGCAATAAAGAGCAAGCCCAACAGCAGCACCAGCTGTAATTGCATTATAATGAAAGCAGTAAATTGTAAACTTATTGAAGATACACTAAAAACAAAATAAAAGCTTTGCTACTTATAAAAGCAAACTATCCTGAAACAACGTTGACATATTTTAGCACAATTCCAAATGCACTGCATTAACTTCTGAACATGCATCCACCTCCCCCCAAAAAATTTAAGTTAAGTAAACATTTTACTTTTTAAAAGTACTTCTTGCAAGAGCAGCTAAAATAAACTGCAATGCACAGCTGACCCCTTGGACCCCTTTTACCTCCAAACATAACAATTAAGAGAAATAAAAAAAAATCTATAACAGTAATTTACCCAGCACAACAATGCACTAAACAGAATAAGCAGTACGTCCAGATTCACATATATAAGCAATCAGTACATTTTAACATTATTAAAGACAGCATAAAAAATCAAATGCACATATTTCCAATTCTAAAAACAAACTGTCTTGAAACAGCTATGGCAACATGTACCTTCTGGAATAATAAATGCATTATGTTTACCTATGAACATTCCCCCTATAAAAAATAAAGAGTTATACACATTACACATTGAGTTGCAAAAACTAACACTAGAAAAAATACCCAAAACAGTATATCTTAACTTCTTGAAGACAGCATTAAATTGCACACATTTCCAGATTTAAAAGTGCAAACTATCTTCGAACATTTTCTATCTGTAAATGGAAAGTACCCTGAAAAAGCCTAGACAATAGAAATATTGTCTACATTTATCTGTGAAAACTGTTCCCCACCAGAAATAAAAAAAAAAAAAAACCTTCTATATACACATTTCAACCTTTAATAACTAATGCTTCCAAATCATCCCAAAACAACCACAACAATTATAATTACACACACACACACACACACACACACACACACACACACACACACACACACACACACACACAAAACACACACACACACTTTTTATACCTTTAAAAACTACTACTTGGAAATCTCAAAATAACCACTACACAGATTTGAATATTGTGTAGTGCACACCATTTACCTCTAAACATTAAACACTTAAATTGAAATAAAACACAATATTCCCGTTTTATATAACTAGAGACACAAAATACTATTGACTATTTATGCACCACTATCACAGTCTTTGCTGGGCTAGCTTGTTTCCTGCCTGCCAGAGTGGCTGTCTGCCTAGCAGGCTTCCTGCCGGCTGGAGTAACCGACTGGCTGTCTGGCTAGCAGGCTTCTTGCCTGCTGGAGTGGCTGGCAGGCTGGATGGCTAGCAGGTTTCCTGCCTGCTGGAGTGGCTGGCAGGCTGGCCGGTTAGCAGGCTTCCTGCCTGCTGGACTGGCTGGCTAGCCGGCTTCCTGCCTGCTGGAGTGGCTGGAGTGGCTGGCTGACTGGCTAGTTGGAATACTGGCTGGCTGGAATCCTGGCTTGAGAAACAGATAAATCTCAGTCCTGTAATATTAGAGGCTGTAGAAGCGCTAATAAAAAAATTCTCTACAGCTGCAACCTGTGTAGGGCTCTTCCTGACTGAATCTCCATCCCATTCAAGAGTTGCAGCCAGTTGCTGCATGATTTACTATACCTGGACCTAACAGGGAATAGTTCTGCCTGCTGGTCTGGGTTGGTGACGTAACAGAATTGCCGTGGAAAAAAAACAGAAGTATTTGCAGCTTTTCCACGGCAATTGGGTGCAATTAAAACTCCTGTGTTTTTAAAGTCCCACGGCTTCACAGTGCAGTCAACAGGATTAGATAGCTCAACCCGTGAGTGTCCCGCTGACAACGGGATGGCTGGCAACCGTAAGTTGGACAGATTCAACAGATGCAGAAAAACACTACGGATTTCACTGTATTTCCTGACTGTCTAAAGAATAACTGGCTAGCTTATTTAATACAGCAAGGCAAGATTAGATGCTGAGATGCTTACTTCCACAAGTAAAAGTGATGAGCTTCTAACAGACTGAACTGAACTCAACTGAACTCAATTAACTGACTGTGATAACTGTCAAAGATTTTAATATCAGGCTCCAAAGAAAGCAAAACAAAACAAGCTGTTGTGTGCATTCCATCCTCTCAGTGCTGGTTATTTGATCACCTGACTCTGGTACAATACACATTCAGAACTTTGCTAAGATCTGTTGCAGTATCTGAAAATTATAGAACAGTTTCAAAAACTTCTACTCTTCCCTTCCAGAATTCTGTTTAAACATAAACATTTAATCAATTATAATAACACTGTTGATACCTTTTCAACACAAGCATCTGTACAAGTCAGTGTAATCGTCAAATGACACAAAAACAAAACTCCAGCAAATTATACTGGCATGGAGCTACTTTCATTCATTGAATGGCCACATAATCGAATTGCACATAATAGAGCCGAACATATCGTAACTGCAATTTAATGAAACCTCTCTATTTTGAAACTGAAAATAATGATATACATCCTGTGCATGTTCGAGAACAGTCAGACTTCCTGAATTCAGATTGCGTAGAAAACACAACAGCTTCTAGATTAAAATACTTCATTAAAACTAAAATATATACTTTTTAACTCTTTTGCAAGAGGGCTGTGCCCCCTTCACCCCCCAAGTCCTGGGCTTCATCCCCCACACTCCCTGCTAATTATATATACCAACTCTGAGATCACACTACAGTGGAGAAAAGGGTAATTTTGCAATACTCACTGCACCGTGATCTCATTGAAACATTGTAAACTGTATATTCTAGTTGGACGAATGAAAGTAGATCTGCTGGCATATGTTACACATGCACTGCCCTATTCTCCCTGGCACAGATGGCGATACCTCACATCGTCACATCTCTTCCCCTCTGTGAAGACTCAAGCTAGTTTTTGAAGTGACCCTGGAAAAACGTTGCTTGAGAGGAAATGGGTCTCTCTCTCCTATACCTTGTCTTGAGAGTTCATCTGCATTGGCATTGCTGTAATCTTGACTAGCTAACACAAGGAGTCCTCCTAAAGCCCCTTTAAGCTTTTGGAATTCATGCTCACAGGCTAGGGTCCACACTACCTTATCTAGCCTGTTTATCCTTGTCAAATCTGTGAGGGGAGCAGCTATTATACTTTAATTGGGAAAAACTTTCTATAATACCCCACTCTCCCTAAGAATGCCCTCACCTGCCTTTTGGTAACAGGGGCAAGCCACTCCTAAACAGCTTCCACTTTGGCAGGTTCTGGCCTAATCTTACCACTCCCCACTCTATGTTAAAGGCAGGAGACCTCTGCCATATCCACCTTACACTTACTAGGGTTAATGGTCAACCCTGCCCTTTGCAGTCTGCCCAGGACCTCCCTGACATGCTGAAGCTTCATTATGTTTAACATAATGCAATTTCTGCCCCTGCCTCCTGCCTAGCAGGTTTACCATGTAATTAACAATACTGACCTGCCTTACCATTTCAAAGGGTCCCTACCAAGCTGCCTGCAGCTTATTGTGTCTGACAGGAATGAGCACCATATTCTGCTGTCCCACAGCATGCACTTGGGCTCAAGCATTCCTGTCATACCAGAACTTTTTCTGCTGTTGGTCTCCTGACAGGTTATCCTGGGCCAAGCCCATGAGCTCCATAAGCCTTGTCCTGAGGTTTAAGACATATGCCACAACAAACTCCTTGTGGGATTCACATTCAAATGCTCATTCATTACAAATTAAATCTAAAGGCCCCCTCACCCTTTGCCCATACAGCAACTCAGAGGATAAAGAGCCTGTGGATTCCTGGGGTACCTTTCTGTATACAAACTGTAGATGGGGCAAATATTTTTCCCACTCTCTCCTAAACTGGTATGCAAATGCCCATAGCATGGTCTTTAGTGTAAAGTTTAACCTCACCATAAGACCTGTAGCTAGCCTCTAAAAGAGCTTATAATCACAGGCAAAGGCATCAATGGAGCTTTGACCTTGTCCCCTGTCTTGCCTACCTTTTGGCACTGCTCACAGGTCCTGCAGTACCCTGTTATATCCTTTGCAATCCCAGGCCAATAGAAGTTCTGCATATTATGTCTCTTGGTACACTTTATGCCTATATGACCTGCAAAAGAAATGTCATGGGCTATGGCTAGAATTGCCAGATGGTAGGCTCTGGGCACTACCAACTGCTGTATCACCTCATCCTCTAGCCCTCTCTCTCAGGGGTCCACTCTCTATACAGTAACCCTTTGCTCCAGTATACAGACTCCTCTTTTCCTTGAGCATTGGGTGTCTCCTTAGCTACCTCCCTCAAGCATCGTACAGTAGGATCCGAAAACTGAGCCTGTCTCAACTCTATCTTTGTAACCATTCCCAGTTCTCCTTCCACAGGAAGCCACGTATCTTCTAACAGCAATGCCTCACTGTTATCCTGGGTACTACCACTCACATCTGTCCTTGCAGTCACAATGTCCACAGGAACATCAGTACTTACCAGCAGCTGTGGCTCATTTTGAGGCTCACTGATACAAGATAGCTCCCTCCCTGAAATAGCCACATCACCATCCCCAGCTTCAGGTGTGGGGTCTTTCTGGGTCTCCCCCAGGCTACCAGGCCTACATGCCAGTCTCCAAGCCTGACTGCACGTAGCCGCATGCACACAAGGTACTGCATTATCAAAATCATTCCCTATCAAGGCATCTAAAGGAATATTCTCAAATACAACTACCTGCTTGCTTCCTTTTCCTCCATCCTAGTCAAGGTGAACCCTGGCCAAAGGTATTTGGAATAGGATCCATCCTAAAGCTCTGATTGGAGTGGAATGCCCAAGCAAGTACTGCTCCTCTTTAACCACTGCAGGCCTTACAATAGTTACGTCAGAGGCTATGTCTTTATTTAGCATCGGCCTGTCTTCCATCCACTAAGATAGGATACAAACTCTGAGGAGAGTTTGGTATCCCTTTTGTCTCCAGACACCTTACTACTGGCACACTGTTATTACCACTTGCTGGCTCCCCAACCTTTTTTTTCCCACCTTGCTTCAGTGGTCATTTGTATGTTACATGGCCCCTCTGGTTACATACAAAACATCTAACGCCTGATCCTGGCTGTATACCTGAACTAGTGGCTTTCCCTGTTACTGGTAAACTCTCTTGGGGTGATTTAGGCTGCACATCATGGGTTCCCATATATCCATGTGCAGCACTGGGTATCCCCTTCTTGTGCAGTGATGCCTGCTTGCTAAGCAGAGATCCCCTTTTCTCCCCAGCTCATCTGCAGAGTTACACTCCCTGTCTGCCAACCAGATTCTCATGTCCTCAGACAAAGTATTAAGGGCTTGTTCCCTCACCAAAACATCTGACAGCCTTTCAAAAGTGGTGACCTGACACTCACTCACCCACCTATGAAAATAAGTGTTTAACTCATCAGTATAATCACATACACTTTCATCTGCCTTGCGTCTATGCTCACGAATCTTTTTCTGTAAGCTTCAGGTGTTAATTTATAATGGTTCAATAAACATTGTTTCACTCTATCTTAGTTTAAACAATCAGTATCAGACAATATAGAAATAGCAGTTACAGCTTTACCATGGAGTAAGAGGGTCAGGAACCACACCCAGTGCTCTTGGTCAACATTATACTGTTTACATATTCTTTCAAATATATGAATAAAACTATCGAAGTTATCCCCATCTGCAAATTGTGGAAGAAATATACTGACCTGGGTATTCCTTTCCTCATTACCTCCATGACCCCGATGAAGAGCCAATGTCATCTTGTGGCTGCTTCTCTTTTTCTTCAGCCTCCATTCACTGCAGTCTCTCACTTTATTGGATCTCCAAACGTCACAGTCTTCTCTTCGGTCTCCAGTTCATGCTGACGCTGCTTCTCCTTTTCTTCAGTGTCCAAATGTTTGGCCTCCAGTTCAAGTCTCTTTAACTCCAGACAGATTTTTAAGTCCTCTGAGGAAAGATGAACTGTCCTTTTTCTGAAGACTGCACATCTCCACCACCAGACTGGTTGTCTTCCTGGTCACTGGTCTGTGCTGCAGCTGTGATTAAGGTTGAAATCTTTTCCTCTTTAGTCCAGTTAGGATGCACCAGTCTTTTGGCTTCGCACACTTAGCCAACTGGCACATATGTCAGCAGAGGATTATTGTAGCTGACACTTTGCCTGCTTTCCCTGACTAAACTAAAGTAAAAAAAATAAATAAATAAAACTGTTGTGAAAATGAAACTCTGAATGTTTACATTGTGGCTGTTGAGAGTATAAACACCATCAGTGACAACTGCCCACAGGCTATCATCATCATCAACATCATCATCACCCCCTTTTTCCATTTTTTTCTACATGGGGTCAGGGTATTGTGTTAACTGTCACCAGCTCTCTCGATTCAGTCCCACACACCTGCCTTCTTCAACACTCATGCCTGAGTGTCACAGATCTTCTTTCACACAATCAATCCACCACTTTGCTGGATGACTTCACTTCCTCTTACCTTCTTTCTGTCTGTCCCAAATGTTCCTCACCAGATTGTCTTCTGCTTTTGTGCACATGTCCAAACCACTGTAATATGTTCTCTTTGATCTTTTCTGCAATTGGAGCTACCTTGCCATCTGCTCTTATGTCCTCATTTCTTTGTCTGTCCCACAGTGTGCGTCCTACCACCCTTCTCAGGCACTTCATTTCCATCACCTCTAGATTCTTCACCTGTTCTGCCTTTACTGCCCAGGTTTCTGTACCATACAGTAGTAGTAGTACTGGTCAGACCACTGTCTTGTATACCTTACTTTTCAGCTTCTTTGGCATTTTTCTATCATAGACTACACCAAACACTCTATGCCAGTTAGCTGCAGCCCCTCTGATTCTAGCTTTTACCTCTTCATTCAGACTTCCCTTCTCCTCAACCACCCCTCACAGATACTTGAAGCTGTTTATCTGTTCCACTGTCTTCCCTTCTATCTCTATTCTCAACTTCTTGTGATTTCCCCAATTTGCTGCCATTACCACTGTCTTATCTGTGCTTAGTTTCATTCCATGTGCCTTCAGTTTTACATTCCATTCTCCTATCCTTTGCTGAAGTTCTAGCTCAGAGTCTGCCTGTAATGTCACATCATCTGCATACAGCAACTTTGTTGATCTGCCACCTATGACCTGTTTGCTCTGCCACCAATATGTGATGGTCTCTCTACCCTGGGCCATTAATCAAAGAGTCTCAATCCTCACCACTGACACCAGTGAGAGACAGTCACTAAGAACAGGAATAGACTTACACAGTATTTTAAATGCAGCTCTCTGCATCAAGCACAATTTCCCCCCCAGAGCGCACAGGGAATCTGCTCCAGACCTGGAGCTGGACTCTCTGTCTTACCTGATCCCAAACAAGACACACTTTGGTGCACTGTGTCCCGGTTCCAAGTAGCTGACACATCCACACTTGGATATTTTATTTTCACACATACACATTCCTGGGAAAGGCTGGTACAGATTTACTAGCTGTACCCCTTCTGCTCTGAGGTAACCTCACTGCCACCAGTCAACCACTGTTAGGCTGTTACAAAGGTATTCAATTATACTGAGTAAAATCAATAATAACATAAATGGTCGAGTGTAAACAAAGCAGCCAGGTGTTTTGGAGTAGCCAAGGCATCACTAAAATAAGCACAAGTACTCTCAAGATTTTAAAAGTATTCTCTAAAAGGCCAGCCAGAATGAAAGGTATAAAAACATTTAGCAATAAATAATAAAATAGAAAACATGAGAATACTAAATATCTAAGTACAACAAACATCAGAGTTTCAATCACAGGAGAAATAAAAATGCCACAGTTGGACAGATTCAAACAGATGCAGAAAAATACTACTTAACTGATCTCACTGTATTTCCTGACAGTCTAACTTTATTAATACAGCAAAACAAGATTAAATGCCGAGATGCTTACTTCCACAAGACAAGGTGATGAGCTTCTAACAGACTAAAGGGAACTCAGCTGAACTCAATTAACTAACTGTGATAACTGTCATAGATTTTTACATCAGGTTCTAAAGAAAACAAAACAAGCTGTAGTGTGAGTTCCATCCTCTCAGTGCTGATTATAGAATGACACCACATTTCATCACCTGACTTTGGTGCAGTAAACAGTCAGAGCTTTGTTAAGATGTGTTGCAGTATTTGAAAATTATAGAACAATTTCAAAAACTTCTACTCTTCCCTTCCAGAATTATTTGTTTAAACATAAACTTTAATCAGTTATAATACCACTGTTGATACATTTTTAACACAAGCATCTGTACAAGTCAGTGTGATACTCAAATGATACAAAATTATTTACAAAACTCAGTTAATTATTCTGGCGTACATTACAAGTACACTGCCCTATTCTCCCTGGCACAAATGACAATAGCTCACATTGTCACACTAGTTATTAAGGATTCCATTGTAAGACATACTGATATCTCCCATACCAGGCTAAATAAGGAGAAGATCACAGTGAGCTGTCTGTCTGTCTGTCTGAAGCCATGATCCACCAGATCATGAATACACTTAGGTCTTTAAACCACAAGTACCAGTATAACACAGTCATAGTCCATTTGGGCATAAACAACCTAAGACATACCTGACTGGACTATATGAAGAGAGACATGATGGAATTCTGCGAATATGTATCTCAGGTAGGGTATGAATTTATCCTTGACTAGCATCCTATCTTCATCAGCGATGATGCCAGATTACCAGTAAAAATGACTGACTTCAACAACTGGCTTAGTTTCTGGTGTCAAAACAAGGGGATCCAATATTTGTCAACCTGGGGAGACATGATCAACAAACCACAATGCTTTGCCAGAGATGGTTTACACTTGTCACCACTTGGTTTCTAGAAACTGGCAAAATCTTAAATCTATCCCCATATGCCTTTTTTGGGTGTATATTAGTTCACCAAAAAGCGATTTCAGCGAACACCTAAATATCGACTGCACTTCAGTGAAAATCATTTCAGAAATTCACTGAATTTACCAAGGGCAAGTAAATACTTGTCCTGCAGCACAATGGACCGACATGCAAGTAAATCAAACCCACACAAGTGGGGGGGTTCACCCCCCCCCACACACACACACACACACACATCCTGATGAGGGGGGGTGCCCCCCACCCCACCCAACTATATATACCAACTTTGAGATCACACTACAGTGGAGAAAAGGGCAAAGTTAAATAGAAGGCCAACTACTTCTTTGATCTTGGTAAATTCAGCAAATCGCTGAAACGATTTTCGCTGAAGTCCGGTCAATGTTTAGCTGTTCATTGAAATCACATTTCAGTAAACTAATATAGACCCCCCCCTTTGTTAGGCCATACCAAGTTGTTAAACCCCCCAACATTAAAAAAAAATCACTCATGACTTCCTAAAGGTACTGCTGTTCAATGCTAGGAGTTTAAATAAAAAACTGCCTTTCCTGGAAGCACTCCTCACCTGGGAGAATGTAGACATATGTGCAGTCATGGAAACATGGCTCAGAACCATAGAAAGCACCCCAACTGTCAAAGGGTACAATGCATTTCAATCCCCCTCAGCTCAGGATAAAACAATGGGAGGAGGTGTCTCAATGCTCATAAAGGACAAGTATATGGCTAGACTGGTCCAACAACATGACTCGCTTGAGCTATTCCATGCCCAACTAACCATAGGTGAGGTGCGACCCCCTATCATATCCTTGCTAACTACAGATCCCTTAACATGAATCTGGAAACCACACCTCCTACCTAAACCTACTGGAATCTCTTAACATTCAGCCTAGCACCATAGTTATGGGTGACTTCAACTATCCCTCCATAAACTGGGAGACTTATACGACCCATAATTCATTTGCTCAGAGGTTTTGGACTTCGACAATGCAAACACCCTGACAAATGACTAGTCCCAAAACCATGTTCTCAGGCTTTAACAATGTAAAGGTTTTTATCCATTCAGCTAGAGCTACAAATATCCTAGACTCATGAACATGGGGGATGCTGCTCCCTCCTGTGCATTAACTCCTCCCTGATAAGATCTGACCATAAAGCAATTTCCTTTAGTATTAAAACTAACCTCAAACCCCCATTAAACTCCAAACCTGTTAAGAACTTTGCCAAGGCCAATTACCTCAAACTAAGTGATAGCTTAAAAACTTCCAAGCCCCACTGACCCTTGATGACACTGAAGCCTACTCTCAGCTGTACACAAAAGCACTGTACAATCACATTCATAGCTGTATAAAGAAGGCAGTACCTGTCCAAATCAAACCTATGATTAATGGCGTAAATAAACCATGCTGACTATTCAACAAAAGGAAAAAAATCCTCTCCAAAGCTAAGAAGGAACAGACAAAACAGTGCAAAAAGACACTCACCAGTCTAAACAAACAAACTCAAGAGCTGGTAAAATCTGCCAAAGCAAACTATGAGGCAAAGATAGGCTCCCAGGTGAAAGATAACCATAAAGCTTTTTTTTAATTATGTTCATAACCTCAGGGGAAACACTCTGCAATGTGCGGAATTAAACATGAACAGCAACACTTACACCCAGCCTGAAACTATGGCAAATCTGCTGGCTGAGAAGTTCAGTTCAAACTTCTCCCAGCATCACCTCCTACCAAACCCAAAGAAATACCCACAACTATCTCCCTACTGGTCATTTCCAGGGAATAGGTCCTTTATGGGCTTGCTGAAGCCAAAAACACAGTCTCCATGGGTCCCGACAACATTTCAGGATGCTTCTTAAACAGCTTAAAACAGAATCTGTCAGGGCCACTACAAACCCTCTTTAACCATAGCCTCCAGATGGGCTTTGTCCCAGAGGAATGGAGGACTGCAACAGATGTCCGTCTGCACAAGGAGGTCTGTCAACTGACCCAGGGAACTACAGACCCATAAGCTTGACCAGTCTTTTCTGCAAGGCTATGGAGAGAATTATCATGGACCTGATCAATAACAACATAGGAACCCTCCAAACACTGGACCAGACCCAGTTTGGCTTTGTGAAAGGGAGGTCTTGCCTGCTTATTCTGGTAGACTTCTTCAAAAAATTCACCAGGGCCATGGCTGAAGGTAAACTGGTGCACATTGCTTATCTAGACCAGGCCAAAGCTTTCAACACAGACTCAGTGTGCCAATAAACCACAGTCCAGAAGGCAAAACAACGTAAACAACACACTAGTCATAGGTGATTCTATAGTCAGGCACATTGATGTCCCACTCACCAGGCTAAACAAGGAGAAGGTCAGTGTCAGCTGCCTGTTGGGTGCCAGGAACTACCACATAACCCACGCACTCAGGTCACTCCACAACAAGTACAAATATGACTCTGTCATTGTCCATGTTGGTGTGAACGACCTGAGACGTACCTCCCTGGACTACATGAAAAGTGACATGGAAGAGCTCTCCAGTCATGTAGCCTAGGCAGGTATGACCCTAGTAAAACAAACAAGGCGACTCTGTCTGTACGCGGACTTGTTTAATATTAACTACAAAAACACAACTCAGAGCAGACAATATACATAAATAAAATATAATAAGATACTGAGCGCTTTCACCCCTATACAATAAGGGTATCTTCAGAGTATCAATTGCTTAACGTAACACATCACTTAAATAGTGTAGCTGGTTTCAATTAACCAATCACAATAAACTATAGTTTAAATATTTATTTAAGTATAGACTTATTACATAGGGAAAACCATTAGGAGGTTAAGGGACCGCATCATGGAGCATAACAGAGACATAAAAAACAAAAAATTTACCAACTCACTGTATACTCACAGTACTAAATGTAAAGATTTTAAAAGATTTATATTTTTTGTTATCGACAGGATCCCTTACAATTCAAGTAAAGGAGGTGATGACAATATTCTTTTAGAAGTTAAAGAATGTTTATGGCAGCTAAGACTAAATGTTAACAATTCACCTGGCATTAATGAACAAATTTCAATTTTAAGTATTTTAAAATACAAATCACATTTTATATGAAGGTGAAACATTGATGAAGTATTTATATTGAATTTTTGTGTTATTAATTTAAATATGTATTTTTAACATTAACAATGTTTTCCTTCATAAACATTTCACCCTGATTTTACAATTCATTCATTTAAGCTATATATGTTTTACGATAGGTATTTTTTGGAAGAATTTGTAGATTTTTATTACCAATTTTTTTATACATTTTTTGATTATGGAGGCGTTGGTTCTATACTTTATTGTGATTGGTTAATTGAGACCAGCTACACTATTTAAGTGATGTGTTACGTTAAGCAATTGATACTCTGAAGATACCCTTATTGTATAGGGGTGAAAGCGCTCAGTATCTTATTATATTTTATTTATGTATATTGTCTGCTCTGAGTTGTGTTTTTGTAGTTAATATTAAACACGTCTGCGTACAGACAGAGTCGTATTGTTTGTTTTACCAGTTTACAGTTTCTTTTACTTTTGTTACTTTGGTCTTCGTAAGGCATCTGTTTTTTTCATTGGGCTACTTCGAAATTATTATGGAGCAGCTGTTGCAGCAACATTTGGACATCACCAAATGCCTCATAGCTGTTTTACAAGAACAAGGAACTAAAATTCCAATTGGGTTATCTAGTGACACTAATATTTCCTTAACAGACACAGAGGAGCAGCTTTTTACGCTACACTCTACTCCTGGAGCTGGAAATAACCTTCCGTCGGCTAGCAATGGTTCGAGGGGTTCTATTGGAGGAGGAACCTTATTGGGTAGAACAGGAAATGCTGGAGCTGAATTTCCGCCTCCGAACGCCACATCGAATGCTAGGGACGGCAGTAATGGAAGGAATACGGCCTTTAAACAGTTTGTGGACATCAATGACTTATTAACAGCACCTAGTTTTGCTTTGGTGGTTAAGTCAAACAACAAGGACATGGGAAACTTAAATAAAAAGTTACTGGAATTTGAAAAGGTACTGAAAACTTATAAATCATTGCAAATGGACAATGTGTTTCTTGAAATATCTATTGAATGAAAACAGGTGCCAAAGGGACTGCGCATTTTCAAACTTCCCTTTGGCTTTGATTATAATTCCGATACATTTAATGAACTTTTGCAATTGTTTGATAACACTGGCTTGCAATTAATGAGACTTATTATAAAGAATAACAACATTAAACTGGCTAAGTTGAATGATGTTTTAACAAGTTTGGACAATAATATAAGGAATAACTTGTTATTTGAATACAACAAACACCGCTTTGAGAACATTATCAAAGACATGGACAGATTTATAAATAAAAGATTGGAAATAAAAAACAACAAGCTTTACAGGGATAGTAATGATTATAAAAACCAAAGGGTATACACTCATTTTAAAGAATTTTAAAACATTACCAGGGCTAGACAGAAACATAGTGATAGAGCAACCTCTTTAGATGAGCAGAATGGTTGTAATGACAACAATGCAGTTCAGCATAAAGATTACAATTACAATAGGACATACAAACAAGTAACATCCAATAAAGATAATGATAAAGTTTTTTTAGAAGAACCAGTACTGAGGCAATCAGAATGGATACGCGACCGTTACCAGGGTCAGTATCAGTATCCAAATTGATACAGGGATGTTCAAAGGTACAGGACAGATTCACATTATTAGATGTAACATATGTGGGTCACGGAAGTATCTTACCTCAGCTTATTAATTATAACAATAAAATCTGTGATGAGTCAACTATAGTTACTGATTTTGAGAGTTATGTAACCACTTTATTGGGAAATGATGCTGAACATGCTATTAACAATGACAAAACCATGAATGAAGAGGTTTTATATTCTGACAGTAGTTTCATTTTCAGTACCAGTATGGTTACAATTACTAGTCAGCCAAAAGAAAGTTGCTCTATTGTTGTTGATGGTGGTTTTTCTTTATATAATTATACTGACACAGAATTTGGTTGTGATTATATTTCACCTTTTAAAAAAGGTTTTTCCTATGTGCCTAGTTTTAAGTTGGGCATAGGCAAGATATTGATTAATTTAAAAATGTTTACAAGACTTTTGAATTTGAAATTGTTTTTTGCCATGGATACTAACACCAGAATTGATCCTGAAACAACTTATTGTGTTTTAAAAAGAGCTAGTACCTTCATATCCCCTCAAAATCCAGTTATCCATTTATTTGAAATGTTATGTGAGGTACAAATACGCAGGATTTTATCTAAATCAAAGACTTTTAATGATAATTTAACTAAAGCTGAGAGATTTTGCTTGAGAGAACTGACAAAAACTGACCAATACAGAGTTATGAAACCGGACAAAGGAGGAGGGGTTGTGGTAATGTCTAAAGTAGATTATTTAAATAAAATGACTAATATGTTAAGTGATAGTAAAACATACGAAAAGGTATCTAAATATGAGATGTGTAGGGCCTACACAAAGTAGATTGGTTATTATATGAATATTTGATGGAAGGTATGATTAGTAAGGATGAATATGACTATCTTTTGGTTGAGTTTCCAATTACTCCATCTATTTTTGGTATACCGAAAATTCATAAGAATACAAACAATCCACCTTTCAGACCAATCGTTTCAGCCAAAGGATCTAAATTAGAGGTTGTGGCCCATTACATAGGTATAAACTGTAGAGATACTTTAACTATGTTACCACACATTCTTAAGGACTCGTGGCATTGTCTGGAAGTTGTTAAGGAGCATGCTGCCTTTATAAATAAGGACACTATGATGGTAATTATAGATATAGTCAACCTATTTTCAGTTATACCACACAAATTGGGTTTAACTATGTTTGAGGCAAGTTTGTCCAAATTCAGTACTATGCACATTGTCAAACGTAAACTACTCATTGATATGATGGAATTGGTTTTAACAAACAATTACATTTACATGGATGGAGAATATTACAGACAATGTGCAGGTGTGGCTATGGGTGCAAGGTGTGCACCCATATATGCCAACTTAGTGCTGGCTCAATGGGAGACAGAAAGAATTTTTACTTCTAAATATTGGCCAAAAATTTTACTTTACTGTAGGTTCCTTGATGATATACTAATTTTTTGGAGAGGAAACAAGGATGAAATGTTAGAATTTATATCATTCCTAAACACCACATCCAC
Source organism: Protopterus annectens (assembly GCF_019279795.1). Classification (NCBI taxonomy): domain Eukaryota; kingdom Metazoa; phylum Chordata; order Ceratodontiformes; family Protopteridae; genus Protopterus; species Protopterus annectens. The sequence goes on from NC_056745.1 coordinate 1,364,930,545, forward strand.
CTTTTTGAATTTCACACATAAAATATTTGAGAACGATTGTGAATATTTAGACATTTTATTTCATAAAAATGAGGAGGGACTGGAATCAAATATATTTAGGAAAAAAACTTACTCAAATTCCTTTTTATATTATAACAGTAGCCATCCACATTTTCAAAAGAGGAATTTAGTAAAAGGACAGATGGTGAGGTTATCACACATTATAAGCGAAGATTCAAAGTTTTCTATTGAAATGGACAAACTTGTTAAAATGTTTCAAGACAGAGGTTACCCACAAAAATTACTTTTTAACATAAAAAAAGAGATTTTTCACAAGAGGCACATTAAATATAAACCTATCATAAAACAAGGACATGATAATACATTAAATAGAAAAAATAAATTAATGAAAAACAAGAAGGATGCATTTAGTCTACCTTTTAATGAAGAAACGTGCAATAATTAATATACTAAATGAGACATGGGCTAGTGTTTTTGTGAACAAATCAGAAATTTTGAATAGAATAGGAAATTACCCGAATGTTACATATAGTAGGGGGAAGAATTTAAAAGAATATTTTGAGACAAGTAACAACAATCAATCCTACAAGAACTCAAAAATGAATAAATGTGTTTTTTGTAAGACATGTAAATTTATAAAAGATGGTCCCTATGTGGCAGTACAAAATTATGGTAGATCCATTAAGTGTCCTGGTTTTTGTAACTGCAACACAAAAATGGTAATATACCTAGCTTCATGTCTATCCTGTTCAGCTTATTACATAGGGAAAACCATTAGAAGGTTAAGGGATCGCATCATGGAGCATAATAGAGACATAAAAAACAGAAAATTTACCAACTCACTGTATACTCACAGTACTAAATGTAAAGATTTTAAAAGATTTATATTTTTTGTTATCGACAGGATCCCTTACAATTCAAGTAAAGGAGGTGATGACAATATTCTTTTAGAAGTTAAAGAATGTTTATGGCAGCTAAGACTAAATGCTAACAATTCACCTGGCATTAATGAACAAATTTCAATTTTAAGTATTTTAAAATACAAATCACATTTTATATGAAGGTGAAACATTGATGAAGTATTTATATTGAATTTTTGTGTTATTAATTTAAATATGTATTTTTAACATTAACAATGTTTTCCTTCATAAACATTTCACCCTGATTTTACAATTCATTCATTTAAGCTATATATGTTTTACGATAGGTATTTTTTGGAAGAATTTGTAGATTTTTATTACCAATTTTTTTATACATTTTTTGATTATGGAGGCATTGGTTCTATAGTTTATTGTGATTGGTTAATTGAGACCAGCTACACTATTTAAGTGATGTGTTACATTAAGCAATTGATACTCTGAAGATACCCTTATTGTATAGGGGTGAAAGCGCTCAGTATCTTATTATATTTTATTTATGTATATTGTCTGCTCTGAGTTGTGTTTTTGTAGTTAATATTAAACAAGTCCGTGTACAGACAGAGTCGCCTTGTTTGTTTTACCAGTTTACAGTTTCTTTTACTTTTGTTACTTAGGTATGACCCTAGCCCTGAGTAGCATCCTGCCATTGCCCAGAATGATACCACAATACAGGAACAAAATGATCGACTTCAACAATTGGCTAAGCTTCTGGTGTCATTCTAAAGGGATCCAGTATCTGTCTGCCTGGGACGACATGGTCGACAGACCACGATGCTTTGCCAGAGATGGCCTGCACCTAACGCCCCTGGGATTCCGGATACTGGCTAAGGGTCTTGCCGCCCCTATAGTGCCTTTTTTATGCAAGGTTCAAATGACAAATTCACCATCGTAACAGGAACAGGCAAGCAAAAACTGAGGGTAAGGCTACTCAATGCTAGAAGACTAAATCTCAAAATGCACTCACTCGAGGCACTCCTTAAAATGGAGAACATCGACATCTGTGCAGTGGCTGTGACCTGGTTCAAGGCTCTAGAGAGCATCCCTGCATTAACAGGCTATAACTCATACCACACTTTTTGGCTATCTAACCTGGAACAGAACACCAAAGACGGAGGTGTGTCCATATTCATTAAGGATATCCACACCTCCAGGCTAGTTGTGCAGCATAATGCATCCAAGGTTATCCAAGTGCAACTAACTCTGGGCAAAACTGCAATCCAAATTGTAGCTTGCTACAGATCCCCCACCATGCCCCAGGATTCCCACTCCTCTTTTCTTGATATATGGGAAAAAATTAGGGTTCAACCAAACACTCTAATAATGGGCGATTTCAACTACCACATCATTAACTGGGAAAACTACTCATGTACCAACTCCTTTGCTCAATGCTTTCTGGAATTCATAAATTCCAATGCCCTGGATCAACTTATCCACACCCCCACCAGAGGCAACAATATCCTAGACCTAGTCATTACCAACATGAGTGACCGGTGTTCCACACCTGAAATCAACTCCTCATTAGTCAGATAAGCTAATCACCCTAGATATCCACATCCCGCCCACACCCACCATTAAGGAAACCATGGTAAAAAATTTCTCCAAAGCCAACTTCATGCTTCTTAAGATAAAAGTGGCAAACATCATGACACCCATGCAGATGGACAATACAGTTACGACTGCTGAATCCTACACAAATGCACTCTATAAGCACTTACACGAGTACATGGATCGTGCTATCCCAAACAGAACCAAGACATTATCCTCCAAAAAAAGGAAGCCAATCTGGTGGTCCTCTGCCATAAACAAACTCTACAACAGAAGGAAGAAATTGTTGCAAAAGAGAGTAAAATCCCATGAGTGGAGGAGCTCCGTGGTCAGCCTCAGTAAGAAGCTGAGATCCCTTATAAGATCCTCCAAAGCTAGTTACAAAAACAAAATCACCACTGATTCTAAGGGCAACCATAAAGCATTCTATAGCTATGTCAAGAATCTCAATGGCAACACCCGGATCTGCTCTGAGTTACAGCACAACGGCATGAAAATTACAGAACCAACTGATATTGCCAACATCCTGGCAGATAGGTTCAGTGCTAACTTTACCCCACTCTCACCCCCTAAAGGGCCCATATCTATATAGGAAGAATGCAGAGTGCCTGTAATCACATCTATGCAGGTAAAAGCTGCACTCTCTAAAACCAAAAACACAGCATGCATGAGATCGGACAATATCCCAGGCTGCATGTTACATGAACTTCAGAATGAACTGGCTCCCCACCTAAGCACCATGTTCAATCATAGTCTCATGTCAGGCTTTGTGCCCACTGAATGGTGCACAGCAACAATTATCCCACTCCACAAAGGGGGAGCCACCACTGATCCTGGGAACTATCACCCTATTAGCCTGACAAGCCTGGTCTGCAAGGCCATGGAATGTATCATCATGGAACCCATAAACAAAGACACTGGTAACCTCCAAACTCTGGACCCCACCAAGTTCAGGTTTGTGAAAGGCAGATCATGCCTTCTGAACCTGATCGACTTCTTTGAAGCAGTCACCAAAGCCATAGCCGAGGGTAAGGTAGTTCACACCTATCTTGACCTCGCCAAGGCTTTCGCCACCATCCCCCATTCTTGAATTATAGCTAAACTCACTAAACTAGGTATAAATACCAACGTCACAAGATGAGTTGCCAACTGGCTCACTGACAGAACCCACTCTGTAAAAGTTGCCGACTCCAAATCTGACTTCAAACCAGTGACAAGTGGAGTACCACAGGGTTCAGTCCTAGGACCTCTCCTGTTTGGCATCTACTTCTCTGAAGTACAGGCTAACACAGAAGGCCTCTGGCTAATGAAGTTTGCAGATGACTGCAAACTAGGAGCCATAGTTGAGTCCCCAAATGATGTGGACATCCTACAGAAGGGCCTCACTGAGACAGATGCCTGGTGTCAGAGGCATGGCCTCAAGCTTAATGCCAAAAACTGCATTGTCATCCCTTTTGGTAAAAACTCTGTACCCATGAACTACCACATAAACGGCAGTCTTCTTAATGTCGAATGTGTGATAAGAGACCTTGGGACCCAGGTGGACAGTTGTCTCTCCTTTGATAATCACATCACCACAGTAGTCAGGAAATCCTTCTATGTGGCACACCTCATCGCAAAAGGGTTCTCATCCAGGAAAAAAAAGGGCACTGTTCCCCTCTCCTCAGCACTCATTAGACCCATTATGGAGTACAACGCCCTTTTTGGAATGTACCTCACAAGACATCTGCAGCAGCTGGAAAGGCCACAGAAGTACCTTACAAAGAGGATTACTGGCCTCAAACAGATGCCCTACACTGACCGTCTCAAAAAACTCCAGCTTTACTCTGTAGCCTATCACCTACTCTGAGGAGATCTCTGCCTAACATATAAAGCTATGTTAAACCCAGAGCTGTTGGACATGCTACACCTAAAGAAATCCCAATCCATCCGAGCTACATGCTCTAGGGACCTAAACCTTGTCACCACAATAAACAGGACATACTGGAGGGATAGATTCCTGTCCCAGAGACTTCCTATACTCTGGAACAAGCTACCCATCTATGTCAAGCAAAGTTCTTCATTAGCACTCTTCAAGAAAAATCTTGATGAGTGGATGGGAAATAGGAAATAAACCCCGGGGATCACTTCTGTGGCTCTGCTCGACAGGGGGCACAGGAAATTAACTTTCTTGGGTGGCGTAAGCCAGGGAACCTTGTTGGCTAGGCTTACTTAGGCCCTTGGGCTGATAGCTTAGTACCTATCTATGAACCTATGAACCTATGAATACTGTCAGAAAATAGGCATTCACCTTTTCCTCCAAGAAAAAAAAAATTATTCAGCATAACAACTGTCAAGTGCTTCTCAGAGTTACTTTGCCAAGTTAATTAGGAGCTGTGGCCATTAAAGGGGGAGATCACATGGCTAATTAGCATTACCTGCTCCCCTGGACTGCCACATTAGCAAGGTTCCATATCATAGTAAGCCTTTCTGAATCACAGAGAGTTCATTTTTATAGAAATAAGACAGTATAAAATCAATAGATAATCACAAATATTGAGGTGAGAAATACAATACAGAAGTAAAGAAATGTCTAAAATATTCTCAGAGCCTTATTTCATGGTCAGAATGTTCTATGATATTTTAAGAATGACATAAAACAAGAGTATATGGATTTATGTGTGAAAATAAATATGCATAAAATTGAAAATATTAATAAATAAACAAAAGTGTAGCATATTATGATAACTATTCTTTCTTAGTATTTCTTAATTATTCTGTTTTAATTACCCTTTTCTTTCCCTATTTTTCAGATTCATTTGATATAGAGAAGTACAGTGGTAAATACGTTTAAAAATACAAATTGTTTGAATCTTTTTCTTTGCCCATAGAGGTTTTATACAGGTAAATTTCATGTTCTATTTAGTGTGCATATTTAATCTACAGAGATGCTATGAATTTAAAATTGCAGAATAATTAATCCATTTTTATATCTGCAGAATCATCTGTGAATAGAGGCATTATAGAATATTTAACCTGACTGTTGTATTTAGGTTATTGGATAGTTTGTTTAAGATTTTCTAGTTAGACAAGGAGCTGGGGTTTCCAGATTGGGGGTAGATTTATTCAGGTAGAAATAATATTCTTTATTAATGTGTGGTTTGCTTGTTACATTTTTCTCATGTATATTTTTACTCTGTTTTCTTCTGTTAAAAAATCATTTACAGGTTGTTTTGAGCAATTTTATTTGTATGGTTTATCACTGACTATATAAATGGAGAGGCATATTACTAAACTATAAATGACAGCTTTACCAGTTTTGCCCTTAAATGTTAATGACCTAAGCAGTGATTATGAAAAAAAAGGTTAAAACAAATATTTTAAACTAAGTAAATAAATACAGAGTTCCTACAAGAAACAGTTTTACTTGAAATAGGTATTCAGAAGTTTTGATTTAAAGATTATGCAGCACTGGTTAATTTCTATTTTAAAAAGAAAAGTAGTATCATAAATGTGTGAAAAATAAGATTGTTATTTTATTGGATATTAAATAAAGAAGACACTAGTCCACGTAAGGAGCCAAGATACTCACTTTTTAAAAATGTAGGTTGCTATGTTAAACGTAAAATATGTAATAATTTTGTAAAACCCACTGTAATCTCTCTGAAAATGCTTTATTTTAACACTTTGAATACCTAGAACACTCTGGACACGTCAGACACTTTGAAAAAATCTTAGTTACTGCAAAAAAGTTGTACATTCTGAAAATAATCGGACATTATAGCTTTTTCGAACATTTTAAACACTTTGGAGATTATTTCAAATACTGTAATCATTATGTCGCTATTTCAGACATTTTGAATAACTCGGTAATTATTTTAAACACTTTGAATGCTATGCTACATATTTGGCAACTGAGAATCATTTAAAACAAATTTAAGTACCAGCGAATAATCGCTGACCTGTTTACAAGTTCGCTCATGTATATTAAGCCACTTCTAACTACGTTCCTCATGGTTTGCAAGCTGCTTCAACTTTGGATCCCCTTCTGACACCATGCTGCATGTCTCATGTATTTAAATGAGACACTGAGGCACAGGATGGGTTCAAGACGTTTACTGTACATAAACGCATCAGGAGCAGTATCCGGAACATATACTTCAAACTTCTTAAGCTTACTGACTGACTCATTACTTCTGACACACTCACATATGTGTCTGTATTCAAGCTAGCACTCACACTGAATGACTATACAAAATGGCACTGATCTCACACGCGCTCAGTAACTTATATTCATGTGCTATCTAGCTACAGTGGCTGACCAAGTACAATATACACACTGATCTACACCCATTATTCTTAAGTTTTTGGTAACCAGACAGGTATTGGCAAGACATATATCAAATTATTTGAATTCAAAAACTGATGCAGTTAATGTCATTTCATGTCCATTGGTTGATCGCAATGCTATTGTTTTTAGATGGCTATAGATTATTAAAAAAGTATCAATAATTAATAGAGTGTTCCTTATATGATCAAATTTAAAGAACTTAAAGTCTGATTAGATGAAGAAATTAAAATTTATTTCTCAAAGAAAAATCTATTTTATGAGCATAGAAAAATGTAAATAAAAAGTAACAGTAAATATACATACATTGTTTAATTATACAAACTCCACTCCACACACCTTCAGATAGAAACAACTCTGATCCAAAACAATACCAAAACAGCAACAGCAAAATCTTCAGAAGTCAGGAATCGAAAAACAGGAACCAAAGTCAAATCCAAAAGCAAATTCTTTATTCTCCAGCGCCTCGGTGTAACCACCTTTCAAGAGTATACATTCTCACTGAAAGAATGGATATATATATATATATACTCATAGCAATTAATTAAGCAGTTAATTAAACAATTATGTTCAAAAAAGTTTTAAAGAAGACACCTCCAGTTTATTTCATTATTCAATCCACAGGGTGTCATTGTATTGTATTTCAAAATAAAAATACTTTCCTTATGTTGTAAGTTATATTTCAATGCATTTTCATCATTACAAAGACATTTCACACTTTCTAAAACTGTTCCTGTTAAAAATGAAGCATCACTATTATGATAAACACTAAAATGTGTGGCAATAAATTTATTTTCCCTTTTATGTCTTATGTCTCTAATGTGCTCACCTAACCTAATACGAAACTCTCTTTTAGTTTCACCTATATAATATAATCCACAGGGACAGTGTAAAGCATACACAACTCCCTTACTTCTACAGGTAAAACTATCTCTTACTGTAAAGAATTGTTTTATTGTTTAATACTTTTTCAAATTATTAAGTATGAATTTGTCTGTTTTTTCAAAATGTAATTAAATATTTAAAAAAAGGATTTTTCCTATGACTAAAGTAAGGGAGATGTGTGTGTGTGTGTGTGTGTGTGTGTGTGTGTGTGTGTGTGTGTGTGTGTGTGTGTGTGTGTGTGTGTGTGTGTGTGCATGTGTTACTCCAACTCATAAATCACCTAATCCATTCTTCTCTGTAACCTCTAACAATGCTGCCAACATAACCCCAGATACTACAACCTGCCTACTAGGTGTAACAATTGATAATCGTCTCAACTACAATGACCACATCAACTCCACCATAAAGTCTGTTAACAAAAAACTTGGTACCCTCTATAGAATTAAACCCTTCCTTACCCCTTCTGCCAGGAAAACTATTGCCAAGACCCACCTCATTTCTACCCTTTTCTATGCCTCTGCTATATATACTAACCTATCTGAAAACAATCTCTCCAAACTTTCCACCTGTTCTAATAGCATAGCTAGATGTATCACATGCTCCCCCTTTAAAACTCACCACTGCCTCAACCTCAAACAATTTAGATGGCTAGAACTGGAAAACCATATACTCTGTCAATAATTACTTATCACTCAAAAGATCCTATACCACCCTAACAACACCCCTATCCTCTCTAATCTGATTACACCATATAAAAATCTAGCTACACTATGCTCTGCTAATAAGCTCCTAGTTTCTTCGATTAAATCTAAAAACAAAGCTGGTGACTCACTTTTCTCAAACACAGCAGGTAAAAACTGGAATCGGCTTCCTTCTTAATTATCAACCCTTGCTTCTCCTTCTCTATTTAAAAACATCTTAAAGACTATCTTAAAACTCATTGGCTTTGTCCATGTGCTAACCCAGACTGATATATTTTTCCCCTTCCTGCTCTTACCCCTATCCCTACTCCTCTAATCTTTGCCCCCAAATCTAGTTACTACTCTTTTCTTCATAGTACAAGGGTAAAATATAAGGGCTTTTCTCTCTTAATTGGGTTTTGCTCATACCTACTATTGTGTTTAGTATAATTTTTTAGTATAATGTTTAGTATAACTTTTATAGTTTATAATTTTATTATTATAATTTTTCTTTTGACCAATGCTGCCTCTGTATTGTAATTTTACATGTCTTTTTATATATTGTTAACTTTGTCACTGTTCATGCTTGGAGCTTTTCTCCCCGGGCCTCTACTGAAAATGGACATATATCCAGTTAGACTAGCCCGGTCAACAAATGTAAAATAAAATAAAATAAAATAAATAAATAATAGATAATGTTTTTAAGACAAACCTAGGGGGTGTTGTCACAGCTAACACCTTGAATGAGGTACAACTCTAAAGGACAAGAGAGGAGGTTAGAAAGGATTGGGAAGAGAGATTGGATAAGTAATTCACAAAGAAACAATGGGAGGATATATGTATGTCTCCCAAATATGCAACAAAATCTAGAAGATTTAGGATTTTTGCCCAGAAATGTTTACATACATATTTCTATATCCCAGTAGACTCCAGAGAATTTTTCTTCAGGCAGACAGAAAATGTTGGAGGTGTGACAGGGAAGAAAGCGATAATTGGGAACATATTTTTTGGGAGTGCGGTTATTTGGCAGACTTTAGAGATTCCCTGCAGGGTGCACAGTCAGAGGTGCTGGGTGGGCAGATTGGTCTGACAAGGGAGACTTTTTTTGAGCTATGATACAGAATCGGAATTGCCTAGACATGATAAGGCCTTGCTGTGTCTAATAATGGTCACTGCTAAAAAAGCAATTACTAGAAAATGGAAATCAAATTCAACTATACTAGAAGTAGTGAATATAGTAACAGAGATAAAACAACTGGAATTGAGATCTTTAGAATAGGTTAGGAGCAAACTACATAGGAAAAAATGGGAATTGTGGGAATAATACATACAAGGGAGAAATGAGGTTTAAAAGGTGGCAGGATGTAAATTGGCTACATAATGTTTGACTGAAAAAAGAATGGGTAGATTATAAGAGATGTATAATGTTTGCAACTGAGAGTGTGTCAGTATGGTTTGTGATGTAAAATGCTTGCAACTAGGATTGCGTCTGTGTGGTTTGTTTCTATTTATATAAATTTATAACTGCCTATGTAGTAAGTGATGGTTTAATAAAGATGTTTCTTGTTTTAAAAAAAGCCAGGAATTGAATGATTTATGCACTGTTGCTTAGGTTATATGATACATGGCAATATAAGTGAAGTATAATATTTGTTATGTTAACTATAGTTTGATTATGTTTATATGAATGTAAATTTGCCTATGTCACAAGTGATAATTCAATAAAGGTGTTTCAAAAAAAACTAAAGTACAAGTGCTATCAATACCTCATGACCTCTTAGTGCAGGAATTCTGGACAACTTAATTAATAATGGGGGGACACAGTCTTAAAATCAGGGACAGATTTTAAATGCTGCTTATATAGAATGTTGTAAGAGTAATAGGTTTACATTAGCATACATTTTCTGAAGGATATAAAGTTTGAAACTCAATTGTCTGTCATTATTTAGTGACATCAATCCTCTGTGATTTGCCAGAAAAAAACAAACATTAAAAGGAACAGGCCAAAAATAGAAGGCAAAATGTGGACATTCTGCAAAATTCTGGGCAACTGAAAGGTGTGTGTGAAACCATTATGAATGCACACTATTTGGCTCCAAGTATGTCCTTTGTGCAAAATGGGAATCTGAATTTTTTTCTGTATTTCTATGTGCTTTTATGACTAAATCAAGATGTCTAGCCACTAGAACTAGAACTATATATTTATGAATGTGATAGTAAAGCTTGTTTTGAAATACAGAAAATATGACTTATGGATTTCAGATATGACAATTATTATATGTAGGCACTCCTCCAGAGGAAAGAATATTTTCAAGTATGTCAAAGTAACAGAAGTGACAAATGTTTTTTTTCATCAGACTGAAAGCAACCTCTTAATTTTAGAAAGTTTTAATATTTTGCTGAATACCACCTTATGGCCTATAGAGAGGAATGTTTTCTAATCACACTTGGAATGTTATTTCAGCTCAACCCACGAGACAAAATTGTGTAATGTATAACATCAGTAGGAAAGATTGTGGTGCTGGTGCCCAAAGATGCTGTATTCAAAATGTTAACTAAAAATGATAGAAAAATAGTCAATATTATTTCACTAACTGACTTTGTAATATTAATGAAGTCAGTGGCTGGAGCTGCAAATGCATCAGCAGCAAGGTCCAAAATGTAAATAGTAAGCCATCCACTGAGGGAAAAATAAGCTACTTAAGTTTCCCCTAACAGCTTTAATACTTCTGGCAAGTCTAAGAATGAAAGGAAACAAAACTTAGTGATACTCTGCATATTCAAGAGTCCTGCATCATGTGCATCATGTGATATATAAGTAAAGCTTTAAGCAATTTGGTGCCTCTTTCCTGTGTCAGAGTTCAGAATATATGCAGCCTGGTGCCCTATACTCATTACCCAGTCAGAAATACATGCTGATGAAGCTGGTTGCATATAACCTGGAACAGTATCGTCATTTAAACCACCTTGAAGGCAGATTTTTAAATATTGTCAGAAGTAAATGGAAATAAATTGCTTCATTTTTATATAACACATGTACCTGCCTAGAAATCTATCTCCTTAGGAAAAATATGACTGATATCTAAAATTATGAATCCAGAAATCTACTTTGCTTCTGACTTGAGTAGAAGTTCTAAGAAGCCATGAAAAGACACAGCATGGTCTCTTTCTACATGTCACAAGGAAATAAACCCTGAAGGTGCATAATACATCTGAGTTTGAAAGGGAGAAAAACAGAATAGTTCATTAGTGAGACAAAAATGATAAGGAAAGGGCAGAGTTAATGACAGAATCAGATTTACCTTTAAGAAAAGCAAATAACGTATACATATTTATAGGGAACTACTAGACAAATAGTTCAGAAGACCACTGAAGAGCCTAATCCAACTTTCCAATTGCCCCTGAACACAGTGTGATTAAATGACCTTGTCAGAATCATACACAAGGCAAATGGATGTTGATGGTATCAAACCTTGGACTACAAGAAGCAGCTTATTAACAGCTCATAGAATTAATCATCTGCACTAAATGGCAAATACATGCAGAGTGGTTAAAATTACTTTGTTGCAGTTAATAGGGCATAGAAGAGACAGATGTGAGTACAGTGACTTATTAAAATAGCATAAAAACGAGTTGTGAACTACCTGGCAAGTATGAGAAGTATGAAACTGTGATTCTATGTATAAAAAGAAATGTCATATGATTAACCCATTATGTAGAAGCTGTAGAAAAAGTCGTAATGCTAAAGTGTGTAAAATAAAAATAAAATCAATTTAGTATAAATCAATGCATGTTTTGAAACAAAGCCATCAAATTAAGAATAGTTTGTAAAATTAAAGTACAGACAAGTTGTGATTTGAATATGTGCTAAAAATCTGGAAATAAAAAGCTTAATACTCCAAGTGTGGCATTTAGACTAGACACTAAATCATACTCTACTGTAATACTGCATTAATTTTCAAAGTATAGTGTCTGAAGCAGAGCAATCTGAAACAGCTGTTTAGTAAGTTGATTATACATTGTGGCCATTATTTAAAACCCAGGTTTTAGAAACAGATGATATAGAGATATTGCAATAAGCAATATAATATTCACTTCCAGGCAATTAATATAGTGACTACACCTTCAGTTATAGATATTTGGAAAGAAATAACAACATAATCAGAAAATGTTTTATAGGATGATTTGCTTAAAAAGTACAATATAGTTAATGACATAAGCAGTTTACCAATAGTTTTCCATATTTCAAGACATCATGCAGTGATACCAATAGTACATGCACCATGAAACTTTCCAGTAGCTTTGAGGAATAGAATCAAGAAGGATTTACACCATATCAAGAAACTGGGTGTGATTAAGAAGCGGGCATAACCTACTAAGATGAGTTAATAGCACTGTTACTGCTATATCCAGGCATTCCATTTTGTATAGAGCCACAAGTTCTTAACAGAGCTATAAAAAGAACACCATCCATTAATTAAAGTTAAAAATGTGGTATCTGCCATGTGCTTGATATATATCATGGATGCATGTTAATAATACTTGAAGAAAGGCATTCCAAGCTGTGTACTTTTAATTCACCTATGAGAAGGTACAGGTATTTGATACTTTTATTTGCTATTTCATCAGTACCTGGACTGTTTCAGACAGTTGTTTCACAGATCATTGAGGGCCTTGAAGATGTTAATATAATTGATGATATATGAGAGTCATGGCTTAGTGGTAGGTCATACAGACTAGTGTTACAGAGATCCTGGGTTCAAGACTGCCAGTGGGAATTTATTTTGGGTTGGGAGGGTGGCCTAATGGTTAAGGTGTTTGCCTTACAAACACAAGGTACAGGGTTTGAATCTCATAGGGGATAATTGGCTAGGCTTAAAATGGCTCGCAAGGGCAGTTAGCCTAGTACTAACCTATGAACCTATGAACCTATGAACTAGTATAGGTTCAGACCACAGAAGTGGATGTTATAACACTAATTAAGTTACTAAAGAGATTGAAACAAAATAAACTGAAGCTGAATATAGAATTGGGATATATGAGTCATGTCAAGATATAAAGGATTGAAACCAGCAACTGAGAAACTCAAAGCGTCAGTTTTAATCCCTCTTGCTATAGACAAACAAGCTGAAATGACAATATTTGGAATGATACATTATTTTTTTATGTTTTACAGACTTACTGGTTGTATGTTTGCCAAGAAATTATTGGAACATGATGTGATATGGTACTATAGTTCAGAATCAGAGAAGAGTTTCCAAAGCACTCAGTCAATAGTAAAAGTATCCATACTTGAAGTATTTTAATATGAGCAAATTAGTCATATTACAAGTGTATGTCAATCAGAAAAGAACTGGTGCAGTGATACTGCAAGGAAGCTTTTGTAAACGACAAAGGAAATATGATCAAATGGAAAAAGGGCTACCTTTCATAGCATGTAGATGTAAAAAGTTCCATGACTATATTTATGGGAGAATAGTGCCAGTTGAAACAGGCCACAAACCACTGCAGAGCAGATTTAAGAGGCCGTTAAATAAAACATTCCCAATGCTTGAGAGAGAATATTTTTTAAAACCAAAAAAGAATGATTTAGTTTTGAAATGTAATCCAGGAAAAGAGATGTATAGGGTACATATCCTGAGTAATCTATAATTACCAGAGCAGTAATTTGCTTGGATATGGACTGGATGTAATTCCACAGTTGCCTACAACTAAAAACAGAGTTTCAGTGGTATACTGAGAAAGATCTGGAAATGAGAATATGCTAAGATATTTCAGTGGAAGAACAGCCACGGATGAAGTCTGTGGTGAAAAAAAATACAACCATGTATCTGTTTAAAGAAGAAATATGCTGTATACAAGGTATACAGTTTAAAACAAAGAATACAGTAACTAATTATCTAACTTAAGACATGTTGGCAAGGATACCTGATTGACACTTACGAAAATAAAGTGTAAAGAAATAACTTGTAATGTGTTTTTCTGGCCTGGAATGTCAGTATAAAGTGAGCAAGAGGTTGTCAATATAAGCTACACATAATAAGACAGAAAACTAGTATTACCTATTAATTTCTGGAAAGTGCAATGTTGGAACACAATTGTTTCTTTTTTGTTATGTATACTAAATATCTACAGACCATAAACTGAAGTTGTCTGAGGATGTATGTTATACGTGTAGGATTTCTGACATAGTAACATTAGAAAATGCTAATATGGAATTCAAGAGATTTTCAGAGTGGCAAGAATTTTAACATGTTACCTCTAGTCCCAGCTACCCATATTTAAATGGCAAAGTCAAGAGAGCAGTACTTATAATATATCACAAAGCATAAACAGTCTTTGTTACACAGACATATACTTAGTTTTGTTGGAGTATAGGAATACTTTATTGCAAGGTGGAAGTGTTTCACTAACTCAGCCATTGAAGGGTCATAGATTAAAGAGTAGAGAGGTATGATTTTGTCTCTTTAGCCTGTGACAGAATTTACAATGTGTCTCATGTGGTCTGGTATCCTCAGTTCATTCCATAAAGTGAGATAATTGCTAATAAAGCTAAATGCATGTAGTTTGTGTATGTTTCTTCATTTAGACCAACATGAATACCAAATGTTACACTGTACAATCTATAACATTGACTAGAACATTAATTCCACTATCGCCAATAAACTTAAATTGTTTCTCAGTTCAAGAGTATACAATACTCTGATGGCTAATGTACTGATAAAATAAGGTAATTCAATATCCCTCAATATCAAGATGGCGCAATCCCCTTCCAAAAATTGTTTGGGACAGAACAGGACAGCTATTTGCATATGGTTTATATAATGCACTTTAAAGGTGTTAATGAAGATTGTATTTAAAACAAAGCTCAGGTTCGTGGCACAGAGATAAAGTACTTATTATGACTCAGATAATCAAAGTTTGGTTAGCAACTTGGGTTATCTGGGAAGGGAATTGAATGGCTTATGCCAGCTCACTCATGCTAGGGGGAGGGTGGTGTTCTCGGTTGGTTGCTTTGATCCCATACAAAGAAGCTTGCATGACAAGGGCCAGTAGACCAGTGAGAATATGGTCTTGCTGCTCCCAAGCCAGTGATGGTAGCCCTCACCTGTGCATCTCTGGGAGCTCACATACATAGATAGAGGGCATAAATGGCCCTTGTGGTGCTGTGCATACCCATGTCAGTCATCAGCAGAAGGGTTAGGACCTTAAGACACTCCCTCTGTAGTCCCTGATCTACATGAAATGGACTGTTACTGAGAAAATTTACCATGTAAGTTTATGTCTAATGCAGAAGACAGATCAATTTACTGTCCTAATATGGGAAATAAGCCAGAGTCTTCTGGGCCATGAAACCAGGGCACTCAATGCAGTGGTAAGCTCATTGGAGGAGTATGCAGAGACAGAGGCACAAACAACCTCTGGACTGACAAAATGATGGTCCCCTCCAGATCATTCATTATAGTGTGGCTCAACTCCAACTGAAGAGGTTTTTGTGACTGACAGGTATGGGGCAGAAAGCAAATAGAAATAAAAAAACGTATTTAGAATCATACCATTCAAAGTCCCAAATCACATTTAATGCATTTCCAAACACTGTATACCCAATGTATTGGAAACAATGAATTTTAAAAAATAAAGTCTTGTCTATTATGCCTTAACATTATGAAGAGAAAGGATGAATTAGAAAAATGACAACAACTTTCCCAATAATTAATTAGCAGTACAAGTGTAATGATCTGGGAATTGCAATGTAGTAAAAAGGAATTATGGTTTTATAGTGAAAATTCAGTAGTGCAAAGTATGGGATGTAAAATACAAAGTTATCAAATGGGATTCAGGGAAATAAAATAAAGAAAGACTAGAGATACAGAATATAACAGGTTCTATGTCAGCTTTTAATATGTTTTTATGTAGAGCAAGTGATACTCCAAGAAAACATAGAGTATAAAATTAACAGGAGGGTGTGGGGTGCAAGGGGTTACTGAGGGGGCTTGTCCCCCTGCAATAAGTCATGTCTTTTAACATTTTATTTAGGGTTTTTATTTGCATGCTCTCAGGTTATTCCTGAGCACATTTGCAGTGACGTGTCAACATTTTGTTGAACTTTTGCTGTCAATGGTAATGATGACAATATTTGGGTATTTCAATCATTTTAAGCATACGTGTGTGTGTGTGTGTGTGTGTGTGTGTGTGTGTGTGTGTGTGTGTGTGTGTGTGTGTGTGTGTGTGTGTGTGTGTATTTATATACAGTCATTCAATGTTTCTAATAATTACATTATACCAGTCAACTTGTTTTCTAGGTAAACTGGAGTATAACAGTCCACCTCACCGGTACTACAGTAAATGAATGATCAGTTATGCAAAGCAATTATGCCTCTAACGGATGATGCAGCTGTGACTTTTACATTTTCTTTTGCAATAAAAATGTTCACTTTCCCATTCTTAACACTTCGAAGTTTGACATGTGAACAAGGGGATGAAGTAAAGGCTGCTGGTCTCATAGCCACTCTAGAATAATCATGTTTGTGATTTTAATCTCACTAGACTTGCATAGCCTAAGCCTCACAAACTTATCTTACAGTTGTTCAGCACTTCTGGGTGGGGAAACTACTGGTTTTGCTACGTCACAAAATAAAGAAAGATTATGTGTTGCTGTAGTCATCACAGTACATCAGAAATGGCTGTACTGCAGATTCTGTTTTCTCTTTTCAGTTTAACAGGACCCAAAGAGGGGAAAAAGAGTTCAGTTTCTGTCTTACACCTCTGCCCTTTTCACCAGGTTTTGTGTCCTTTAAGATGATATCTATAAAGATCAGTGGGTGTGGGGAGAGGGTTGCACCCTGAAAACAATTATTTAGTAATGTAGTTTAAGGTTTTCTGCATCCCTAGCTTGAAAGGCAATATTTGGTGGTTTAGATGTTTTTGTAATGATTAATTTCATTAAATGAGTTGAGATCAGTCATATTAAATCCCTTTTGAATTACCTATTTTGCTTACTAACTAATGGTCTTGTCCACTAGAAGTTCTGAGTTCTCCCATCCTAACATCAGAGAATTCAATAAGCAGAAATAATCTACTTGCTACTGGGTATAAAAAATAAATAACTATATAAATAAATAAACATTCACCATATGGGAATAAAAAACTACAAGTAAAATATATAAATGCCAAGATAAACACTACATTTGTAGAATATTATTTGACACATCAGAGTTACCTGACATTAGAAAAATTGATAGTCAAAAAGTAGTCCATAATCTGCTGAAAAAAATGAATATTTTTAATTCTGTTCTTATTTAGATTATATGGAAATTCTTGTCTGTAGCAGAAACAAGATACCGTCATTTCATTTACTTCAGTTTCTCTGTGTTAGGTTTCTGGAGGATTTACTTATACACTGAATATTAAATATAATAGTTTGGGTCAGGTAAGGTAAAGCGTTCATTTTAAAACAGGCTTCATGAAGTTAAAAAAAATAGTCTGTGTAGCATAAACATTTCTAGACACTTGCAATAAAGCTGTAACGGTGTCCCATTAGGCTTGTTAATCCAAGGGAAGTGTATCCGAAGCTAATATGCTTGAACAGAAGAATTAACACTAGCACACTAGAGAGTTAAATCCCATTTCTCCAACAAGAAACGAAATATTCCCACTACTGGGCCATTACCTTTAGCTGTCTTTAGAAATATATAGGCTGTTTGAGAGCACATTTGTCATAATATGTGGCATTACATAGCTGAATGATAAAAGTTGTTTTAATCATAGCATCAAGTTGTACTGTATGTGGAAAGCAATACAGTCCCAAATAGTGCTAAGCCACAGAAATACTGCAAGAAAGGCATTCTGTAACACAAGCTGTGTCACCATGCAATGGCATTCTGTAACACAAGCTGTGTCACCATGCAATGGCATTCTGTAACACAAGCTGTGTCACCATGCAATGGCATTCTGTAACACAAGTTGTGTAATCATGTAATGGCATTCTATAACACAAGCTGTGTCACCATGCAATGGCATTCTGTAACACAAGCTGTGTCACCATGCAATGGCATTCTGTAACACAAGCTGTGTCACCATGCAATGGCATTCTGTAACACAAGTTGTGTAATCATGTAATGGCATTCTATAACACACGCTGTGTCATCATCCTGGCAGAATGGCATTCTATAACACAAGCTGTGTCACCATGCAATGGCATTCTGTAACACAAGTTGTGTAATCATGTAATGGCATTCTATAACACAAGCTGTGTCACCATGCAATGGCATTCTGTAACACAAGTTGTGTAATCATGTAATGGCATTCTATAACACAAGCTGTGTCACCATGCAATGGCATTCTGTAACACAAGTTGTGTAATCATGTAATGGCATTCTATAACACAAGCTGTGTCACCATGCAATGGCATTCTGTAACACAAGCTGTCACCATGCAATGGCATTCTGTAACACAAGCTGTGTCACCATGCAATGGCATTCTGTAACACAAGCTGTCACCATGCAATGGCATTCTGTAACACAAGTTGTGTAATCATGTAATGGCATTCTATAACACAAGCTGTGTCACCATGCAATGGCATTCTGTAACACAAGCTGTGTCACCATGCAATGGCATTCTGTAACACAAGCTGTGTCACCATGCAATGGCATTCTGTAACACAAGTTGTGTAATCATGTAATGGCATTCTATAACACACGCTGTGTCATCATCCTGGCAGAATGGCATTCTGTAACACAAGCTGTGTCACCATGCAATGGCATTCTGTAACACAAGTTGTGTAATCATGTAATGGCATTCTATAACACAAGTTGTGTCACCATGCAATGGCATTCTGTAACACAAGTTGTGTAATCATGTAATGGCATTCTATAACACAAGCTGTGTCACCATGCAATGGCATTCTGTAACACAAGCTGTGTCACCATGCAATGGCATTCTGTAACACAAGCTGTGTCACCATGCAATGGCATTCTGTAACACAAGTTGTGTAATCATGTAATGGCATTCTATAACACACGCTGTGTCATCATCCTGGCAGAATGGCATTCTATAACACAAGCTGTGTCACCATGCAATGGCATTCTGTAACACAAGTTGTGTAATCATGTAATGGCATTCTATAACACAAGCTGTGTCATCATCCTGGCAGAATGGCATTCTATAACACAAGCTGTGTCACCATGCTGGCAGAGTGGCATTCTATAACACAAGTTGTGTCACAATGCTGGCAGAATGGCATTCTATAACACAAGTTGTGTCATCATGCTGGTAGAATGGCATTCTATGACACAAACTGTGTCATCATGCTGGCAGAATCACATTCTATAACACAAGTTGGGTCACCATGCTGGTAGAATGTCATTGTATAATACAAGTTCTGTCATCATGCTGGCAAAATGGCATTGTATAATACAAGTTATATCATTATGCTGGTAGAATGGCATTCTGTAACACAGGTTGTGTCATTATGCTGAAAGATTGACATGAAGCCTAATACACAGATAATTTCTTATTAGGTATGTTATAAATTCTTTGTCTCAAGAAAATGTTGGCTGAAACTAACCAGAAAACAAGCACAATTTCAAAATGTTCATGTGTTTCACCTCATTTCAGAATGTACTAAAAATCAAATAATGTAGCCTCTCTTGTGCCACAGAAGGATAAAGCCCTGACTATGGACCAGGTGACCTGAGTTCGATCAGCAGTTTAGGTGACTGACTGAGTGGCAGGGAGGGATAGACAAGCCCATCCTGGGTGAGAGGGTGCTTGTTTATGATGCTCCCTAAGGGGACACTTGGACCAAAGAGGGAAGTTGTCCTCAAATGTAGCTGATGAGTGTGGGGGGGGGGCAAGGAAAAGGTAGGGCTTATACTAGAACCCCCCCCCCAGATGGAAACACAGAAGTTTGAGAGCCCCCACAACAGCCTTAGGATCCACGACCAGTCTCAGCAATACTAATGAAGTCTGAGGAGGAGGGTATTGGGATGGCTGGTAAATCCAGCAGGGAAGTGGCGCACTAGGAGCCGGGCTGCTAGGATGAAGTCTGAGGGGACCAAAAAAAGAAGCAGATAATATATTTAAAACAAGCATATATAGTAAAGAAAACTGCAGAGATAAAACATTTTTTATGAAACATAATGTGATATCATGAATTATTGTTTTCCAGTCCTGAGCATACTACTGTGTAGGGTTTTGCAGAATGTCACTGATTTTACCTAATATTTTTCACCACCCCTCAGAATTTTTGATTTTTCTAGTAAATCACTGAGGATTACAGTCAGTCAATAATGTCTGATATTGGAGCTGCTCCATGATGTAGAGGGCCAAAGCCATGACTACATCAGAAGCAGTGTGAGTTCAAAGAATAGCTCAGGCATTTGTAGGAACTTGTAGGGAAGGATGAGAATGAGTGTCGGCTGCCAGCTCGACTACCCTAGGGGAAGGGAGTCAGCTCTGGCTCACCACATATGTGACACCTAGGAGCACTAGGTGCCTACACCATGGAGCTCAGGTCTAGAGAGTCCATGCTGCTATGTGCAAGATACACTGCAAGACAAGGGCTTCCCACAAAGGACAGCTATAGTGAAGCTTAGAAAAGCTGCTACAGGGACAGTGGTTCTCTGCTGGGGGAGATGGCAGACATGCAACAGGACCAGCAAAGCTGGCCTATTCCCTACCAGTGACTCAACACAAACACATGAGCTTATTGGAGATTGTAGGCTAGGACCAAATGGGCCGGTGGGCTCTTGCCTGACTGGGAATCCCAGACCCTTATTACCACTGAATGACTGGGTGCAGGTAGAGAAGTCAACCAGATTGATCCTTTGGGGATGCAAAAAATAAAAATAAAAAATAATGCCAGGGAATATATACTTATAGTTCAGAAAACGTATGCTGATGCAAAAGTTATTGTTCTATTAATGTTTTAAGTAAATTTGACTGATATTTTTAAAAAAAGTCCCTGATTTTGGGTCT